>NW_015172564.1:154469-157956 GCF_001447785.1 Gekko japonicus | reverse complement strand
TCTCTCTCTCTCTCTCTCTCTCTCTCTCTCTCTCTCTCTCCTAGGAACCCCCACCCCACCCCAGGAACTGTCAGCAGAGCTCTCAGAGCCACAGCTTGACCCTCCAGTTACCTCAACCACTTCAGAGACTTAGCCGGGGGGTCTGTTGGGCCATGTCCATGGATAACCCGCAAGCCATGGTGGACCTCTTAAGGGATCAACAGGGCAGCTGCTGCTGCTGCTACTGCTCCTGCTGCTGTGCCCACACCGGAGGACAAACACTGCGGGAGGGAGGGAGGGAGGGCCCCTTCAGCCCCAGCCTCCGCCCTGCAGGTCTCCGCAGTGCCGGCCTGTGCATGAGCCAAGGGCAGGCGTGCATGAGGTGCAGCTCTCCCATGCAGGCTCTTGCGAGTGGCCCCCAGGGGCCCAGGCTGAGGGACAGACATTGCCTAGGAGAAGCGAGTTCAAGCTGCCCCCTGCGAGAGCAGAGAAGATCCGGGCAGAAGCGAGCCCTCCCTCTCCTGCCCGCCCCGCCCCAGCGGAACCCCCAGCCATCCATCATGCCGAACAGCCAGCCATGTCCGTCTGCCGGGGAGTAAGCCTTGGCCTCCCCAGAAGTGGAGAGGGCTGCTCCACAGCCACAGGGAGGCCGGCAGGCCAGTGAGCCCTACGCATAGCTGCAGACAACACGGGAGGCGCTCAAAAGGTCCCAGGCACAAATTGGCTGCGGAAATGCCCCCCCCCCAAGAATCAGGCAGCTAATTCTGAACCAGCACCCCTACCCACCCCCGCCCAGTGCAAATGAAAAACCTCAGACAACGGGGCCAGGTGCAAACAACGGCCCTTCTCCCGCAGCCTTCAAGGCTTGCAGAGAAATCGGTCAGGGTTTCTTTTTTCATGGGGATGGGCTGAAAGAGCCACCCAACCGGAGAACCAGAGAAGGTAAACAAATCCCCACCAGCCCCAGTGGGTGTGAGGGGAGAAGAGGCAGCGCAGGATGGGCACGCAGGGCCACTCCGGGAGGAAAGAAGGTGGGCGGCGGCAGGGCCCAGCCTGGAAGCCAGAAAGGACACGGCACGGGCGCCTGTGCCACTCTCTCCCTCCTTCTGCAGTCACCCGTCCCTCCGGGAGAGAAAGCAGACAATCCAAAGCGACCGACTGACCGGGAGGAGGCAGAGGAAATGCTGCGGTTGCTTCTTTCTCCCTCCCCCAGCTCCCCCCCCGTGCGGGAGAGAAGGCAGGCAAGCCCAGCGGTGGCAAAGGCTGGGAGAAGCCACCCTGTGCTGCCCACCACCCGCCCAGCTCACACCTTCCTCCTCCTCCTCCTCCTCCTCCTCCTCCAGTCATGCCCTCTCTCTGCTTGGGAGGCAGACATCAGGGGCACAGCCACTCCGCTGGGGAGGACCCAAGCAGAAAGGGGCCTTTTGCTGCCCCAAGGAAGAGGATGGCCCTGTTCTATAAAGCTCCGTGACACCACACAGCAGCAGGACGACTGGCACCCCCCCCCCCGTGGCACTTCCAGAGTGCGGAGCAAGGGGCCACGGTTCAGCCTGTCTCAAAAGACAACGGGGTGTCCGTCCTGCAGCCCTTCGCCCTGTTTGCCACCCCTCTGCTTTCCTGCGCCAGGGACATCCCCAAAACCAGCACAAAGAGCCAGGCTGGTTCTTCTGGCACCCAGTAGCAGCGGCAGCGGCGGCGGCAGCAGGCGCCCTCCGGGGGTCTGAAGCACCACACCCCTTCAGTGTGTGACTCTACTACTTCCTGCTCTGCTCTCCCTGCCTTCTTCCAGGGGAGAAAAGTGGCAGCCTGCCCGGTCTCACGTGCCACTGAAGGCCGGCAGCAGGGCTGATGGAACATGCACACAGAGCAAGCAAGCACTGCCAGCCCCACAGGAGAGGCCAACGTTGCCTACAGGGCCAGGAAAGGGCTCAGCCGCTCTGCCGGGCCCGGCCTCAGTCAAGAGCCATTCAGAAACGGCTGGCTTGCTTGCTTGCTTGGCCATGTGATCCACTCCATGCTTGACCACTGGCTGGAGTAAGGGGAACCGCCCAGAGAGCCTTCTACTGGCTGCATCTGGTCCACCCCCTTACTCCCCCCTCACCTGCTGCCCCAGCCACGCCACGCCAGCCTTGCGATCTCCCCGCTGTCTTCAGGGGCAGCCAACTGGTGAGGGCATCCTGGCCGTCCAGCCGTGAGGTTACAGTTCCAGGTCGCGTATTCAAGCTCTGTGAAGTGACTAATATGCTGCTTCCGACATGCCTCTTTCCTTGCTTTCCTCATTTGGAGATGTTACAAGACCTATGAACGCCCTCCTCCTTCAGGCCATCAGCCAGTCAGGGAGCCCCCTCCCCCCCCCCCAAGCTCACCTGAACCGCCCTCCCCTTTCCGGAAGCGCAGGGAAGCGGCACCCTCTGTCCTCACCCAAACCCCTGGCCTCGTGACTGAAGCTGGAACCTGCCACTAAACAGTGTTTGCCCGAGTTGGGAGTCAGAGGCAGCAGAAGGGAGAAATTTTATTCCTTCAGCTCCAGCTGCCCGAAAGTGACTTGGAGCCACACGTACACGTATATCCCCCTGCATCACAACGGGAGGGAACAATTTCTCCAGGCGCACATTCCTATCGCCCTGTGGGGGGCAAAGCCTGCTGTGTCTGACCTAACTGGTTTGTCCGCCTGCTGCTGCTGCTGCCACCACCCCCTTTCAGGGAGGCTGGGCTGGACTCCATCGCAGCATAAGGAGCAGAAGGCACGGCACTGCCACGGGCCTCCTGACCCTTCCGGCCCCCGTGGCGGCTGCAGAGGCAGGCAGCCCAGCAGCCCAGCAGCCCGGGGGACACTTCCTCTCACCCTTCCCCACCCTCCATCCTGCCTTCCGGAGGGTGCGTGCGTGGCGAGCCAAAGCCAAGGCCACAGCCAGCCTCTCCTCAGAGCGATCCCTGCTTCTGCCCCACTCCGCGGATCAGAGGACATCGCCTGCCTGGCCTGGCCTGGCCGCCCCTCCCTTTTAACTCCACCTCACCCACCAAGGAGGAGCCTTAAATGTCAACACAGCAAAGCATGAAATCCGATGAGATGCATCGTCTGACCCAGCATGCCCCTCCGATGGATGATCCTCACAGGCGGCAGAGACCTTGCCAAAGAGAGCCCCGGCGCAGACGGTGTCTGGAGCTGGCCTCCGGGAGAAGCTCTGCCTTCCTGACAACAGCGCAGGGCCCCCCCCTCCCTCCCCTGGGCCCTCGGACAGAGTCCCCGACAACGGGCACCTGAGGAAGGGAGCCCCCCCCCCCCCGGGGCTCCCCACTGCTCAGAGCCCCCACAGCCTCCTTGGCTGCCCGGGGGGGAGGGGGCTCAGGGGCCTCGGGTCTCCCTCCCCCACCACGGACCAACACGGCTGCCCTCTGAAGAAAAGACACGGCCCCATTAGAGAGCAACACTGCCGGCTGGATTGCATGGGCCTTGGCAGGCGCTGGGGCAGGTGCTCGGGGCTCTCGTCCCCCCCCCGCCCGCCCC
>NW_015172564.1:153976-154387 GCF_001447785.1 Gekko japonicus | reverse complement strand
CACCCCGGCATCCATATTAGTACCCTGCCCCCCCCCGTCCATCCTTCAAATTACAGCAGGATTCCTCTCAGGGAAGCTCTCCCACCAGCCGGGCATCCCTTCCGAGAGAGGGGCCGCCTTCGCAGGGCACTGCGGGCTCCCAGGTGGCGCTCCTCAATTAATCACCATCTTGAAAAAAGCTCACAGTCATTTGGCAAAGAGCGCTTTCCTCAATTGGCTGTCGGGGGACCGGAGGCTATTCCTTTCTCTTGCCACAGCAGTCACCACGCCAGCTTCTGAGCAGAGAAGGCTCCCTTGGTCCCTCCCTGGGGCGGTTGATTTCTTTCCTAAAAATGCAAAGAAGGGCTGGTGCACAGTTCTGGGGAGTCTGACAGTGGGAAGGGCACTCTGCTTCCAGGCAAAGTGAGGAGG
>NW_015172564.1:153039-153958 GCF_001447785.1 Gekko japonicus | reverse complement strand
AGGAGGAGGAGGAGGAGGAGGAGGAGGAGGAGGAGGAGGCACAGAAGGGCCACTTGTCTAATCTCTGTCCCACGGCAGGAGGGAGGGGGCCTCCGGTTCCCTCCACGTTGACCTTGGAGTTCTGCAAGCAGGGGAGGAAGCCCCCCCTCCTGCCGTTGGGACGGGGCCTCTTCCCCCTTGGTTTCAGGTATTCCGCCCGGGTGTGGCCAGAGCCATTTCAGGCAAGGGGAGGAAGGCTGAATGCGGTCCGGGCTGAGCTTCTGTCCCCCTGGTTTCAGGTATTTTGTCAAGGGGTGCTCAGCTCCATCAGCCAAAGGGCGAGAGCCAAAGAACCGGTGGCCCTCGGCTAGGCCTGTGGTCTGGAGGGAGCCGGGTCAGCAGATCCGTGACTGTTCCAGGGGGTCTACTCTGTGCTCTCTGCTTATGCCAGGGCCCCAACTGGGAACAGACTCCTCATTCAAGGAGAAACAGGAGAAGGAAGAAGCTCACAGGCCTTGGGGACTCCAAGCATCACCAGTCTCCCTCCAAACCCCGAGACTCCCTGGTCCCCGCTATGGGGGCTGCTTTGAGACAAGCTCCGCCGGGAGACATTGTTGACCCCCCCCCCCAATATCCCGTAGCAGCCATTCTTCACCCTCCTATTGCCAGGACCTGGGCCTTTATTTATTTCTTTACTTTACTTATAGCCAACCTTTCTCAAGGTGGATTACAAAACATAAAGAGCATTTCAAACAGACAGCAGAACGCATCCAATAGACAGTGCAATGGGATCAGGATAACTGAGTTTACGAACAATGCAAACAGAAAACAGTCTAAGGCACGACACTGCAGAAAGTGGATCACAAAGGCAGAAGACCGCAGTGAAAGCAAGAAGGGATGCACGACATTCACTGCAAGAGACTACAGCCCTGTTCCCTTA
>NW_015172564.1:128268-152978 GCF_001447785.1 Gekko japonicus | reverse complement strand
TGCGGAAGTCGGGGAGCCTTTCTGAGCAGCCCAGGCAGGCTGCTCCACAGGGCGAGGACCGCCAGACAACGGGGATCAGCTGCTGAGAGCTTAAAGGCTCCAGCTTTGGAGTCAGTAAGTGCCGAACTACCTTCCACAACTGAGATGAGCACAAAGAAGCCTCTCCTATAACGGTTGGATTCTGAGAACTTAGAAAATGGCATTTATGCCTAAATTAATGTACCAACATAGAGGTCTTGAGGAATCAGATACATTCATCAAGAAATGGCCAATATTTGTAACAGCACAGAATGATAAAGTTGGAGATGGGATTACAGTTTATGTCAACATATCTAATTTTCAATGTGAAGTCACGTGTGGATGCTTAAATCCAGAGACTGGGGCCACAGACAGACAAGACAACTCTGTCTATAAACCTGAGAAAAGCCCAAGGATTGCAGAAAAATCTGAAATCTAAAAAAGAAAAAATATATACTGAGGGGTTAAACTCCTCCCATCATAAAAGGAGTGCCTGTAGCTTTAAGAAACAGATGCCTTCAATGATTACCGCTAGGCAAACACAACAGTAGTGCCAGCCTTCAAGCCTTGGTTTCTGTCAGTGTAGTGGTTAAGTGTGTGGACTCTAATCTGGGAGAACTGGGTTTGATTCCCCACTTCTCCGCTTGCAGCTGCTGGATGACCTTGGCCAAGCCATAGTTCTGTCAGAGCTGTTCTTTCAAGGGCAGTTCTCGAGAGAGCTCTCTCAGCCCCACTGACCTCACAGGGTGTCTGTTGTGGGGAGGGGAAGGGAAATGAGTTTGTAAGCCACTCTGAGACTCCAAGTGAAGGGCGGGGGATAAATCCAATCCAATCTCTTCTTCTTCTTCTTAAAAGGCAGGTGGAAGGGGCAGGGCCCTTTCAGCCTTTCAGGGAGGACTCATTAGATTGAGGCCTAGCAGCAACCACTAGGCAACTTGCAACCACCCAACTTGCATGACTCATCGAGGCCTGGCTGCTTGCTATTGTTCATTGTTCATGAAACACTGAAGTATGCAGATCATCTTTACACATCCCGTGTTAGAACTGGCAATAAGCGCGTGAAGCAAGCAGATATACATAATTCAAGCAGGTCCCCTGATGGCCAGGAGCCAATCAGGGAATAGGTAAAAGCCTGCCACAGCTAACGGGTCTAGTTTCCCAAGAGAAAGCTGGTGCTAGACACCAAGGCCAAATGCTCATGTTACAGAGATAAAGAAACACTGAAGGTACAGAGAAAAGAAACCTAAAATTCCAGAGGCACCCCCCCCCTCACTCCATGGCAGCTAGAGGCCTAGCTGACACCACCCCATGAAAATGAATGTGGCACAGTGGTTAGATTTTTCAGACTAGAATCTGGAAGACCCAGGTTTGAATCTAATTCTGCTGTGGAAGATAAATGGGTGACTTTGGCCCAGTCATGCAAACTAAGCCGAACCTACCTTTCCACCTTGTTTTGAGCATAAAATGGAGACAAGAATGTTGTAAGTTGCTTTGGGTCCCCATTGTGGAGAAGCATGGGATATAAATGAAGTAAATTAAATAATAAATACAGCTAAAGATGGGGGGGCATATAAAAGATAGCTGGATGGATTGGTGTGAAGGAGAGAAGGAAGCAGGGAAAAGTGAGAATATGGGGGCTGCCAGGAAGAGGGAAAGGAAATAGTGTGGAGAGGGGATGGAAGAAATCAGGTTAAGAACACAAGAATGTAAGAGAGATGCCAATGTTGGATCAGGCCAGTGGCCCATTCAGTCCAACACTCTGTCTGTCACACAGTGGCCAGAAACACCAAGTGCCCTCAGGAGGTCCAGAAGTGGGGCCAGGACACTAGAAGCCCTCCCACTGTTGCCCCCCTCCAAGCACCAAGAAGACAGAGCATCCCTTGCCCCAGACCAAGAGTCCCTATCTATACCTTGTGGCTCATAGCCACTGATGGACCTCTGCTCCATATGCTTATCTAATTCCCTTTTGAAGCTGTCCATGCTTGTAGCCGCCGCCACCTCCTGTGGCATTGAATTCCCTGTGTTCATCACTCTTTGGGTGAAGAAAGACTTCCTTTTATCCGTTCTAGCCCGACCGCTCAGCAATTTCATTGAGGTACACCCAACAATTCCTTGCAGGTCCTCTACCATGCACCTGGCCAGGTCTTTCTTGGGGACAGACTGCCAGGGGAGGGAAGGAAGGAAAGCTGAAGATGGCAGGGCAGATAAATGTAGGCTGACTGGTGGGTGGGAGAGAGAGAAGGAAGGGGGAAAGGGGGGGGGGAATTAAATGCCCTGCACAAGTTCTTGGAGGTCCCCCGCTTGCAGTCTTTAATGTTCAGTGATGGTTGAACAGTCACTTGAGGGGTTTTTTTTGTAAAAAACTGAATAAACTGGTTGGTAATAACTTCATTTGATGTAAATGTGAAAGAACAATGTTTATACACCAAGGGACATCAGAGTAACTCAACTCAACCTTTGAGCAGAAGTATTTGCTTCCGTGACTCGTTCTGCCTTGTGATTTCCCCCACGAGCACACAGTTTAGAGCTGCAGGCCCCAGCCAAGGCGGACAGATCCATCCCACACCTACAAGGGGGCCAGTCAGCTCTCCTTCTCAAAGCTACCAGCGGTGGGGAAGCTCAAAGGAACTCCTTCCCTCTTTCAGGTAACCCCACCAGCAAGCCCACAACCAGCACTACAATACACAGGGGAGAGAGGGATGGGGGCTGCTGCAAGAGACCCTGCACGGAGCACATATGTGCTTCTGCTCGTGCATGCCGGATCCAAGCCTCTGACGTGAAGCATCATCACTTTTACTGGAATTGTACACAAACTCAAAGCCTATATTTTCATTCTGGACACCCTACCCAACTGTGGAGAGACACCCCCCCCCCAAGTTTTAAAAGTGTGGGTTTGTGTTTGTTTTTCTTCCTTCCTCTGGACGTGGCAGGCAGCCAGTTCAATTGCCTGCCAGATTACATCTCTATATATGCTAATGACCCAAGTAGGGAAACCAACTAAGGAATCTGGTACTAGGAAGTACCCAGGTGATTCCATCAGATTTCCCAGAATGCCTTCCAGGAGGGCTCCCAGGATGCACCTGTGACCTGGATGGACCACATCAAGGGGGTGGGGGGAGTGATAAGTGGAAGGAGATGCAGGTTTGTGAAAACCACCTTGCAAGGGGAAGTTGGGCTCTCTACTTTGGGATGCTGCATGGGGGGCAACTTTGAGCTCTGGTCTGCAAGCAGGCTCTCTCATGGATCACTGCCTTGACGTGGCGAGGGGGCTTGCGTGGTTCGATGAGGCTACGGGCTATGCCGTGGAGGGCCACCCAGGATGGACAGGCCACAGCGGAGAACTCAGACCAAGCGTGATCCACTGGAGAAGGAAATGGCAACCCACTCCAGTATCTTTGCCAAGAAAACGCCATGGACAGTAACAAAGGGCTGAAAGAGATGACGCCGGAAGATGAGCCCCTCAGGTCGGAAAGTGTCCGATATGCTACTGGGGAAGAGCAGAGGGCAAGTACAAGTAACCCCAGAAAGAGTGAAGCGGCTGGGCCAAAGCCGAAAGGACACTCAGTTGTGGATGTGTCTGATGGTGAAAGGAAAGTCCAATGCTGCAAAGAACAATACTGCATAGGAACCTGGAATGTAAGATCTATGAATCAAGGTAAGCTTGACGTGATCAAAAATAAGATGGCAAGACTGAACATCAATATCTTAGGAATCAGTGAACTAAAATGGAGAGGAATGGGCGAATTTAACTCAGAAGACCATTATATCTACTACTGTGGCCAGGAATCTCGTAGAAAAAATGGTGTGGCCTTTATAGTCAACAAGAGAGTGCAAAAGGCAGTACTGGGATACAATCTCAAAAATGACAGAATGATTTCTGTCCGATTCCAAGGCAAACCATTCAACATCACAGTAATCCAAGTCTATGCCCCAACCACTGATGCAGAAGAGGCTGAAGTGGACCGAGGGGGGGGGGGGGGGGGGGGGCTGGGAAGAAAGCAGTCAGGGTGCACATGGGGGGAAGCTCGTTATTAATTTCCTGCCTTGTGCAGGGCAGGTTCGGACTAGATGACCTTGGAAGTCCCTTCCAACTCTATGATTCTATTGGGTAAAATAATGCCATTAGCATACCTGCCAATTTAGTCTTCATACTGATTTGGAATTTAAAAAAATCTCTTGTACACGATCAACTCTACTTGCAAGTTGTTCGACACTTATTGTAAATGAGAGACCACCCAGGCGGATTCCTCTTCGCCAACGATTCAGTACAGGGCTCCTCGTGGACATCCTCCGTGCCTCCTATAAAGTACGCAGCGGTCCTGGCGTGGCCTTCTGCAAGAGCGCCACAGAGACCGGCGACGTCTCCAGGCACGGCGGCAGAGGAGAGCGGCTTCTCGTTGATTCGTGGCGCTGACACCCTCTGCGGCTCATCCCCTCTGTCGGAGTGCCAAGCCGGTGGGGGTGTCGGGGGGGCATGATAAATAATTCAAAGTGGAAAACCTGCAGAGAAGGCAAGTTACAGCGACAGCCGAGCGCGGGCCACTCTCTCAACCTCACTATGCAGCCACGCTGAGCCAGGGTGACGGGGAGCGAGCAGGCGGCCCTCCCGGGGAAGACCAGCTCCTGCACGGCTCACCCTTGGCAGGCAGCAGGAGCAGAAGTGGGTCAGATAGGTGGGCACCAGCGGGCCGTGAGACGCCCTCTGTGATGCCTTCCTTGCGCTGCTGGGTGCTGTCCTGCCCGCAGGCACCCCGACCGGCTCTGCATCCCAGGGGCCCAGAACAGCTTTTCACCGAGCAAACAAGAATCCTCTCCAGAGCCGAACTTCTTCAGATTCTGTCCCTCACAAGTGTCGCCTCCAGGACGTCGGGCGCCAAGCTGCCTGGAAGGCAACACTGCAAGCAGCCCAGCCAAGTCAAGTAAATTAATGCAGTCTTGTTCATTCACTGAACAAAAGAGCCAAATCTGCTGCTGAGTCCCCCTGCCCTTTAAATCTGGAGTCCATAAGCTCCAGACTTTAATAAAATATGTTAGTAACTCCAGAATTGTTTTAAAGAGACATCCTGCAAAGCACTGAACTGCCAAGGAACTGCTCATGCGAGCGCACCAGGACAGGGGCCCCTCGCAAGCCAGCACTCGTGCCTGGTGCCACGCGGCCCGCAGTACCAACAGCCCGGAGCGGAGCCCTGCTGGAAAGGCCAAAGGGGCCTGCACGCAGCTCTGCCGCCCGGGGCACATCACTCACTGCTGACCGAAGCTCCAGCGCAGGGAGCTCTGAGACTCTCGGAGGATGCACAGCCAGAAAGATGCTTGAGACAGGGAGAGGATGTTGCAGTTCATGCAACGTTTCACCTCTCCTCCTCAGGGGACTCAACAAAGCACACACACACAAATTAAAAACTCAAACTCTGTGTTTAGAAGAATCCTCTGACAATGGTAAATGAAATGCACCAGGACTTACTTTAGGATCATAGAATCACAGAGTTGGAAGAGGCCATAAAGGCCATCTAGTCCAACCCCTTACTCAATGCAGGATCAGCCTAGAGTATCCCTGACAAGGGTTTGTTCAGCCGCTGCTTGAAGACTGGCAGTGGGGGGCACTCACCACCTCCCCAGGCAGCCGGTTCCACTGTGGCACAACTCTGACCGTAAAGACGATTCTCCTAAGGCCCAGCCCTTAATTTAAACCCGTGATTGTGACTCCTCCTGTCCTCTGCTGCCCACAGGAACAGCTCCCTGCCCTCCTCCGAGTGACACAGCCCTTCAAACCCTTCAAGAGAGCCATCCTCAGCCTCCTCTCCTCCAGACTGAACATTCCCAAGGAGTCCCTCGGCCTTTCCTCGCAGGGCTTCTGGGTCTCCAGAACGCCTCTCCCCCCCCCCAGCATCCTCGTCGCTCTCCTCTGCACCTGCTCCATTCTGTCCACATCCTTTTTGTGGGGAGGCCTCCAGAACTGCACACAAGACTCCAGGCACGGCCTTACCAATGCGGTGTACAGTGGGACGATCACATCTTGCAATTTGGATGGTATTCCTTTGTTGATACACCCCAAGATTGCATTAGCCGTTTTTTGTCGCTGCTTCACACTAGATGCTCATATTTAACTTATGGTCCACCCATATCCCATGATGTTGTTCACACATACTGGTAACCCAGAAGGGTATCCCCCCATCCAGTATGCCTGTTCCTCATTTTTGTTACCCAGACGTAGAACTCAGCACTTACCTACCTATCTATCTATTTATTTATCCAATTTATACGCTGCCCTCCCCGCAAGCGGGCTCAGGGCAACTTACAACATTGGCACCAACTGTTGATAAAACCATAAAACAATACAGTACAGATAAATTCCTAAAATCATAAGGTGCTATTAGTTATACAGTTCATATCCTTATTAAATTGCATCTTGTTCACATCCACCCACTTTTCCAGAATGTCCAGATCTCATTGAATTCTTTCTCTGTCTTCTGGCGTGTTCGCAGCTCCTCCGAATTTGGTGGCATCTGCAGGTGTAATGAGTAGCCCCTCCACACCCTCATCCAGCTCATTTATAAAAATACTCAGAGGTCATTTCGGGGGGGGGATTGCGGGGGATCGCAGTTCCCCCGGGTGAGGTACGGCGTTCACACACACTGCTACCCAGAAGGGTATCCCCTATCCAGTATGTGTGTTCCTCATTTTTGTTACCCAGATGTAGAACTCAGTACTTATCCTTGTTAAATTACATCTTGTTCACATCCACCCACTTTTCCAGTGTGTTCAGATCTCACTGAATTTTATCTCTATCTTCTGGTGTGTTTGCTGCTCTTCCCAATTTGGTGGCATCTGCACATTTAATGGGTAGCCCCTCCACACCCTCGCCAGATCATTTATAAAAATATCAAACCGAGCCCTGTGGCACTGCATTGCACTGGACATCTCTCTCCATTCAGATGAAGTGCCATTACAGCTACTCTTCTGAGTGTGGTTCTCCAACCAGTTCCCCACCTACCTAACTATCCTACAGTCCAGTCCACGGTCCTCTAGTTTACCCATCAGAATATCATGGCGAACTCTGTCAAAAGCTTTACTGAAATCCAGGTGAACAACATCAAAAGCTTTCCCTCCATCCAGTAAGCTCGTCACTCGATCAAAGAAGGAAATGAGGTTGGTCTGGCAGGACCTGTAGGGGACAAATCTGTGCTGACTTTCCCGGATCACCAAGTTGTCCTTTAGATGCTTGCAGATCAATCCCTTTAAAACCTGCTCCAGTATCTTCCCTGGGACAGAGGCCAGACTGACTGGCCTGTAGTTTCCTGGGTCATCCCTCCTCCCCCTTTTGAAAATTGGGATAACATCTGCCCTCCTCCAGTCTTGTGGCATGTCTCAATAACAATCCCATGAGGTAGGTTAAGCTGAGAATGTATGACCGGCCCCAAGGTCACTCAGCCAGCTTCCATGACCGAATGGGGATCCCGGGGGCTCCCAAATGGTAGTTTATCCACTACACCACAGTGGCTTATTCTCAGTGCTCTTTTCCACCTCTGCTACTAGCTGATATTGATCACACAGTATACCAAGACCACCGCTTAATAAATATCAATACATGCCCCATCATGTGTGTGCACACTTAGGAATTTTTGCCCCAGTGTAAATCATTTTTTACCTATATGTGTGACCACGTTTGTGATTTTTTTATTATTATTGGTTGCCCATTCAAACAGTTCAGAGAGGTCCTTCTGTAAGCCTTTCATGACTTCTGGAATTAACCATCTGTAGACAATGCTGTTTGTTTGAAGAAAAAGGATTAAATCTTTATATTTCTTTCTCTTTTCCCTTATTTCAAATGGAATGTCTTTTAGAATCCTGATGGTGTTGTCCCCGATTTTCAAGGGTGTTCCTGTAGTTGCTTTCAAGATAGAATCCCTCACATGTTGCTTTGAGAATCTGGGGTTATTTCCCCAGGCAGATTATTCTTTTCGATGTACACGGAATAGGACCTATAGACCACATCCATTTCACTTGCAAGATACTCCGTTTTCAAATCTGTAACTGGGGCTTCACTCAGGAGTTGCTTTAGATTCTCACCTTTTAATTCTGGGACCCATTGAAACCGTAGGACCAAATTTGCTTTATCCATTTGCAGCTGTAAAAGTTGTGATTCTTCCAAGGCTTGTTTCTTCTCCAGCTTTTGCACCTTTTTCTTGACTTTTTTTGGCATTGGCGTCCATTTCCTTCACCTTCTCAGCCGTTTGCTCTGTTATTTTTAAAGTCTCAGTCAGTTGGAGCTGCTAAGTTGCAAGATTCTGATTTAGATTCATCAGCTGTTGCTCGATGTTAGTCATCTGGTCCAGCAGAGGGTGGAAGGACTCTGCCAACATTTTGGAAAGCTCAGTGGTCTCTTCCGGTCGAGGGCTCGAGATCCCAGCTGGTTTCACTTTTACTGGTTTGTCTTTCTCTCCCCTCTTCACCGCCATCTTTATGGATTGTTTACTTTTATGCAAACTTGCTAAAGTCTCTGAAATACACCCATACGCTTATCCGCCCTCTGGTAAGTCTCTCAAAACAGATTTCAATGCTTTTTCTTCCGCTCCCCCCTTAGTATTTCGTTGTTTAGTTCCTGCGTATGGGAGGGGCTCCTCCCCCACTCACTTTTTTCACCGTTCCCAGGGGGTAACTTTCTTTTTAAATTCTCATTTCGCTTTCACCCGACTAATAGTTCATTGTTGGTCATACGACCTCACTCGGCATACGATCAAAATGCTCGATATCCGATGCTTGCCCCAGTCAGCGGCTCTAGATCCATACGGACCTTCAGCGGCAGGAACGTCGGGGCGGAGGAGCGCCTCAATTCCCCAGCATTGCGCTGGCGAAGAGGCCACCCCTCAAAAGCCCCATGGCCAGGAGCCTTTTGCCAAGGCTCCAGAGAGGTAGCGACTCGTCGCCCCCCCTCCTTTCCGCTGGTGCGCAGATCACATCCCCGGGAGGTCCGGGAGATGCGTCTGCCAGCGTGTCACTATAAACTGGAAGTCCACCCAGATGTTTCTCAACTACCTTTCTGTCCATGTCAACCAGCAGCCCTGACACTGTGCCTTGCCTACTACCATGTCTAGATGAGCCTGTTCTCTTCTTCAGGGGGGAAAACTGGGGCAAAATAGGCATTGAATCTTTCTGCTTTCTCTCTGTCCTCTGTCAGAGTTTCTCCATTTTCACCCAACAGTGGGCCCATTGCCACTTTTATTTGCTTTCCCCCCTCACATATCTGAAGACGATTTTCTTCTTGTAGTGAGCCTCCATGGCCATCTATGATGTAGTGGTTAAGTGCGTGGACTCTAATCTGGGAGAACCGGGTTTGATTCCCCACTCCTCCTCCACTTGTAGCTGCTGGATGACCTTGGGCAAGCTGTAGTTCTGTCAGAGCTGTTCTGGAAAGAGCAGTTCTCTCAGAGTTCTCTCAGCCCCGCCAACCTCACAGGGTGTCTGTTGTGGGGAGGGGAAGGGAAAGGAGTTTGTAAGCCACTCTGAGACTCCCCTGGGTAGTGGTTGTTCAGTCGCACAGTCGAGTCTGACTCTTCGCGACTGCATGGACCAGATCGTGCCAGGCCTTCCTGTCTTCCGCTGTCCTCTGAAGTTTGCTCAACTTCATGTTTGTTGCATCTATGACACTGTCTAACCATCTCAATCTTTGCTGTCCCCGTGTTCTTTGACCTTCAATCTTTCCCAGCATCAGGGTCTTCTCCAGTGAGTGCTCCCTTCTCATTGGGTGGCCAAAGTATTTGAGCTTCAGTTTCATTATCTGGCCTTCCAGGGAACAGTCAGGGTTGATTTCTTTTAGGATTGACTGATTTGATCTTCTTGCAGTCCAAGGGACTCTCAAAAGTCTTCTCCAGCACCAGAGTTCAAAAGAATCTATTCTTCGGCGCTCGGCCTTCCTTATAGTCCAACTCTCGCAGCCATACATGACTACTGGGAATACCATTGCTTTGACCATGCGGACTTTTGTTGGCAGGGTGATGTCTCTACTTTTTATCATGCTGTTTAGGTTCGCCATCGCTTTCCTCCCAAGGAGCAGGCGTCTTTTAATTTCATGGCTGCAGTCACAGTCTGCGGTGATCTGGGATCCCAGGAACGTGAAGTCTGTCACTACTTCCACGACTTCCCCTTCTATTTGCCAAGGAGTGATGGGGCCGGATGCCATGATCTTAGTTTTTTTGATGTTGAGCTTCAAGCCCACTTTTGCGCTCTCCTCTTTTACCCTGAGCAAGAGGCTCTTTAGGTCCTCTTCACTTTCTGCCATTAGAGTGGTATCGTCTGCATATCTGAGGTTGTTGATCTTTTCCCCAGCAATCTTAATTCCCGCTTGTGATTCATCCAGGCCAGCATTTCGCATGATGTACTCTGCATATATATTAAATAAGCAAGGTGACAATATACATCCTTGTCGTACTCCTTTTCCTATGCTGAACCAATCAGTTGTTCCATATCCGGTTCTAACTGTCGCTTCTTGGCCCTTATACAGGTTTCTCAAGAGACATGTGAGGTGGTCTGGTACTCCCATCTCTTTAAGGACCTGCCATAGTTTGTTGTGATCCACACAGTCAAAGGCTTTAGCATAGTCAATGAAGCAGAAGTAGATGTTTTTTTGGTACTCTCTTGCTTTCTCCATAATCCAGCGAATGTTGGCAATTTGATCTCTAGTTCCTCTACCTCTTCGAAACCCAGCTTGTACTTCTGGTAGTTCTCTATCCACGTACTGTTGAAGCCTAGCTTGTAGGATCTTGAGCATGACCTTGCTAGCGTGTGATATGAGTGCAATTGTGTGATAGTTTGAACATTCCTTGGCATTGCCCTTCTTTGGGATTGGAATGTATACTGACCTTTTCCAATCCTGTGGCCACTGTTGCATTTTCCAAATTTGCTGGCAAATTGAGTGCAGCACTTTAACAGCAACAAATGCAATTAAATAAATAAATGAATGAATGAATAAGACTTTGAATAGCTCAGCTGGAATACCATCACCTCCACTAGCTTTGTTGTTAGTGATGCTTTCTAAGGCCCATTTAACTTCACATTCCAGGATGTCTGGCTCGAGGTCAGTGATTATACCGTCGTGGTTGTCAAGGACATCGAGGTCTTTCTTGTATAGTTCTTCTGTGTATTCTTGCCATCTTTTCCTAATCTCTTCTGCTTCTGTTAGGTCCCTACCGTTTTTCTCCATAATGTGAAGGGCGGGGTATAAATCCAACCTCTTCTCCTTCTTCTTCTTCTTCTTCAGCTCACTGAGAGCTTTGGCCTCTCTGATGGCTGACCTACAATGCCTAGCAACCTGCAGATACTCTTCTTGAACATTTCCTTCTTCTCCCCTAGCAAATCACGCAGTTCCCTGTTCATCCACATTGGCTTCTTGGATCCCCTACCATGGTTCTTTCTTGTTGGAATAGCACAGCTTGAGCTTGCAAGAGGTCTTCTTTTAGGAAAGCCCACCATTTATTTGCTCCCTTCCCTTCCAGCAGTCTCGCCCGTGGAATGCTTCTTGTCATGCCCCTGAGTTTATTAAAACCTGCCCTACTGAAATCTAACATATACGTGTGGCTACGAACTTCCTTGGTCCCCCACAGCAAAAGGAATTCTAGCAGGACAGGGTCACCTCCCCCTAAGGCCCCCACCACCTTCACCCCATCTACCATCTCTTGCCTGTTGGTCAATATTAAGTCGAGTATGGCCGAGCCCCTCGTAGCCTCCTCCGCCATTTGATGAAGGAAGCTGCCGTCCAGACGGGTCAGGAAGTTGCGTGACTGTGGATACTTTGCAGAGTTTGTTTCCCACCACACATCAGGGAAGTTGAAGTCACCCATAACTACCAGGTCATGGTGTTAGGACACCCCGTCAAACTGTTCAAGGAGGGCAGCATCCACCTCTTCAACCTGGTCAGGAGGTCAGTAGCAGACTCCAGCCACAATCCGGTTTGTCCTTCCTTCCCTTATCCTCACCCAGATACTTTCCACCGGGCTGGCGCCCTCCCCCTCCAGTATTTCCTGACAAACAGACCCTCTCCTCGCATACAGCATAACAAATAGACCATGTTGCATGTTCCTTCTTCATCTGTCACACTCAAGTAACAATGACCACCAAGATGCACTGAACATCTCATTGGGAACCAGGGTCTAGTCTCCCCCCTCCCCAGAAAGTCCAGCTCATCAAGCCATACCTCTCAAGGCCCAGGAGTGACCACTGTTTGGCCAACCTCTCCAGAAGACCACAAAGGGACCCCCAGCCGATGGCATGTGCCCAGTTCATACTGGTAAAGCCATAAGCAAGGTCTAGTTGCGCCCATGGAGAAGAGCTCATGCCATCTGGCCAGTGAAAAGCAGGGGGGATAAAAATAAATTATTATTTTTTAAAAGTTTAACTCGGATTTTTAAAATTTAAATAATTGTTTTATTGCTGATGCTGTTGAAATGTTGAAGAAACTGAGTGGGCCCTTAAAAACAGAACTACACACTGACAGAATTAAATTACAAGCATTTTTAAAAAATGAATGGGACAAGCACTGTCTCCAGCTCATTTCCTTGCAAATATTGTCAATATCCGGTACCAGGGTCAAACCTTAAGTGCTGAGGAAGAGGAGTTAGCTATAACGTGGGGGTATCCAGCAATCGTCCATCTGTGATGCCAACTTAGAATAAACTTCAGAGCTAAGAGGGAACCATTCATCAAGAAATACACGTTTGCTGAAGGTGTTTTAAAGAAAGTCACACCAGTGAACTGGTGGAAGTCATTTAAGCACTTGGATTTAGAGACTGCTGAAGTAACGATTTCACTTTTAACAGCAGTAGCTTCTTCTGCTGGCATAGAAAGAATATTCTCTTCCTTTGGACTAATTCATTCTAAATGAGAAATCGTTTGGGACCCGATAAAGCAGGAAAGCTCCCCCCACCCCGATTATGAACAAACAAGAAGATGAAGATGAGTGAGCTACAGAGGACAGTATTTTAAGTTTTTCATGTGTGGAGCAGGTTGATAGTCAAATTTTTAAAAAGGTATTTTGTTTAACCACATCAGTTAACAAACATGGATGTTTAAGCAAACACAAGAATACATATGCTATAATGTTATTGTTTTAGTTAAATAAAACTATTTTAAATAGTTATTATTAAGGTAATGATTATTTTTCTCCTTCCAATGAAGTACAGCAGAAATGTTATCCAAATATGAGCGATTAACCCATCAAACTGGCAATAGTTCACCTCACAATAATAATTATCTATTTATGATGTGTTTCTGATAGTATAACCAAAACAGTAATTTTTTTTGATATAACTGTAAAACTAATCTGAAAAGTTGTTATTCTAAAAATGAAACCTTCATCTGGTTGTAAATATTAGGATTATACCAGCAAGAATGAGTCTTTATGCAGAAAACCATGATTTAAATCTAATCTTACTGACTAACGATTTTAATACCGACTCAGGCCAAGCCCTTCACAAGGCATAGCTGAGGCGGCAGCCCTGTGTGGTGTGGGTCTCCCATCCATATGGGCAGCCTGGCTCAGTGACCTCAGCCAGCTTCCAGCTACCGGTTCGGTGTCGGTGTCGAGGAAAAGTTGTTTGGCGCAGAATAGGGCCTGAACTAAACAATGCACTCACCGCATTCCTGGTTGGTGACATGATGTCTGGTATGAGTCCTTAACATGAGAGCAGATCATTGCAAACGATCATATACATCGCATGGTGTAAAGAGGTTTGTTTTTTAAAAGAATTTCCCACTGCAATGTATTCCCGTCTCCTCCCTCTTCCAGGGCTCTGGTGGTTTCATACTCATGAATCGCTGCCAGCTTTCTAAAGGAAGTTGCAGAGGCTGAAGCCAGTACTTTGAAGCAGAACTGCAGACAAATACAGGCTAGATCAGCATTCCCCAACAACCTACCCGCCCAAACATTTCCTGGTGCTTAGAAAGTGGGCTGGGCCGCATGGGGTCACGGCCTCGCAGGGCTTCTGAGCGGCCACTGGATCCATCCTTCATGCAGGTAAAAACCCTCCTTTAGGCTGCAGCCACAACAACAGGCTCTGCATGACTGCAGGCAAGCACCAGCCTCCCCCTGGGTACTCCACCTCCAGGCAGCGCACCTGCAGCCAGAACTCCATGTCCGGTTCCCCCTCCCTGTCAGGCAATGGCTGCTGTGTGCTTTCACTGTCTCATTGCCCCAAGCAACAAAGCAGTCCAATTTTTTGGACAATCGAGTGTCTTCCCCTTGGAATTTCTCTGAGCTGCACCCAGCAATGACCTGATGCCAGCCTCAGAACAGGAAGCTCTGGCAGTGCTGCTCACAGAGGCTGACATGCTCCAAGCGCCACATCCAACACAGGCGGCCCAGTCAGAGGAGAAGCAAATGGAGAAGCCAGCAAGCACTGGGGGGTGGGGGGGGGACTGCTTCTGAGGGCGACAGCGACACCCCTGCCTTTCACAACAGCTGCCCTTCCGTTGTGGGAGGAGGGTGCCCGCCTGCACCACCACGGAAGCATCCAGCCTTTGACTGCCCACCGTCCGGGATTGGGCGCATCTCAGAGGCTCCACCACAGACAAAAATGAGAACCTCCAAAACACAACAAAGGTCTTTGTTAGCAATTCCATCAGTCAGAGATTAAAGTCTTCAGCCTACACCAGTGAGAGGCATGAAAATAAGAACATAAGAGATGGCAATGTTGGATCAGGCCAAAGGCCCATCCAGTCCAACACTCTGTGTCACACAGTGGCCAGAAATACCAGGGGCCATCAGGAGGTCCACCAGTGGGGCCAGGACCCTAGAAGCCCTCCCACTGTTGACCCCCCCCCCAGCACCAAGAAGACAGAGCATCACTTGCCCCAGAGCCCCTATCTATACCTTGTGGCTCATAGCCACTGATGGACCTCTGCTCCATATGCTTATCTAATTCCCTTTTGAAGCCGTCCATGCTTGAAGCCGCCACCACTTCCTGTGGCAGTGAATTCCATGTGTTAATGAAGGAGCACTGCCCCCCCAGCCCTCCCCCTGCAAATCTACATGGCCCCCGCAGAGAGTGCAACTAGACAATGAAGAGACACGATCTGTAATCCGTGGTTTCAAATGGGGTTTGGGCTCAGGATTGCCTCAAACGACTCCAAGCGGAGCGCTCTGCCCAGCCAGCGGCAGCCCTGCATGCACACATGCACACAATACCCATGCGCAGGTGGAGACCAGGAAAAAGAAGCCACTGAGTTTGGGGCAGCAAATTCAGCTACTGATTCCACGGCCTCCCAGGGTTCAGCTGGAGGAGCGGAGTGTCCTCTGCATACTGGAAACAGCCCAGGCCAAATCGCCAGATGACCAGCAGGGACAAGATGGAACCTTGCAAGGCCCCAAAGGCCAAAGGAATCTAGCCAACTGTCAGCAGTGACAGAACTCCACAGGCCGGGTCTACTCTCATACAATGGCCCTGTACATTTTAAAGGGACAAGAAGGCACCAAACAGCTATTCTGGTGCCCGACATCTCCAGTTAAAAAAAGAAACAAACCCAGAATGGAATCATGAATCACTATGGGCACCTCTGAAAATTCAGGATAACAGAACTGGTGCCCAACTAGAAAACCGGACCCGGAATTGGAACAGGATTTTCTAAAGGGTACGCTCCTAGCACAGCCCCTACACGGAAGCTGGAAAAGAACTGCCTACGGGCACCGGGGGGGGGGAGGGCCTTGAGCAAGGAGGCTTCGTGTCCTTTGGGCCCCAGTGGCTCTCCCCCCCCCAGGAGCTGCCACCGCCCGTCAGCCCCTCCCCTTCACCTGCCTCTGCGGCAGCTGATCCGCCCCCCTCTGCTCTGGGCTCAGCCTCCTTTCCTGCCGTCCACTCCCCACGGTGCTTGCGCTGCGGACTGTCCCCTGCTAGGTCTCCTGCCCAAAGCGGCGTGGTGCCCAGGCCTGCCCCCTCCGAGAGCCCTGACTCAGGGCGACAGCCTGCCGGTGCGGGCAAGGCTGGGATGCCCCACTGCAAAGCCTACCAGGAGGCCCCTGGGATTACAGACCTGGGCAGCAGAGGGAACGCTGGACAGGAAGGGCTGGGAAGGCCTGTGGCTTCGGGGAGCCCACTGCTGAGTCGCACAGGCTGTCCTTGGACGGGGACGCGCACACGCACACACACACACACGCGCACGCGTTCCGAGACAGCCAAACCTCCCAGGCCTCAAGTCTACTTGGGAGGAAAGCCCCCACAAATCCCCACAACTGGCCCACTGGAACGCCTTCCCCATCATTACTGCAGGCTGCCTATTAAGGGGGTGGTTGCGGAGGAAAATGCACCAGGCTTCCAACAGCGCTCCATCCGCACCCAGCTCCCTGTGGCTGCCCAAGAAATGTGTCACCCAGCCAGTCTCCACTGCCGCCTGGAATGCACCCGAAGCCACCCTGCAATTGAGGGAGAAAAGTGCTGAGCAGGTGGAATCCAAACGCTACGATATCCCAAGCAAGGCGTCTGAACAGCTGCCCGTGGCTGGCATACAAAAGCCACGTTTGTGGGCTTGACGGACAAGGCAAATTGTCTCCCGGACAAGGCAAATACCCTGACGGCCAGTCCGGCCTGTTTTGTGCAATGGAGAGAGCTGCCGCCACAAATTCGACAGGCCAGTCAGTCAGCCAGCCAGCCAGCCTTTATTGGCATAAAACAATACCTTAAAAGAGGACTACTATACAAAGATAAACATATAAAACCATATAAAACCATACATATAAAATCAAGTATTTTGCAAACTACATAATATTGCATAATCTTACAAAATTAATTTGTTACGACGTCTTGCTCGTTTTGATAGTTTTTTCCTGATGTAGCTCTATTGCTGATTGTAAAAACATGGCTTCACTGATATTTCAGTATTGGAGTCATTCAGAAGATGGTGCACTTTTAAAGCAACAGGAAGGTCTGTCATGTTGGCTAGAATAGGGTTTAAATATCTAAAACGTATATCTACATAAAATTGGCAGTGCAAACGGATATGTGAAACTGTCTCGATGCATCCAGAGTTACAGTGGCACAGTCTAGCCGTGTATGCTATATTATTGTATCTCCCATGCAAGATTGCTGATGGTAGCGCATTGAATCTTGCGAGTGAAATGGCTCTGCGCTGTTGTGGTGCTTGTATATCAGATAGGTATGGGGCCATTCGGCCTACTGTGAGAGGAATCTCAAAGTTCAGAGGGGAGCAAGATTTGTTGGCTAATCTGTATAGCCTTTGTGTTTCAATGTCGAGGGCTCTGCATTTAATCATCTGAAAAACTCGACAGGCTCAGAGGAGGAGGAGGAGGGGGCCAATCTCAAGCTCTCCTCTAGGACCCATCTCCAAAGCAGGCTTGCTTGATGCTGCCGGAGGGGTCCCAGGACCCTCGCCCTCTTCCGTCAGGAGAGCAAGTCGGGCTCTCAGGTAACGGCCCATATCTTGCTTCTTCAGAGAGCACAACCAGATCTGCTGGGCTTCAGTTTCAGGAGGTTAGATTTCAGGTGAAAGCCAGGCGAGAGTCCTTAGAGCCAAGTGTGGTTTCAGCCAACAGGTCCGTCTGCTGGGCGGGGGGCTCTCCCTCAGTGGCCACCTGTCAGGAACGCCCCCCTGAGGAGGGGGGTGGATCCGATGGACTCCGAGGCCCCTGTCAGGTCAGGACTCTGTGCCGTCCGCTGCCTCCTCAGGGCCAAAAGCCGGTCCTGTTCAGACGGTGGCTTAGAGGATTCAGGCGCCACTCAGAGAAGGCAAGTGAGGGAGCACAAAGCACACGTCGGCTTCTTCCTCACAGCCTTGGGATCAAAAGTGCTCCCCCTCCCCTTTATTCTGGCCCCCAGTTTTGGAAAATGTGAGCCCCTGGCTGGGTGCTTCTCAGCAAATGGTCCAGAACTCGTGGTGGGGGACTGGATGTGTGCCTTTCTCCCCTTCCTGGCGTGGGGTCTCCATGGCCAGTGCCCGGCTGCCCCCCCCACACACACACACACTTGGCACCTGACTGTGCTGGCAGCGTTCCTAAAGCTGGGCCCAGGAAGGGCTGCCTCTCCCTACACAGGGCCCCTTGCCAACTTAGCTGAGCCCCACTATCTCCTGCTGGAGGGTCCCCTTTTGGGGAGGTGCCCTTCGGCCTCCACAAGACCCATGGCCTTCTCGGTGGCCGCTTCGCCCTTCCATGGAGGGCTGGGGAGTGGGGGTGGGCACCCTGACTAGTACGCGGGCAGGGCTGTGGTGTCCCAGCCCCACGCCCACCTTTCTGGCCTGTGCCCAGCCCACGGAGGGGAGGGGACAGCCTACAGAAGGAGCTGGCACAGACTGGGGGCCAGTGGAGGGGAAAGAGGCAGAAGGGGGCCAGGGAGGGAGTGAGGCAAGTCCCCAGGAGAGAGCTGGCGTGAACCCACCCGGCAAGGCCTCCTGGCTGGACGGCACAGGCAGCTGGGCGTCCAGAGGCTTGCCTGGCCCTCCTTCCCCGCGCAGGCCTGGGGGAGAGGTGGCAGAGGGCTCCTTCCCGGTGGTGTGGCCTGCCCCTCCTTCCAGAGAGGCTCTCCAGCACGACACAGAGAGGAGCAGCCCCTGCCTCGCAGGGCCCTGCAGGACCGGCCAAGACAGAGGCGGAGGGGTGGAGGGCACGTCCTCTCTGAATCCCCTGCCACGCTCACTCGCCTCCGGCACCGTGGTCTCTGTGCAGGGCTCCCCTGCCTCCCCGGCCGCAACAGCACCCTGGGCCCAGCGGGACTTCAGCCATGGCTTCGGCGGTCCAGCCCCTGGAGCCAGGCCCCTGGAGCCTCCCTGGCAGGGCACTCCCTCTCCCGCCAGCCTCGCCCACAAGCCAACGCTGATGACGGGATGCCTGCCTGCCTGCCTGCCGTGGACAGCACCTGGAAACTATGTTTCGTCGCCACATATGCAACATTTACATGTCATATTTCTATAGCCCCCTACAAACGTTTTTATGGTTTTAACTTGTTTTTAAATTGTTCAGATTTGATTGTCAGCCGCCCTGAGCCTGCCTCGGAGGGGAGTGCCGGGTGCAAATCAAGCCAAGCAAACCACTCAAAACTGCCTCAGCCGGGAGCGCTGGGGGCCACGCGGGCACAGCCCCGGCCCCTGCCTGGGCCGCCCCCCTGCCTCCAAGTCAGGCCCCGAGGTGGGCTGCTGCGCGGGGCCCCCGCCCCCCCGGGCCTCTCCCACAGAGGAGGCCGCCTGGCTCCGGCCTGGCTCTCCCGCCCTCCCTTCCCACTGCACTAGCTCCTCCCTGCCACTCCTCAGCAGGCCCCAATCCCTCGGGAGGTCAGCGCTGGCAGGAAGCTCCCCAGCCTCCCCTCCCCTCCCCTCAGCCGCCCTGCATCGCACCGGGACGTGGGTGCGAGGTGCAGATCAGCAAGGAAGAGAGCCCAAGAAACCGTGACCCGGCCACTCTTAGGAGGAAATGAGGCCAGCCCCCCTGCAGGTTCTCCCCGGTCAGCGAGAGGCGGCAGCTCGCCGTGCTGCTCATGCGCACAGCCTCAAGAACTAAGCGAAGGCCCAAAGGGCCCAAAGACCACAAGACAAAAGGGGTGAGGGAGCATTTAGGCCAGGAAAGGGCAGCTGGCAAGAGGCCAGCCACTGGCACCCATCCAGCCGTTTGGCACGCCTGAAGCTACGGAAGCTGCCGGATCAGAACAGTGGTCGGCCTGGTCCAGAACCCCGCCTCGCACGTCCCCCGGTGTTGCCTCCGAGAGGTCTGCTGCCTGACGGGTACGGCCGTTCCCTTCACACTCAGCCATGGCTGGGGGCCGGTGTGTCCTCCTTGCATCTCCGCACACAGCATTCCACATGAGGCCGTCCCACAGATCTACAGAGGGGCACTATTGTCGGCTGTTTTGTTTTCAGTCCCTTTCTTAATGCTCCCCAGCGTAGAGCTTGCCTGTTTCACCACTGACACACACACACACCAACATTTTCATCAAACTGTCCACTACAACCCCAAGATCTCACTACCACCCCAACACAGTCCAGCTGGCCTCGACCCCGCCGGGCGTGTAGGACGGAGATGTTCCACCAGGCCTCTGGCTGAGGACAGTGATGGCGAGAGAGATCGGTTGGCCTCCACCTTCCTTCCCCCCCCCCCTTCTCTTGTTTTTCATTTCCCTTCTTTTATTCCTTCGTTCTGCTCCTTCCTAGCTTGGTCTCACCCTCCTGCTTCCCCCTTCCGTCCCCTCCTCCCTCGCCGCCTTTTCCCAGGGCTCGCTTTTTCCCTCTGTGCCGGCTGCTTCCCTCGTTGCCCACCTCTGAGGGGTTGTTGGGGAGCCATCTGATACAGCAGACTGAGTGTTAAATTTTAAAATTTGTAGCATTGCATTTTTAAATTGTAATGGGTTGGTTTTATTGTATAACTAGCTGTTGGGAGCTGCCCTGAGCCCTGCTTGGCGGGGAAAGGGGCGGGTATGAGCTGAATGCATGCACGAAGGAATGGAGCTTTCCTGCTCAGCCTCGGCTACTCGATACCCTGTTGGCATATATACTTCAAGGCAGGATTTTTTCCACCAGGGAGATTGTGTGGGGTAGTGGTTAAGAGCTCCTCCTACTCCTACTCCTCCACGTGAAGTCTGCTGGGTGACCTTGGGCCAGTCACTGTTCCCTCAGGGCTCCCTTAGCCCCACCGACCTCACAAGGTGCCTGCTGTGGGGAGAGGAGGGGAAGGTCACCGTAAGCCGCTTTGAGACTCCTGAAGGTAGAGAAAAGCAGCAATAAAAACTGACTCTTCTACTTAACTACACCAAATTTCATTTGCCACGTTGTCCACTCAGCCAACTGTGAGAGACCCTCCTGGAGCTCTTTGGTCACAATCCTTCCCTGAAGGCAGCATTTTGCTTAGATTTTTGAGACAGAGAACGAATCAGCTGAATGGATCTTTGGGCCGTGCAGGGAGCCAACTCCTACCCCCCCCCGCTTTTCTTGGGTGGTTCCTAATGAAGACGCTCCATATAGTTACGGAACGAGGACCCAAACATTCTGCAGCCTTGTTTATACATTGTTCCAGCTTCTCACGTGTGTAATCTTCTAGGGATAGTTGTCCCGAAAAAGCCAAGAGCCTGGTAGGGGTCACCACCACGGGCGGAGGCGGCCTTCGCCTGCTGTGTATCCGGCACGTGAACTAAACAAGCAGCACCAAGTGGAGCCTCGGTGGCATCTCGTCAGCCGCCATTGGGCCCACGGGCACAGCACTCTCGGCTGGACCCCGGGGCCAGGGCCTCCGTGACTGGGAGAGAGGGGGCGGAGGTCTTCCGGAGGGCGCCAGATGGGAAGCCGCCTCCATCTCCGGCAAGGACCAGCCACACCGGCAGGCCTCTCGGTGGGGGTGGAAAGTGCCAGTGAGTCCCAGCTGAGGCCAAGAAGATGGCCCCCGGGGCGGACGGGACCTTCAGGAATGTGCACTTTCACCTTGACCCGGACAGCCCAGGCAGACCCGATCTCCTGAGAAGCTAAGCACGACCAACCCTGGCCAGTACAAGGGATATTGGGGCTGGGATGCAGAAGCAGGTAACAGCAAAACCACCTCTCTGAAATGTCCGAACCCCACTTGGGGTCGCCAGAAGTCAACCATGACTTCCAAGCATACACACATACTCACACACACACACACACACAAAATGAAGAAGAAGGAGGAGGAGGAGGAGGAGGAGGAGGAACTTTCCCCTCCACATGGCACACAAAACTGTGTTAACTGTGATCAACCCCAGACAGATTCATTTGCCACTTCACAAGAAAATAGCTATTTCCATTCAGAGACTGGGAGTCTTCAACATTCATTTAATTGTTGTAGCTCTGGCCAATCCGTTTTTAAGTTAATTCTTCTATACTGCATGTTATATCCTACACCTCCTATACAAATAAGCAATATAGACACAATGCAATTTCATATTGGCAAATATATAGATGAATACTGTAGTTCTCAAGACATACCAGAGCGAATTAAATGTTTCTGAAATGTGAAAAGCATAAATGTAGTTTTTCAGATTTTTTATGTTATACAAAATTATTGGAATATTGTTATTATTAAGGTATTTGACTTTTTTGTAACTTGTTTTACAATACAATAAAAAAAGATAATTCTTCTGCAGAAGTGTCTATCTTTCCAGCACTACCTTACAGTCTCGAAACGCTTGTCCATAACCCTTCCCAGAGCGTTATTACAAAGAAGAGAGGCAGCAGTTACTTCAATGCAAAGATCATGAGATGGCCCTTCGCAAACTGACATCCCGTTCTGCTTGGTACACCGTCCACCAATGGCTGCTTAAACATGGGGCTCTTTCTCCTCATTCCCCCCCTTCCCCTCAAACAGACTTTTAACTGTGGCTTCCACACACCCACACTGTGCCTCCACCCACCTTCTGGGGGCGTCTTCCGGCTCTGCTGTGATTTACACCAAACCTGCTTTGGTATGACCTTCCTTGGAAGACTGTCCCCAAAGCCAGTTTAGGGAAGTGTGGAAGTGAAGGCTCCGACGCCAGGGCCTCCTGGCCCACATCCAGCCCCATTCCCGCTCCCCACTGCTGCTGGCAGCCTTTTTCTGTTCAGTGTTCTGTACTATCGGAAACTTCAGAGGTGACCCAGGCTGGTCTGCAGGAGGATGGTCAGATCTGAGTCCGGGAACGGCTGAGAGACCAAGGAGAGGTTCAGCCGGCCCAAAAGCTTCCAGGAGTCAGGGCTCCCTGTGTCAGACACAAGTAGAAACGGGGATCTCTGAGTCTTTATACGCGACAATTATTTATTCTAGGTAGTCGGGATGTCGCCAGTGTTCCCTCTAAGCTGAGTCGGTGTGAGCCGGCTCACAGGTTTTTAGCCTCCAGCTCACACATTTTTGTCTTTGCTCAGGAAGGACGGCTCCAGAGCAAACTAATCGATGCAGCAGTCAAATCACTTGCTCACAACTTTAATGCCAGTGGCTCACAAAGCAGAATTTTTGCTCTCAAGACTCCACAGCTTAGAGGGAGCATTGGATGTCGCTGTACTGTTTTACGAACCATCAATAATTTTTTTAAAAAACGGTAAAAAGTTCGCCAGTGGCAAGGGGTGAGGGAAGGGCAAAGCATGGAGCGTAGCCCAGGGAAGCTTGACGGATCTCGCCAGATCTTGGAAGCTAAGCAGGGTCGGCCCTGGCTAGTCCTTGGAGGGGAGGCCTGGCCTGGGAGACAGCCACGGCCAACCGCCTCTGAACGTCTCTTCTCTTGCCTTGAAAGCCCCTGCAGGGGTCACCAGAAGTCGGCACAGAGTGGGGAACTGTCGCCCTGTGGAAACAGCCTCTCATCTCCCTAGGAAAAGAGCTCCCCTCCCAAATGGGTTATGATACGGCAGGGTGGGCGGAGCGGTCTTTGTCAGACCTGATTCTTTTCTCCCTGTGCGCTGGGAGTGTGTGAAACCCAAAGGCATTTCTCTGGCTGGGCTCTTTTTTCATAGGGCAATTAGGGAAAACATGGCAACAGCTGTTGCAGAAACTGCTCCAAGCCAAGCAAAACACCGCCACTTACAAGAATCTTCTGGGGACTTTTCCACTGCTTTCTTGGGGTGCTGAATGAGCATGCAAGCAAAACCCCACCCCTGTTTTCCCAAAACCTCACCCTGGGGAGAGATGTGATGGGCTGGGGGGGGGGGGAAAAAAAAACACACAGGGGGGTGAAACATAAACACACAGAAAAATTCGGGGGGGGGACACCTCAAGGGGGAAAACGTGGGGGAGCGTGGAAGAAATTCCTATGAAATACTTTCTCTCTTTTAGAATGTGTAAAATTCTACTTAAGGCAAGGTTGTTTAACTACAAAATGTATAGCCTGAAAAACTCAGGGCTCTCTCTTGGGGAAATCAGGCAATTTGGGGCAGTACTGAAAGAAACTTCCGGAAAAATATTTTGCCTTTTGGAGTGAGAGAAACCTTGTCTTAGAAAGCATTTCACTGGTTCCAAAGGTACAGACCGAACAAGTCTCTCTGACGGCAAAAACTAAAGAGGGGGCATATGTGCCATGGCAGCACAGAGGGTGCAGAGCCGTCTGCGGCTTCCCCTCGAGCCCCCCGGGGCTGGGGCTGTGTGGACTCAAACTCTGTCCTGCCGCTTCAGGCCCCCACGCTGAACCTTCCAACAGGTTACACTTGTCATTTTACGTACAGAAATGAAGGCATTTATACTTTTAAATCCCATCAATATGCCAAAAGGTACAATTTGACAGGCAGGTTAAGTTATAAATAGTGCGTTTCCTGTAGTTAAACCAGTAAAAGACGTTCTAGTTTGATATGGAAGTAAGTATCGCATATATTTCAAATTTTGCCCCAAATTTCCATTTTCCCCATTCTGTCCCGTGGCTTCAAAATTCCTGGAAATTTCCCATTTCCTCCCTGTGCTGACCACTCCGCCCCCGCCCCCCACCCGGGTCTTCCTCGCCCTTAACGAGCCCAGGCTTCGGCTGCTACTGGGTGCTGGACAGAGAGTCTGGACTCGGCCTGAAGGCCCGGCCACAGTTTAGCCTCTGCCTCCGCCCAGCAGGTGCCACGCAATAGCCAGGGGGCACAGAGCAGAGCTCCACCCAGTCTCTGAAACAAAGGAAGCCCAGGGAAACTCCCCCTCCCACCCCCACAACAAGCAACGCCAAGAAGCCCCACATGACAGGTGCCTCTTCCACCTCACACCCGAGGCTTCTCAGACATGCTTGGAGGCAAGTCAAACTTGGAGACGGCTGCGTGCCCAA
>NW_015172564.1:124888-128232 GCF_001447785.1 Gekko japonicus | reverse complement strand
GAGAGGGGCAGGAGGACTCCAGGGCCCCACCCCCACCCCACGGCAGGAGAATCTGCCACCCACCCGGCACCAGCCCCGCCTCAGGCCACGGGAACACTCAACGCCCACTTCGAAAGGAGCCACACACACACACACACACACCCCACCCAGGAGACTGCCCGCCTCCCAGCGGGGGGCGGGGTGGGGGTCTAGAGAGGCCCCCGGATCACTCGCCTCATCCACGCCAAGCCTTCTGCTTGATCCAAGCCCCCCCCCGCCCTCCACCCACACCTCCCTGGTGGTCACACCATTTGCGACACCTTTGCCCCCCAGAGGCACTGGGCCCCGCACTCACCCCTCAGCCGCAACGGGACAAACTCAGGGGGGGAGAGCAGCCCACTCGGTTCTCAGGGGGACGCTTAGACAACGAGGCCTCGGAACCTCGTCCCTGGGCATTGGGGTGGCCTCCTTGCTAAGTGCGGGCCAGGAAGCAGGCCGGTCGAAGTGGCTGGACTGCCCTGACTGACCGTGAGGAGAAGCACTGCTCCGGGAAGGCAGCAAAGAGAGAGGGCAGGGGGCACGCACGGGCACGCGCCCCTTCCACAGACTCCCCTCCCACGGGACAGGTGCTCCAGCCTGCCTGGGCTCCCACTCGAAACAGCCCCCAGCTCCACGCTGGAGAAGGAAGGAATGTGGCCGGACGACGGGAGGGTCAATCACTACCTCCTCACCCATCACAGGGAAGCATCAGTGTAGCTGGGGACTCTCAATTTGCCTAAAAAACTAGGGAAATGGGCGGGGGGTGGCTTTCCCACCAATCTACCCACAAAAGCACGACGCACGCTATGAACGCAGATATTTTACTCTGTGGCAGCAGAATACAAATGAATTCCTCTGACCTACTTTTAGCAGTGTTATCCACAATACCATCCGCCTGTGTACAACACGGGACTGGCATGCCGGCGTCACTTTGAATGAAACACACGTCTGGGGCGGGAAGAGCTTGGCCTGACAAGGCCCCACGAAGCCCTGCGGCCTCGTTCTCCCTCCCCACCCCCAAATGTTTTGGCACTGGAGAGGTCCAAGGACCCACGGCAGAGTCCTGTTCTTCTGCACACAAAACAGCCGTATGGAATCCAAACAGAGCGAGGGGCTCTCTGGATCGATCGTGGGCCCCCAGGCAGGACAAATTTGGCCCATCTAGGCAGGTCCCTCACCCACCAGGCTGGCCTCAGCAGGACCACGCAGGGCTGCCCGCGTTACCTCTGGCTACGCCCAATCTGCCAAGAGGCTTCCCTTGGTCAAAACCAGCTATGCCGGTGCCCCACGGGCGGAGGTCAGGCAGAGTTCAGGAGGGGCCTCTTTACTGATGAGAGGGCCCAAAGGCTGGTTCCAGGGGTCCCATCCCGTGCTGTGTGTAGCAATCAGATGCAAGCCCCACACCGGCAGCGCCCTGTTCAGAGTGGGACGGTAACTTCAGCCACCCTTCTGCAGCATCCCCCCCCCCCCTTAAAATGGCCTGTGGGACTCCACAACCTCCAGGCACCGGGAGGCTCCTTCCTCCGGCCCTCCTGCCAAAGCAGGCGCTCGCTCTTTTCTAAGCTATGATCACGCCCGACGAGGACTCTTGCAAGTGATGATGAGACAGAATGCGGCAGCCTGCAATATTTCGCCACTGGTTCAAAGAGTACTCAAAGGGGTTTCCCCCCTTCTGTTGCCTGCGCTCAGCTACTGATAAGGAGACGCCCTAGTCGGAAAGATCATCAGGGCCCCACACAAATCCCTTCATTCCCTGGGATTCCCATGATGGCCCGGGAAGGCGGCGGCGGCGGCAAGAGTGCGGCAGACCCAGCAAGGAGGACCACCACTCTGGGATTTGCCAGGCACACGCACGGAGCCGCCTTCCTCTCGGTCGGTTGGTCAGACACCCACACACACGCACACACCCCGGTCCACCAAGGTCCGCACTCTCTACTCAGACCGGCAGCCACTCTCTCCAGGCTCTCAGGCAGAGAAAGGCCCCTTCCACATCACCACTGCCCGGCCCTTTTCACCGGAGGTGCTGGGGACTGAAGCTGAGACACGCAAACCCATTACAGGTGACAGCGCTGTTTTACACACGGGGTGTGGCTTCCTGGCTGCTGCCACAGCTATCGATACACAGTGCAGTGGCAATGGGACTTCCACGTGCCAGGTTGCCCCCGGGGAGGACCGTGGACTGGACTGCAGGATAGTTAGTTGGATAGGGAACTGGTTGGAGAACCGCACTCAGAGAGTAGCTGTCCGTGGCATTTCATCCGAATGGAGGGAGGTGTCCAGTGGGCTCGGTTCTGGGCCCGGTACTTTTCAATAGTTTTATAAAAGATCTGGATGAGGGTGTGCAGGAGCAAATCGTTGAATTTGCAGATGCCACCAAATTGGGAAGAGCAGCCAAACACACCAGCAGATATAGAACTCAGTGAGATCTGAACATGCTGGGAAAGTGGGCAGATGTGAGCAAGATGCAATTTAACGAGAGCAAGTGCTGAGTTCTACATCTGGGTAACAAAAATGAGGAACACACATACTGGATGGGGGGATACCCTTCTGGGTAGCGGTGTGCGTGACCTCCCTCCATTCGGATGAAATGCCACTGACAGCTACTCTTCTGAGTGCGGTTCTCCAACCAGTTCCTTATCCAACTAACTATCCTACAGTCCAGTCCACAGTCCTCTAGGTTACCCATCAGAATATCACGGGTCAAAAGCTTTACTGAAATCCAGCAGGTGAACAACGTCAACAGCGTTCCTTCCCTCCATCCACTCGATCACAGAAGGAAATGAGGTTGGTCCGGCAGGACCTGTTGGGGGGACGAATCCATGCTGACTTCCCCGGAACAACAATTTGCCCTTTAGATGCTCGCAGATCGATCCCTTGGGAACTTGGGAGCTACTTCAATTCGTAACAACCTGGCCTGGTGAAATTTTAGACGCCAGTTTCTTGGGGGCTAGTTTGCTCTGCGCAACCGAGCTAAGAGAGATGTTTATATGATACTTGTACAGGGGGGGGGAGGGGGGAGAGGTGGCAGGGAAGGTTTTGCAGAATTCTCGGTTGAACTCAATCCTGCTGCTTAGAGAACAGACCAGGATTCCGAATTAGCAGAAAGGCAAGAACCCCTGAGAAGGTCGAAGAGCCCCGCCGGCTCAGAGCAGTGAGGGTCCGGCCCATCTAGCCCAGCGGCGCCCTGCCCCAGAAGGCAGCCCACCGCCTGCCCGGGAGGGGTGGCCAACGAGTGGGGGGGCCCGGGGGGGGGCCGAGGCCCTCCCCTGAGGCGGAGGGGTCCTGAGGCTGGCTGGCTGGCTGGCTGGGGATGGGGAGGTTCCCCT
>NW_015172564.1:123376-123590 GCF_001447785.1 Gekko japonicus | reverse complement strand
CGGCGGAGCGCCGCGCCTCCCGGGCCCTAGCGCTGGCTGCGCTCGCTCGCCTCCTCGCCCGCCCGCCTGCCTGCCTGCCTGCCTGCCTGCCGCCGAGAAGGGCAGGCCACCCGGGCGGGGCGCCACGTGAAGGAAGCCCCCGCCGGACGACGACGACCACAGCGACGACGACGCAGACCGCCCTGCCGGCGGAGACCCGACGCCAGGCGGCTCC
>NW_015172564.1:122907-123310 GCF_001447785.1 Gekko japonicus | reverse complement strand
CCGAGGCCGCCGGAGGAGAGCACCCCCCCCCCAGCGCCCCACCACCCCCACCACCACGCAAGGGGAGAAGGCAGCCCGGGAAGCAGGGAGGCGACGAGAACAGGAGGGCCGCCGCTGGGACTGCCGGCCCCACAAGCCCATCCGGTCCAACACTCTGGGTCACACACAGTGGCCAGAAATGCCAGGGGCCATCAGGAGGTCCAGCAGTGGGGCCAGATGACACCAGGAGCCTTCCCACTGTTGCCCCCCCCAAGCACCATGAAGAAGAAGAAGAAGAAGAGATTGGATTTATACCCTGCCCTTAACTACCCAAGGGAGTCTCAGAATGGCTTACAAACTCCTTTCCCTTCCCTTCCCCTCCCCACAACAGACACCCTGTGAGGTAGGTGGGGCTGAGAGAGCT
>NW_015172564.1:98454-121962 GCF_001447785.1 Gekko japonicus | reverse complement strand
AGGAGCCTTCCCACTGTTGACCCCCCCCCCAAGCACCAAGAAGACAGAGCATCCCTGGCCCCACACCGAGAGTTCCTATCTACACCTTGTGGCTAAGAGCCACTGAGGGACCTCTGCTCCATATGCTTATCCAATTCCCTCTTATAAGAACATAAGAGAAGCCCATGTTGGATCAGGCCCGTGGCCCATCCGGTCCAACACTCTGTGTCACACAGTGCCCAAAAATACCAGGGGCCATCAGGAGGTCCAGCAGTGGGGCCAGGACACCAGGAGCCCTCCCACTGTTGCCCCCCCCCGCACACCGAGAGTTCCTATCTACACCTTGTGGCTAAGAGCCACTGAGGGACCTCTGCTCCATATGCTTATCCAATTCCCTCTTATAAGAACATAAGAGAAGCCCATGTTGGATCAGGCCCGTGGCCCATCCGGTCCAACACTCTGTGTCACACAGTGCCCAAAAATACCAGGGGCCATCAGGAGGTCCAGCAGTGGGGCCAGGACACCAGGAGCCCTCCCACTGTTGCCCCCCCCCGCACCAAGAAGACAGAGCATCCCTTGCCCCACACCGAGAGTTCCTATCTACACCTTGTGGCTAATAGCAAGAAGACAGAGCATCACTTGCCCCAGACCGAGAGTCCCTATCTATACCTTGTGGCTAATAGCCACTGATGGACCTCTGCTTGTCCATATGTTTATGTGATTCCCTCTTGAAGCTGTCCGTGCTTGTAGCCGCCACCACCTCCTGTGGCAGTGCATTCCACGTGTTCATCACTCTTTGGGTGAAGAAGGATTGACTTTTATGTGTTCTAACCCGACTGCTCAGCAATTTCATGGAGTGCCCACGAGTTCTTGTATTGTGAGAAAGGGAGAAAAGGACTTCTTTCTCAACCTGCTCTATCCCGTGCATAATCTTGTAAACCTTGACCATGTCACCCTTCAGTCGTCATTTCTCCAAGCTAAAGAGCCCCAAGCGCTTTAACCTTTCTTCATAGGGAAAATGTTCCAACCTTTTTATCATTCTAGTTTCCGTTTTCTGCACTTTTTTCCAATGCAATAATAGCCTTTTTGAGGTGTGGGGACCAGAATTGCACACAGTATTCCAAATGAGGTCGCACTATCGTTAAATTATACACAGGCATTATGATACTGGCTGATTTGTTTTCAGTTCCCTTCCTAATAATCCCCAGCATAGTGTTGGCCTTTTTTATTGCAGTGGCACTGTCTCTACATTTTCAGTGAGTTATCTACTACAACTCCAAGATCTCTCCCTTTGTCAGTCTCCGCCAGTTCGGACCCCATCGACAGTTCGGACCCCATCGCCCCAATGTGCATCACTTTGCACTTGGCCACACTGAATCCCATTTGCCACATTGATGCCCACTCGCCCATCCTCAACAGATCCCTTTGGAGTGCCTCACAATCCTCCCTGGTTCTCACCACCCTGAACAACTTTGTATCATCCGCAAATTTAGCCACTTCACTGCTTACTCCCAACTCCAAATCCTTAATGAACAACTTAAAAAGCATCAGACCGAGTACTGATCCCTGCAGTACCCCACTGCTTACCACCCTCCACTGAGAAAATTGCCCATTTATAGTCATTCTGTTTCCTATTAATTAGCCAGTTTTTGATCCACAAGAGGACTTGTCCTTTTATCCCATGACTATTGAGCTTATTTAGGAGCCTTTGATGAGGAACTTTATCAAAAGCTTTCATCTACTGGGTCCTCCTTGTCCACATGTTTGTTCCCTCCCTCAAAGAACTCTTAACAAGATCTTCCCTTACAGAAACCGTGCTGAATCTGCCTCAATATTTTTTGTTCATCAGTGTGCCTACTAATTCTCTCCTTAATAACAGTGTCCACCAACTTACCTGGTAATGACGTCAGACTGACTGGCCTGTAATTTCCCGGATCTCCTCTGGAACCCTTTTTAAAGATGGGAGTGACATTTGCTACCTTCCAGTCCTCAGGAATGGAGGCAGATTTTAATGAAAGATTACATATTTTTGTCAGGAGATCCACAAGTTCACATTGGAGTTCTTTCAGAACTCTCGGATATGTGCCATCCAGGTCCACACCCCACATCTCCGGGAGTTTTCCAACCTGGAGCTGGGAACCGTGCCCCCTTACCCTGCCCTGTAGCCAGGGGGCACCAGGCAACCCTAGATAACAAGAAGAGGAGAAGAGATTGGATTTATACCCCGCCCTTCACAACCCAAAGGTGTCTCAGAGCGGCTTACAAACTCTTTTCCCTTCCCCTCCCCACAACAGACACCCTGTGAGGTAGGTGGGGCTGAGAGAGCTCTGGCAGAAAGTGCTCTTTTTCAAGGACAGCTCTTATCAGAGTTATGGCAATGATTACAAACAGTAAACATTGCCATGGTGCCCACTCCTATTTGGGTCATCTTTGCCATGGTGGAAGCATGGAGTCCGAGACCACTGAGATGCACCAGAGACTCATGAAACTGTCATGGAACGTGGGCATACCCAGCAACCGGGGGGGGGGTTGGGGTGGCACTATGGCATGCAGGTTCAACCCCCCCCCCAGCATCTCCTTTTTAAAGGTAAAGGTTCCCTTGCTCGAAAGCCAGTCGAATCTGACTCTAGGGTTGCAGTGCTCATCTCCGTTTCAAAGCCGAAGAGCCAGCGCTGTCCAAAGACATTTCCGTGGTCATGTGGCCAGCATGACTAGACGCCGAGGCGCACAGAACGCTGTTCCCTTCCCACCGAAGCGGTACCTATTTATCTACTTGCAATTTCTTGCTTTCGAACGGCTAGGTTGACAGGAGCTGGAACTAGAGACAGGAGCTCACTCCATCATGCGGCACACTCGGGTCTTGAACTGCTGAACTACCGACCTTCCACAGCCTGCAGTTCAACGTCTTAACCACTTGAACCCCTTTTTACAGAAAAGTTAAAAAAATACAGATTAATGTTGCAGTTCCTACATTCATAAATATGCCTGTCAGATTTTTCCTTCTTGTACTACAAATTCAGAGATCTGAGTTTGTAAGCATTATACCCCTCATGGATCACTGCCTTGTCGTGGCGAGGGGGCTTGAGCGGTTCGATGAAGCTGTGGGCTATGCCGTGAAGGGCCACCCAAGACGGACAGGCCACAGCAGAGAACTCAGACCAAGTGTGATCCACTGGAGAAATGGCAACCCACTCCAGTATTTTTGCCAAGAAAACCCCATGGACAGTATCAAAAGGCTAAAAGATATGACGCCGGAAGATGAGCCCCTCAGGTCGGAAGGTGTCCAATATGCTACTGAGGAAGAGCAGAGGGCAAGTACAAGTAACCCCAGAAAGAGTGAAGCAGCTGGGCCAAAGCCGAAAGGACGCTCAGTTGTGGATGTTTCTGATGGTGAAAGGAAAGTCCGATGCTGCAAAGAACAATACTGCATAGGAACCTGGAATGTAAGATCTATGAATCAAGGTAAGCTTGACGTGGTCAAAAATGAGATGGCAAGACTGAACATCGATATCCTAGGAATCAGTGAACTAAAGTGGACAGGAATGGGCGAATTTAACTCAGAAGACCATTATATCTACTACTGTGGCCAGGAATCTCGTAGAAAAAATGGTGTGGCCTTTATAGTCAACAAGAGAGTGCAGGGGTCAGTACTGGGATACAATCTCAAAAATGACAGAATGATTTCGGTCCGATTCCAAGGCAAACCATTCAACATCACAGTAATCCAAGTCTATGCCCCAACCACTGATGCAGAAGAGGCTGAAGTGGACCGGTTCTATGAAGACCTACAACACCTCCTAGAACTAACACCAAAAAATGATGTCCTCATCATCATAGGGGACTGGAATGCTAAAGTAGGAAGTGAAAAGGTAACTGGAATAACAGACAAGTTTGGCCTTGGAAAGCAAAATGAAGCAGGGCAAAGGTTAACAGAGTTTTGTCAAGAGAACACACTGGTCATAGCGAACACCCTTTTCCAACAACCTAAGAGGCGACTCTACACATGGACATCACCAGATGGGCAACACCGAAATCAGATTGACTATATAATTTGCAGTCAAAGATGGAGAAGCTCTATCCAGTCAGTAAAAACAAGACCTGGAGCTGACTGTGGTTCAGATCATGAGCTACTCATTGCAAAATTCAGACTTAAACTGAAGAAAATTGGGAAAACCACGAGGCCATTCAGGTTTGACCTAGATCGCATCCCTGATGAATATACAGTAGAGGTGAAGAATAGATTCAAGGGTCTGGATTTGATAGATAGAGTGCCTGAAGAACTATGGACAGAGGTTCGTGACATCGTACAGGAGGCAGCAATCACCACCATCCCAAAGAAAAAGAAATGTAAGAAAGCAAAGTGGCTTTCTGATGAGGCTTTACAAATAGCAGAGGAAAGAAGGAAAGCGAAAGGCAAAGGCGAAAAGGAAAGATTTACCCAACTGAACGCAGATTTCCAGAGAACAGCAAGGAGAGATAAGGAGGCCTTCCTGAATGAACAGTGCAAAGTAATAGAAGAAAACAATAGAATGGGAAGGACTAGAGATCTCTTCAAGAAAGTTGGAGAAATCAAGGGAGCGTTCCATGCAAAGCTGGCCATGATAAAGGACAAAAACGGTAGGGACCTAACAGAAGCAGAAGAGATTAGGAAAAGATGGCAAGAATACACAGAAGAACTATACAAGAAAGACCTCGATGTCCTTGACAACCACGACGGTATAATCACTGACCTCGAGCCAGACATCCTGGAATGTGAAGTTAAATGGGCCTTAGAAAGCATTACTAACAACAAAGCTAGTGGAGGTGATGGTATTCCAGCTGAGCTATTCAAAGTCTTAGAAGATGATGCTGTTAAAGTGCTGCACTCAATTTGCCAGCAAATTTGGAAAACGCAACAGTGGCCACAGGATTGGAAAAGGTCAGTATACATTCCAATCCCAAAGAAGGGCAATGCCAAGGAATGTTCAAACTATCGCACAATTGCACTCATATCACACGCTAGCAAGGTCATGCTCAAGATCCTACAAGCTAGGCTTCAACAGTACGTGGATAGAGAACTGCCAGAAGTACAAGCTGGGTTTCGAAGAGGTAGAGGAACTAGAGATCAAATTGCCAACATTCGCTGGATTATGGAGAAAGCAAGAGAGTACCAGAAAAACATCTACTTCTGCTTCATTGACTATGCTAAAGCTTTTGACTGTGTGGATCACAACAAACTATGGCAGGTCCTTAAAGAGATGGGAGTACCAGACCACCTCACATGTCTCTTGAGAAACCTGTATAAGGGCCAAGAAGCGACAGTTAGAACCGGATATGGAACAACTGATTGGTTTAGCATAGGAAAAGGAGTACGACAAGGATGTATATTGTCACCTTGCTTATTTAATATATATGCAGAGTACATCATGCGAAATGCTGGCCTGGATGAATCACAAGTGGGAATTAAGATTGCTGGGGAAAAGATCAACAACCTCAGATATGCAGACGATACCACTCTAATGGCAGAAAGTGAAGAGGACCTAAAGAGCCTCTTGCTCAGGGTAAAAGAGGAGAGCGCAAAAGTGGGTTTGAAGCTTAACATCAAAAAAACTAAGATCATGGCATCTGGCCACATCACTCCTTGGCAAATAGAAGGGGAAGTCGTGGAAGTGGTGACAGACTTCACGTTCCTGGGATCCCAGATCACCGCAGACTGTGACAGCAGCCATGAAATTAAAAGACGCCTGCTCCTTGGGAGGAAAGCGATGGCGAACCTAAACAGCATGATAAAAAGCAGAGACATCACCCTGCCAACAAAAGTCCGCATGGTCAAAGCAATGGTATTCCCAGTAGTCATGTATGGCTGCGAGAGTTGGACTATAAGGAAGGCCGAGCGCCGAAGAATAGATTCTTTTGAACTATGGTGCTGGAGAAGACTCTTGAGAGTCCCTTGGACTGCAAGAAGATCAAATCAGTCAATCCTAAAAGAAATCAACCCTGACTGTTCCCTGGAAGGCCAGATAATGAAACTGAAGCTTAAATACTTTGGCCACCAAATGAGAAGGGAGCACTCACTAGAGAAGACCCTAATGCTGGGAAAGATTGAAGGTCAAAGAAGACGGGGACGGCAAAGGATGAGATGGTTGGACAGTGTAATCGACGCAACGAACATGAAATTGAGCCAACTTCAGAGGACAGCGGAAGACAGGAGGGCCTGGCGGGATCTGGTCCATGGGGTCACGAAGAGTCGGACTCGACTGTGCGACTGAACAACAACATGACAAGACAAGCTGACTTGACACACATTTTTCTTTCACCCGAAGCCAAGAAGGTTGGAGCAAAGGTGGCTGTCAAAGGGAAGAGTCAGCATTAAAAAAACGGTCTTGGCTTTATTCCTACGGTAAGGAGTAACATTAGCCATTCACTCGCAAGCAACTTGCCTATTTCTGCTTTACGTTTAAATGATGAATAGTCAGCTTCCGTATGAAATGTTTCACCCCACACACAAAATGCACCGGATGGGTTAGCTTGCTGGCTCTCACAAGCCCCCTTGATGTCAAGAGAACCTGCCCCCAAACGCCACCCTTCCAGCTATCAGGGAAGGTATCAGAGAGGAGGCGGCAGCAGACATCCAGAGCGCTTTCCCTCCGTCCCCCTCAGCTGCCTGCCCAACATCCGTGTAATTCAAGCAGAGAGGGATGTCAAAAGACATTTTTTTCCCAATCAAAGAACTGAGGGAGTTCACATCTTTGACAGGGTGTTCCCGCCTTGTGGCGCTTCTGTTTATGAAAATAAGAGTGAGCATATGTCAGATTTCTTCCTTCCTTCTTGTCATAATAAGACATATTATAAAGGTAAAGGTCTCCCTTGCTCGAAAGCCAATCTGACTCAAGGGTGATGGTGCTCATCTCCGTTTCCAAGCCGAAGAGCCAGCGCTGTCCGAAGACATTTCCGTGGTCATGTGGCCGGCATGACTAAACACCGAGGCGCACGGAACGCTGTCACCTTCCCACCGAAGGGGTACTTATTTATCTACTTGCAATGTCTTGCTTTCGAACTGCTAGGTTGGCAGGAGCTGGGGCCAGAGACGGGAGCTCACCCCGTCACGCAGCGCACTCGGGTCTTGAACTGCCGAACTACCGGCCTTCTGGTCTGCAGCTCAGCCCCTCTCCCGCTTCACTTCCCACCAGCTGCTGTCCCAACTGCAGGGGGACTCCAGGTTTCCCTCAAGAACACCCTCACGGACCCTTCCCAGGGCACCACTCCAAGACAGTCCCCCCCCCTTCCAGTGCCCAAGCTGTGCACTGTTCTACCCATGGGTGCCAGGCACAAGACGCCCCCCTGCATGTCCACGACATCCGCCTGCTCCCGGGTGCTTCTGACGATCTCCCCAGAAAGACTGCTTGGGGATCCTGGCAAGGCAGGAGGCAGCCTCAAAGAGCCCCCTGGCCTCAGCCGTCCAAAGGGGCTTTCCCACCACGATCCCTCCAGGCTCAGGCCCGTGCAGGCCAGCCGGCATGGGCCGGGCTCCCTCTCCCAAGAGAGGGGGCTGCCTGGGCACCTGCAGAAGCGTCCTGGTCCTCTGCTTTTCAAGAGCAAGGAGGGAGGGGTGTGAGTCGAGCTGGGAGGCACCCCAGTCATTCAGGGCAAGAGCTGGGCCTAGCGGGAGAAGGGCTGCTGGAGTCCCCCCTCTTCCAACATGCCCCAGGGGTTGGATGCTGAAGAGCTGCCTTCATTCTTTCAGAAAAACCGGGGGGGGGGGGGGGTCCCTGGCTGGTTGCCACCTTCCCCCCCAGAGCCTCTGCCTTCCCACATGAACAGGATGCCACTGACAACATCTGTACTGGAAATGGTTTGATTGCCACTGTGCGTTTATCACAGCAGAGGCAGCAACTGGCCCAAGGTACCTGTGCTTCTCTCCCCGGCACTTCATTTGGGGGGAGCTTGCACGGAGTGAAGCAAACCTCTTGGCGCTTCTATTTCCCACACTAGAGCATCTCTCTTAGGATCTGAAGGGTTCTCTCCAGACCTTCTTACACAGATGAACACCAGTGAAGGACTGCCCCCCTCCCTGGACGAGTGCCCGGGCACCAGGTGCGCTCCCCACCACCGCCACCAGCAGCCCGGCCGGCCTGCCAGCTGCCCTCTCCTCCTCCTCCTCCTCCTCCTCCTCCTCCTCCTCCTCCTGCGTGGTGCCTGCACCTGCAGCTCTTTCCAACTCCTCCTGCTGCTGTTACTGCTGCCGCCGCCGCCCCACCTCTGTCTACGGAAGGGCAGAGGCCAGAAGCAGGACTCTGACTGGGAGCCTTGCCCGGCCTGTGCTTTTTCACAAGGCTTTCTGCTGACTCAGGGGTTGGCTCTGGGGGCGGGTTTTGCCTTCTCTGAGTGAGCCACCTTGTCTGCTGTTGGTGGTTGTAATAAACTGTAACGCAATCCTTTCTTGTTGAGGGCATGCCACTCAGGATACAATTATCGATCTCTACATCATCATTTTAAAGAGGCTGTTTTTAATGCTGATTTTTAGCCACACTGAGCTAAATCACAGAGAAATCAAGAAATGAACGCTTTAAGGTAAATATGTAAGACTGAGAGTCCTACATGGAATCAAACCTCCAAAGAAGCTGAGGGGAGCCCCACCTAAGGCAAAAAAGGAACAGGGGCGACAAAGAGCTCCATGGCCAGCTGCAGAAGGTTATATCCAACCAGGTGGCCTCAGGCCTGGGGGTGCAGGAAAACTCTTGCTCGCGAACTCTGGGAGCCAAGCAGGGTCGGTACTTGAGTGGCAGACCACCAAGGAAGACTCTGCAGAGGAAGGGAATGGCCAACCACCTCTGCTTCTCACTTGCCAGGAAAGCCCCTTGCTGTGTTCGCCATAAGTCAGGTGCAAATGGACAGCATTTTACACACACACACAGTCTGGGAAGATGTGAGGCAGAACACAAGGTTGCCTTCCAACCAGTAGGAGGTGGTGTCCCAAAAGGGAAGACGACCCTCTAGCCACACGAGAGAGGCTTGTCCATTTACTTCTACTTCAAGATCCCTGTTCTTCAACCACTGACCAATCTATAGGAGGAATCGGCCTCTCGTTCCTTAACCGCCCAGTTTACTCCGGAGTCTTCGGCAAGGGTCTTGGGCCTGGAAATCTCCCAAGTCTCTAGGTGGCTTCCTGGACCACTCTGACTATAGATGCTCATTTATTAACAGCTTCAAGGAAGCAGAGGCCATGCTGATTCTTGCTCAGAAAGAGCTGTCCTTCTATAGTCAGTTCAGAATTACACATCTGAGCTGGTGCATGCTGTGCAGAACTGTGCAGAACTGACTTGTTCGGGTATAATTTGCCACTTCCCTCACAAGGTCTTCTCTTGCCACCTCTGACAGGTCCACACGTGCCCTCTCCGGGAAAGGAACATCGGCAGTGGCCCTGAAGACTCCTCCTACTCCGAGGGAGGGAGGGCAGCTGGAGCTGGAGATTTCCACCGTGGAGTCAAAGATCTTGACGTCAGACTCCCAGTCCCCAGTGGTGGTCACCCTGCCCCTCAGTTTGGGAGGTTTCCAAGCCACAGAAGTCTCCTTCTCTTGACCTCAAACGCAAACTATGAAAGAAGGCCAACCATCAAAGAGAAACACTGTGTAACACTGAACATAACAGACAGCAGTCAAAAGACAGGAAGGAATGACATTAAGTTGCCGATAGCCCACTGAAATCCCACACACACACACACACACACAATTGGGGGGGGGGAGGTAAGATGCCCTAACCCTTCTCAGAACAGAGTGAAACCTTCACAGTAAGTTCCTTTCTCACACTGAGGGGGCACGGCATCTTAACGCAAGATTTTGAAGAGTTTTTCCTCCCATGTAGGATGGGTACGGCTGACTTCTTGCAGAACGCTTTGTGCAGGAGGGGCATTAGCTGAAGCAGGGCTGCAGGGGGGCAGGCAAAGGCAGGGGGTGTCTGTCACCCACGGGGCAGCCCCACAGGCTTCCTCCACGGAGGCCTGGCATCCAAAGCAGCGTGTGCTGCAATCCCCTGCGGGGCCGGGAGCATCCGTGTCCGAGGGGCAAGAATGAGGCATGACTGGGACAGCCTCTCCCCATTGCAGGGCGGGGGGGGGGGAGAAACGAAGGGGGCTGTTCCCCTGGGGTACCTCCGCGGTGCCCTCCCCACATCCAGCCTGTGGCATTCTTCTTCCAGGGGGTCGGTGGGTTCCAGAGAGAACAACAGAAAACTCCCGAGGAAGCTGAACAGTCATGGGGGAAGAGGGCGGCTCCTCCTATGGATTAAAAATTGGTTAAGCAACAGGAAGTGAAGAGTAGGCATAAACGGGCAGTTCTCACAATGGAGGGAAGTGAGCTGTGTTCAGTGTTGATGTGTAAGGTGCGACCAAAAACACCAACTTTAAGTATGTGCTGATGGGGCCTGAACTTGCTGAGGCTGAAAGGGAAAGATGAAAGAGACCTTGAGGTCACAGTGGGTCAAGCCAGTGCGCTGCAGCAGTGAACAAGGCAAATTCCATGCTGGGGTCTGAAAAGACAGCAGCCAATATTATAATGCCCCCATACAGATGTACGGTGCAGCCTCATTTGGAATACTATGAGCAGTTCTAAGTCACTGTGACTCAAAAACTGAGCACCAGGTGAGTATTTTATTTTACTTAGTTTATTGTCCACCTTTCTCGATAAGAATCAAGGTGTTGTTGTTGTTGTTGTTGTTCAGTTGCACAGTCGAGTCCGACTCTTCACAACTCCATGGACCACATCAGGCTAGGCCCTCCTGTCTTCCGTCGTCCTTCGGAGTTTGCCTTTAATCCATAGGAGGAGCCGCCCTCTTCCCCCATGACTGTTCACCTTCCTCGGGAGTTTTCTGTTGTTCTCTCTGGAACCCACCGACCCCCTGGAAGAAGAATGGCACAGGCTGGATGTGGGGAGGGCACCACGGGAGGGCCCCAGGGGAACAGCCCCCTTCGTTTCTCCCCCCTCCCGCCCTGCAGTGGGGAGAGGCTGTCCCAGCCACGCCTCCTACTTGCCCCTCGGACACGGATGCTCCCGGCCCCACAGGGGATTGTAGCGCACGCTGCTTTGGATGCCAGGCCTCCGCGGAAGAAGCCTGTGGATTACAGAATCACAGAGACAGAACAATAAAGACCAGGAAAAATGTAAACTACTAACAGTGCAATGAAACTGGAGTATGCTATTAGAGAAGAATGAATTTTATTTAGAATGCACCAGATACACAGTCAATATAATACACTCAATGAGCAACGCTGTATGATAGTGACGTGTTAATCTGATATCCCACCAAAGGCTTTGCCTGATGAAACAGGTGTGCCCAGGAAAGCAGGTAAGCGCTGGCCCTTTCTGCTGCAGGGTCTTCCGCATGCTGCGGATGAGGCCGGAGCTGGAGCACCCGAGAAGGCAGCCATGTGTTACCGCCATCTCCACGGAAGGGGCGGGGGGGGGGCATCAGCCCACCTGGAGAGAGGGGAACCTGTCAGGGACTGGAGTCCTGGCTCTCCCTTTCCTGAACACCCGGCCAAGCGCCTGCCTCGGCCTCAAAGGGCAGGGCTCGCCGACTCCCCAAGAGGAGATCCGCTTCTGGCTCCCCAGCTGGCCCAACTCTCTCGGTGGACTCTGTGTGTGTGTGTGTGTGTGTGTGTGTGTGTGTGTGTGTGTGTGTGTGAAGGGGGAGGTCAGCCCTGGCTGAGACAGTTAAGAGAGCAAATAGCAAGCGCATCTCAAAGGCCCCATTTCAGGTGACCCCCGCTCTCTCTCTCCTGGCTCCCCCTTCCCCGTCTTCTGCCCTGCTGGCCTCCCTCCGGCTCTCGTGCCCCCCCTCCCTCCCCAGCGCTCCCGTGGGCGCTGGGCAGGACCCGCCCGGATGGCTTCCCCACAAGGGGCCTCCCCAGCCCAGCCGTACCTCAGACGGCTCACTTCAAAGGGCCACAGATCACGGTTGGGAAGGATGTTCTTTGTTTAGACAGGCAGAATAAAACTCTCTTCTCACGAGGTCTAATCCACAGACAGGCTTTGGGAAATGGGAGACATCCCCGGACTGGGGAGGCGGAGGGGGAGCACCCGCCGGGCACCAAGGAGAGAGGCGGCAGGCCAGTCCCTTCCCCAAGAGGTGCCCCCCCACACACACACACACCCCGCTGGAGGGAAGGCCCGTGCCAGCTGGCAGGCGGGTCAGCGGGGCACACGCACGCACACACCGCCACCCAGGCAAGGTCATCGCTGAGCTCCAGGGGCCCGTTGCCAATGCCAGTCGGGTTGTGAAATTATCAGGCTGATTAATTAATGATGCAGGTTCGGGCCGGATCTCGTTGGGGAGACAGAGTCTCCTTGCCGCTACTGACGCTGCCACCAAAGCAGCCGTCCCCTCCACCCCTGCAGCGAAGAGTACAGGATGGGCCTCTGCCGCCTCAGACCTCAGGAGAGGATCTCAGCACTGCGAGATCGAGCCAGGCTGGCCCCAGCAGACACAGCACCAAGACCGGGGGGGGGGGGGCTCTCCAGATTCATCTCCTCTCAGCAAAGCCAAAAGAAGTGCTTCTTCCAAATGCCGGCTTGGAGCCTCAGCCCGTTAAGCGCACCTTGGGATCATGGCCGCAAAGCACATTCCCTGGCTCAGAAAGGCCTTCCTGCAGTGTACGGTTCATCTGCCCCCACTCCCTGGGCCCTCAGCGAATCCCCACCTGCGTGTTGTAGGGAATTCTGAACTCCGCTTGCCTCTGAAATAAACAGGAGTCCAGTAGCACCTCAAGATGCAACAAAATTTATTCCAACATGAGCTGGAGTTCACAAAATTCTTAAGTTTCAACAGTGGAAAAGGCAAACGCCATGCTGGGGATTATTAGAGAAGGACTTGAAAACAAACCAGTCAGTATTATAATGCCCCGGTACAGATCCGTGGTGCGGCCTCATTTGGAATACCGAGTGCCGTTCTGGTCACCCTGTGTCTCCAAAAGGACACTGCAGAGCTGGAAGAAGTACAGAGAAGGGCCAGCAAGATGACGAGGGGGTTGGGGCACCTTCCCTAGGGGGAAAGGCCGAAGGGTCTCTGGGACTGCTCAGGTTAGACAAGCGATGACTTGGGGGGGGGGGGTGACAGAGGCTATAAAATGATGCACAGAGAAAGTAGGCAGAGAGGGCTTTTCATCCCTGTCCCAAAATACTAGAATTCCTTGGGGACACCCAGTGAAGTTGCTGGGAAACAGATTCAATGCAGACAAAAGGAAACATTTCTTTATCAGATGAGCAATTAAACTGTGGAACTCACTGCCAGTGGACGGAGTGAGGGCCACAAGCATGAGTGGCTTGAAACAGGACAGACTCACGGAGGAGGAGAGGCCCATTAGTGGCTTCCGGCCACGGGGACTAGAAGGAACCTCCATGCTCAGAGGCAGTCGACCTCTGAATCCCAGTGCCAGGAAGAAGGAAGCTGGGCTAGTTGGACCCTCACGGGTCTGACCCAGCAGGGCTCTTCTGATGCTCTTATGCTGACTGTTTTGACTGTGAGCCCTTTGCAAAATAAATATATGTTGACACGTATCATGATCTACGAAGCAGCCCAGGGCTGAATTACCAGGGCCCCTCTCGGGGGGGGGGGCCACGGGGGGGACAGCAGTGCACGGTTGTGCTGGGGCCAGCCCCCCCCACACACACACACTCCCCACGCCTGTGGCTCCTGCTTCATGCCTCTGCGTGGAACACCCCCTTGCTTGTGACTTGTCTTGTAGTTTTTAGTCAATCTTGCCTTGTGGATTCATGAACAGCAATGCAGATTATCATAATTACCACATCAGTCAGTAGACACTGCTTCCGCCAACGCCCCCTTTGACAACTGGGGAGTAGAACTAGGGGACTGCCTCACTGCCTGGCCCCCAACCAACGGGGGCCCTTGTGCTCAAGGCCAGGCCACCCGGCACACGCTTCCTGCCCCCCACCCCCCAAGGCAGGCGGAAAAAGCAGCCTCCCTCCAGGCCCTTTGGAGGACCCCTGCCCCTGCCCTGCCCACCTGTGTAGGCAGTTCCAGGAAAGAGAGTAGCTGTCTGGTGTCCCCAGTGCAGCAGCAGCAGCAGGGCAGTTTTACTGCGATGCTGAGCCTATGAATTATTTACAGGATAGTCTCCAGGCACCTTGTTCATTCCTGTGGTTCACTGGACAGGAAACGTGCAGCCATCTCTGCTTTCATTTGAGGCCTTAAACGGGGCGTCTTCAGGTAGGAGGAGAGGGCTTTAATGGGCGACCTCAGCTGTGACCTGGTTACTGAACAAGCTCCGCTAACCTCAGTGAGACTTTTCGGGAGCTGAGTAGAAATTGCCTGCTTTCCAGACCAACCGTGTCCCCCCGCAGCTACTTATTCCAGCCACGGAAACATTTAATCCGATCAGGATGTGCCTCCAGAGGTGTACCGGGACTAGACCCCTCAGACGCACCCCGTGTGGACCCCCCCCCCGCCGGAGGCAGACAAGGTGTTGGACCCGAAGCATTCGGTGGGGGGTGCCCTGGTTCTGAACCAAAGTTTGGAGGTCCTGGTCAGGTGGCTGAGGAGGAACAAGCGGAAGTGGGATCCAGACGAGGCAGGGGGGCACGCTGCTCAGGAAGGCTGCTGCTTTGGAGGAAATGGATCTCCTCACTTTGGAACAAGGTTTTCAAGAGCAGAAGCCTCTTAGAGATGCTTATTTACAAGCTGCCCACCTGATCCATGCCGTCGCAACCTCCAGACTGGACTACTGTATACATGCTGTATGCAGGGCTTCCTTTAAGCCCTGCTTCCACAAGCGGTAAGAACATAAGCACATCAGAAGAGCCCTGCTGCATCAGGCCAGGAAGGGTTCATCTAGTCCAGCATCCCGTCTCACTCAGTGGCCACCCAGTTCCTCTGGAGGTCCAGCAACAGGGCAGAGAGGCCGAGGCCCTCCCCTGAGAAGAGCACCAGAAGAGCCCAGCTAGATCAGACCAGTGAGAGTCCCTCTAGTCCAGCATCCTGTCTCACACAGGGGCCAGCCAGTTCCCCTGGAGGGCCAACAAGAGGGCAGAGAGGCCAAGGCCTTCCCCTGAGAAGAACCTCCGAAGAGCCCTGCTGGGTCAGACCAGTGAGGGTCCATCTATTCCTGCATCCTGTCTCACACAGGGGCCAGCCAGTTCCTCTGGAGGGACAGCAACAGGACAGAGAGGCCGAGGCCTTCCCCTGAGGAGAGCATCAGAAGAGCCCTGCAGGATCAGGCCAGGGAGGGTCCATCTAGTCCAGCCTCCCGTCCCACACAGGGGCCAGCCAGTTCTTCCGGAGGGCCAGCAACAGGGCAGAGAGGCCGAGGCCTTCCCCTCATAAGAACATCAGAAGAGCCCTGCAGGATCAGGCCAGTGAGGGTCCATCTAGTCCAGCCTTCCGTCTCACACAGGGGCCAGCCAGTTCCTCTGGAGGGCCAACAACAGGGCAGAGAGGCTGAGGCCTCCCCCAGATAAGAACATCAGAAGAGCCCTGCTGGATCAGACCAGAGAGGGTCCACCTAGTCCAGCATCCCGTCTCACCCAGTGGCCAACCAGTTCCTCCGGAGGGCCAGCAACAGGGCAGAGAGGCCGAGGCCTTCCCCTGATAAGAACACCAGAAGAGCCCTGCTTGGTCAGACCAGGGAGGGTCCCTCTAGTCCAGCCTCCCGTCTCACACAGGGGCCAGCCAGTCCCTCTGGAGGGACAGCAACAGGGCAGAGAGGCCAAAGACCTTCATGAGAACCTCAGAAGAGCCCTGCTGGATCAGACCAGTGAGGGTCCATCCAGTCCAGCATTCTGTCTCACACAATGGCCAATTGGTTCCTCTGGAGGGCCAACAACAGGGCATGTAGGCCGTTGCTTGTCCTTGCAAACTGTTGTTGCGTTGTTAGCCACCTTGAGTCCAAAGAGAAAACGCATGATGGAAATATTTATAAATGAATGAAACCCATACGTCTCTGTAGCCTCAAGCTTGGACTACTGTAACACACTCTGTATGGGGCTCCTCTTGAAGACAACCCAGGAATTTCAGCTGCTGCACCCTGGCTGCCATTAGGGGCTGGCCATCAGGAATGTCTCTAACCTATTTGAAAGCAAGTGCCCTGGCTGACAGTTTGTTTGACAGTTCAGTTCTCGATGGCAGTTGAAGCCCTCCAGAGCCTGGGACCCCCATACTGGAAGAGCAGGCTCTCCCTGCAAGTCCCCGTGTACCCATCACAAACTGATCACTGCCCCCTTTTGATCACCCCCGTTGCCCATCTACTGCAGTCCCACACCTTCTCAACCGCAGCTCCCACTTTACGGGACGGACTCTGTGAGGTGAGGCGTGCTCGTCGGCTTTTAGGAAGCCATGGAAAGCAACATCCTGGGGTTTTAAGTAAGGCTTTTTATTGAATCACGTTGCTGCTTTAAGCTGCCTTGACCCACCAAGGGGAAGAATGAGAATATAAATAGTGGAACAAAATGAAACCATAAATTAAGAGACGTCAAGCAGTGTGAATCTAGCCTACAAGTCCCCAACCATTCCCAGCCATCACACACTGGCACAACAGGCAGCTAACCCTTCTCAGCACCTCCATGGGGAAACCTGCCCCCACTCCACCTGCCGCCTTCCAGATCCACCCTCAGAACCACCCTCTTCCTCTGGAGGGTCCTCCGGTCCTCTCCTGACCAGCCAACAAAGTCTTACTGGAGCCCAAAGCCAGCCTCCCGTACCTGGAAGGGGGCCCTCCGGCTCCACGCTATCCCAGAGCCTGGCTTACAAGCTGGATGCCTGGAGATCTGAAGGCCGAAGGGATGAACCTCAGGGGGAAATTCAGGGCGGGGGACCTTTTCCCCTGAGGACTTTTTTTTTTGGGGGGGGAGAATGGAAAAATACCCCACGAAATACTTCTCTTATAGAATGAGTAAAATGCTTCTTGGGGCAAGGTTTTTCACACCCAAAATGTACATCATGAAGAAGTCAGGGGATTTCTTTAATTTTTCAAAATAAAAATAAAAATGGAGCATACTGAAAATCCCGACAAAATATTTTACCTTTTTGAGTGAGAAAAATCTTGTCTTATATAGTATTTTACTCATTCACACCTTTTCCAAATGTACGGCAGAAAAGGGTTTGAGGACTTTCTCCATTTGGGAAATTTTGCGAAACACTGGGGGAAAAAATCATAACTGTTGAAATATATACTTCCTGTTTAAATAAGTAATTTTGGAAACGATATGTTTTATGATAATGCAGTATTAAAGAAGCCAGTTTTTGTAGCATTTCCACTTTATTGGCTTCATATCCAAACATGCTGACTGTCCTGCCCATGGTGACTGCAGAAGGGAGTCTCTGTCCAAATCACACCTTCCCTTTTTTGTTACAGAATTTGTTTTCTACCTTTGAATTTTTTCTCAGGACAAAAATTAAAGATGCATGTGCTATGGTAGCGTCAGGTGCAGCAGTCTCCAACTTTTCCCTCAAGTACCAGGTATTCTTGTGATGTTTCTTATAGAGGGGGTGAAAAGTACTTTTAAATTCTCCAGATATGCTAAGTAGTACACCTTTATATGCTAAGTTATGATTTACGCATTTTATATTGATAAATTTGTAAATGGGTTTCAGATTTTATAGGAATGTACTTCCCCCCAAATTCCTTTTTTCCCCAGGGGAAACAGCCCCCCCCCATTTGGTTTCAACATTTCTGGAACGTTGACATCTCTGTAGACATCTAGACCCGCTATGGAGATGATCCCGCCCTTCACTAGGGCTGCCAGGCCAGGGCAGGGGAATCCTTGGTGACTGGGAGGGCGGCAGGCTTCGGCGGGGGGCGGGGGCGGGGGATGACACATCTCAGAAGGAGCGAAGACTGAAGTCTGCCAGCCCCAGGCTGGAACAGCTGGATTCCAGCAGCACCTTAGAGAACAAAAAAGATTTTTGAGGCAGAAGCTCTCCAGAATCAGTGCTCTCCTTGGAAGCCTCCACTCTGAGAATGTCGTTGGTTTCCTGAGGTGCTGCTGGACTTGAATCCGGGTCTTCCACCCCAGACTAACAGGCCTGCCCTGCCGGTGATTTGGGGGGGGCGCATCTGGGGAGGGTGGAGCTTGAGGAGGGGGAGGGAGCTCCGGGGGAACACGGCGGTGGTCCAGGTCATAGGTCGGCTCGTCCAAGCTCTTCCCCTTTCTGTGAGGTCACTTCCTGCCACCAGGACTCAACGTCTAAACCTAAGTGCCCCACCTGTCACCACACCGCCCCCACCCTCTCCGGCCGCTGCTCCCCACCACTTGTGCAGCAGACGGCCCGTGAACTTCCCTTCCCTCACAGACGGGATGACGAGATAGAAACAGAAACGATGCCTTCGGCCCACGTTCATCGCGAGGGAACAGAAATATGTTTGGGGGCAGAATGTTTTCTTTACGGACACACGTGTTACCTGACGTGAGAGCGATCAGATATCCCGCCATGTTACACTCAGCCGAGGGGGGAAAACTCTCAAAGGATTAAGGAGGAAAATCCACTCCGGGGCCCACAGGCCAAAGCCGGCCGGCCCACCCAGTGCTCCCAAGTCTAAGCGGTGGAGTCTTCTTGTGAGCAAGAATCCCACTTTGTGAGCTCCTGGCATTCAAGTTGTGAGCGAGCCATTTGCCCGCTGCATACAATTAGTTTTCTCTGGAGCCACCTCCTTCCCGAGCTAAGGCAAAAATCTGTGAGCCAGAGGCTAAGAAACTGTGAGCTGGCTCACACCCCACTCAGCGTGGAGGGGACGCTGGTCCCACCCCTCTCTCACCTCCAGCCAGCCTCTGTCCTTTACTATCCTGACAGGCAAGGATCGGCCCATTGCTCCTAGTCTCTATGGTATCCCGTCAGAAACACAGCTGTCCTGGAGCACCCACCCTGCGTAGCCACTCTGGGACCTCTGCTCCTCCTTGCCTCTTTACAGGGTATGTCAGAGCGGCCCCCCCTGTTAGATCGCGCTAACAAAGGACTCGGGGAGTGATTTCAGCAGTGATTCAGCTTTAATCAGAAGTAACGAACAAGCACTCAAACGCATGAGAAACCAGAACAGAACACAACATGGGAGCTGGGCTCCTTTTAAACATACCGGGCTAATATAGCCACTCCCACTATGTACAATAACAACCAATTAGATTGCAGGGATAAAGGCGAATCAGAGTTCTTCCCGCTCAGGGAACAGTTCCTTTGTGATTGGTCGCTGTTTCGAAGCGACCAATAGCTTTTGGGCTAGATGGAGCCTTGGCTGGCTTGAAGCTTAACATAGGAGGTGGATTAGCTGATTCATGATATCCAGACAGTACATAACAATTCCTCCCCCCTAAGTTAAGACAACCATATTGTTCCATTTACATCATAGTCCAACACTTCTTGTCATAACTCAGTACAATACAGTTGACTACAATCATAGTCATTAAGATACGCGGGTGCTTTGTGCGAACGCTCAGATCTTCGCAAGGGAACAGGGCCTGGTGGCCCGCTGTGTGGGGACTCTGACTGAGGCTTGGCAAACCCCGAATCTGGCGCTTTTACGGCCGGGGTTACTGTGTCTTCGTCAGGGGCTTGTTCTGCTGTTGGAACGGCTATTGGTAACCTTACACTGTCCTCTAAGTCAGAAGGTTGGGGACATAACCCATCATACCCAGCCGGAGAGTCAGTGCTGTCCTTGACCCAACGCGTTTTTAACTGGTCTACATGGCGCCGCCACCGTCTGCCGTCAGCCACTTGGACTAAATACATCCGTGTACCAATACACTCACAGATTACTCCGGGGACCCAAGAATGTCCGGCGGCATAGTTTCGGGCAAACACCGTATCACCCTCCTGAAATGTGCGCATGGACGTATGTGGGTCTATACGCTCCGCCTGTTGTTCAGTGAGGTCGGGGTGCAATCTATTGAGCCTGGTGGCTTACCTCTGGCCCATGAGTAGCTCGGCTGGGCTACGGCCAGTTGAGCTACAGGTAGTGGTATGCTGGCGCAGGAGGAACGACGCAAGCCGGACGCTCCAATCCCCCTCAGTTAGTCTTCCCAATGCCTCTTTTGCCGTTTGTACCATACGCTCCGCCTGGCCATTTGAAGCGGGGTGAAAAGGGGCAGCTGTAAGTTGGCGAATGCCATTATCCTGTAGGAATTTCTTAAATTCTTCTGATACAAATTGTGGCCCGTTATCGCTGACGAGCGTGTCTGGCAACCCATGGGTTGTGAATAGCCTGCGGAGGACCTTAACGACAGCGGTGGATGTAGTTGTGCGCATGTGCACCACCTCTAACCATTTCAACCAGGCGTCAACAATGATTAAAAACATTTCCCCCTGTACCGGGCCAGCGAAATCCATATGAAGTCTTGACCAAGGCTTCCCTGATGACTCCCATTTCTGTGGTGGGGCTGCAGGGGGATTTGGCCTGTCCTGCTGGCACTGGGTGCAAACTCGCACCCATTCCTTGATAGCTTGGTCTATCCTGGGCCACCAAACATAACCTCTGGCTAAGGCCTTCATTTGAACCATTCCCGGGTGCCCATCATGTAAGGATTGCAAAACCCTGTGTCTGAGGTTCTCTGGAACTACGACCCTGTTTCCCCAAAGTATGCATCCCTTTGATACAGATAATTCTGCTTGGCGTGTCTTGTATGGCTGGAACTCGGGTTCCATGTTGCCCATCGGCCACCCCCTCCACACCCAGTTAAGAACACGGGACAATACGGCATCCCTAGCGGTGTGAGCAGCCACATCCGTAGAGGAGATAGGTGAGAGAGGGAGTTCATCAATGGCCAAGACTTCACATGTAGGGGCAGGATCGGTTCCTTGGTTAGGCAAGGGACAGCGGCTGAGTGCGTCAGCATGCCCTATGGCCTTACCCGGCCGGTGTTCCAGATCAAAATCGTATGCCTGTAAAAACAGCGCCCACCTAAGCATTCTAGCAGACATGATGTTAGGCAGTTGCTTATCGGGCGCGAAAATCCCCAATAGCGGCTTATGGTCTGTGACCAACACAAATTTCCTGCCAAAAACAAAATCGTGGAACTTTTTGACAGCCGCTACCAATGCCAGACCTTCCTTGTCTATCTGGGCATAGTTCCTTTCTGCCGCAGACAGAGACCTTGAATAGAAAGCGATAGGCGCTTCGCTTCCATTCGGCATCAGATGGCTCAAAACAGCGCCTATTCCAAAAGGCGAAGCGTCGGCAGCCAGGATCAGGAGTTTTTGCTCGTCATAATGAGTCAAAACGGCGTTGGATGTTAACAGTGCCTTCACTCCTGAGAACTCCTCCTCCTCGGCTTGACCCCATGTCCACTTTGCGTCCTTGTGTAAAAGTGCGTGTAAGGGTGCTGCCACTGATGCCTTGTGTGGCAAAAACGCGTGATAAAAATTTAGCAAACCAAGGAACCCTTGCAGCTCTTTTTTGTTCACGGGCCTAGGAGCCTTCTTAATGGCTTCCGTCTTTTCGCATGTGGGATGAACCCCTTCCGCGTCTATGCGGAAACCCAGGAATTCAACACTATCCACGCCCATTGTGCATTTAGAGCGTTTCACCTTTAACCCAGCATTTTTAAAACGATTCAGGACCTCAGTAACTCTGTCCAGTAGCTCCTGCTCGGTTTTTCCTGCAATTAGAACATCATCAAAATAGGGCACTGTGCCCGGCACCCCCCTCAAAAGTCTTTCCATTAAACTTTGGAATAATCCAGGGGCCACATTGACTCCGAATTGGAGTCTGTTAACTTTAAACGCACCCCTATGTGTCACGATTGTCTGGGCCTCAGCCGCCTCCGCCGTAACAGGCAACTGCTGATACGCTTGAGCTAAATCAAGCTTCGCAAAAATCTTGCCGCCCCCCAGAGAAACCAGGACGTGGCTTATTACTGGCACAGGATAAGAGTGCTGCTGTAGGGCCTTATTTATAGTGCACTTATAGTCGGCACATATCCATATGGACCCGTCGGGCTTTACTGGCGTTACAATGGGAGTCTCCCATTTACTGTGAGGCACTGGTTCCAGGACCCCCTACTCAATGAGCTTATCTAGCTCTTTTTCCACCTTGGGCCGTATTGGAATGGGCACCTTCCTGTACTTTAACCTGATGGGGGTTACCTTAGGGTCTAATTCAAACGAGATAGGGGGCCCATTATACTTTCCCAGTCCCTCTCCAAAAACTGCGGGAAACTGCTCGTACAGGGTGTCCCATTTATTCTCCTGAAGCTTATTTACCCCATACAGCCCAATGCCCAATGGTTTAAACCAGTCCAACCCCAATAGATTAACACGATCCCCTTCAGCAACTATAAACGATAATTCAACACATTTTCCCATATACTCAACGAGCACGGAGTCCTTTCCGGCCAATGGAATCCTTCTCCCCTGGAAGTCGGAGACTCGCGTGTCCACATGCTTCAGTCGCCTTCGGCTTCGGTTTGGGAACAGTTGCTGCCAGGATTTTGACGAGATGATGGTGACTGGGGATCCAGAGTCCACTTCCAGGGTGCAGGGCTGGCCATCCAGAAGCAGGGTGACGGTGATCTTTCCGGGCCCACTGGTGCGGTGAATTGTTGACGAGCTGGTTAGAGTGGCTGTCATCTGTTGTGTGGACTCGTGTGCTGGGGATCGCTGTTGGTCACGGGAGGTTTGCGCTGGCTTCCTCTTGGCCGACCAGCAGACCCTCGCTAATGCGCTGGCTTCCTCTTTGCCGATCTGCAGACCCTTGCTATGTGCCCCCGTCGTCCGCATGCTCGGCACTCCAATTCTCGTGCCCAGCAGGACTCCCGTGGGTGTTTCCCGCCACATCCGGAGCAGGTCGTGCTGGCTGCAGTCTTCTGTTGGGTCCGCTTGTCTCGAACCGCGTTGATATCTTCATGCGCATCAACGCCCTCGCCCTCTTGCGCCTGGGAGTGCACTTTCAGCTCTGCTTGCGCTAGTCGTTGCCGGACTTCTTTCGTTGACTTGTCTGCCGCTTCTGCCGCGACAGCCTCCTCGTAGGCCACGGCCCAGGTCAGGGTGGTCTTTGCGAACAGGCGTTGTTGAAGTCTCTCGTCCCGCAGGCCACACACGAGCCGATCTCTGAGCGCGACCTCCACGTCCGGGAAGTTGCACGGCCTCGCCGCCTTTCGCAGGGCCGCCACAAAATCAGCGATGGTCTCCGTCGCTTCTTGGCTCCGCTTGTAAAAAGCGTGCCTGCAGGCTATTTCTGAAGGCTGTGGAGAAAAGTGTGCCTTCAGCTTCTTCGTGATATCAGCGTAAGTAACGGTTTTCATATCCGTTGGGGCCACCAACGACCTGGCTATGTCGAAGGTCCCTTTTCCACAGGAACTCAGGAGGCAAGCTCGCTTCTTGGCCTCGTCTGTAATATCATGGGTTTCCAGATGGAACTCAAACCGAGAGAGGTAAGAGTCCCAGTCCTCAGATGCTGGTTCGAACGACTCGAACTTCTGGCTTCCAGCCATCAGGGAAGACTTGGGCACCGGAGCTGGTGGCGCCTCCGCCTGATCGGCTGCTGTGCTCTGTTCGCTTTCTTCCGAGTCCGAAGAGTGGATGTTTGCAGGGCTGCCTACCTGCTCTAACATCCCACC
>NW_015172564.1:95265-98269 GCF_001447785.1 Gekko japonicus | reverse complement strand
GCAAAGGATGAGATGGTTAGACAGTGTCATAGATACAAAGAACTTGAAGTTGAGCAAACTTCAGAGGACGGCGGAAGACTGGAAGGCCTGGCGTGATCTGGTCCATGGGGTCACGAAGAGTCGGACTCCACTGTGCAACTGAACAACAACAACAACAACAAATTCATCTTCTCTCAGGCATGAAGGTAATTTAACAGCATTTCTTTCTTTCTTTTTTGAGGTGGGTACAGTGGTATGTCAGCAAAACATACCAGTATCCCTTGCATTACATTCAGTATTCTAATATACTATTCTGAAAAAGAAATACACTAAAATACAGAAGATGCATAGTCCTTCTTGTTGAGAATACTTATGTGAGGACTGAATGAGTTAGAATATGTAATGAGATTAGAAACCAATACCCCTGTTAATTCCTGGGGAGGTTTGTGTTCCAGTATTGAAATAACTTGTAATTCAGCAATTTCCCTTTCCATTCTGTTCCTGATGTTCCTTTGTAGTAAAACAGCTACTTTGAGGTCATTTGTTGGATGTCCGGAAAGGCTGAAGTGTTCTTCTACAGGTTTCTCAGTCTTGTGATTCCTGATGTCAAATTTGTGTCCATTTATCCTCTGGCATACATAGGACAAACAGGGCAAACCCTGTTTGAGTGTGAATGACAATTTTAATTCATATATGGTAAGGGAAGTATGAATATAATGATCAATAATATCCCACTACAATACCCACTGATAATCAACGCTAATATCAAACAGTAATTTTACTACTGTTCCAAAATATTAAATTACACTGAGAAATTCCAATTTAGTCTTGTAGAAAATCCGCTGCCTTGCCTCAAATCTCATAAGAACATCAGAAGAGCCCTGCTGGATCAGACCAATAGTCCATCTAGTCCAGCATACTGTCTCACACAGTGGCCAACCGGTTCCTCTGGACGGCCAACAACAGGGCAAAGAGGCTGAGGCCTTCCCCTGATGTTGCCTCTTGGCTCCAGGATTCAGAGGATTAGTGCCTCTGAATGTGGAGGTTCCCTTCAGTCACCATGGCTAGTAGCCACCGGTAGACTGATCCTCCATGAATTTATCTAATCCACTTTGAAAGCTGTTGATTCCTGTGGCCATCACTACGCCCTCTGGCTGCGAATTCGACATTTTAATCCCTCTCTGTGTAAAGTGGTATTTCCTTTTGTCTGTCCTGAACCTACTGCCCATCAGCTTCATTGGATGCCCTCAAGTTCTACTATTTTGGGAGAAGGAGAAAAATATATCTTTATCAACTCTCTCTACCACATGCATAAGTTTATAAACCTCTATCATGTTCCCCATTAGTCATCCTCCCACAAGATTGGCCATTTTATTCTCAATCCCATTCCTACCATAGAGTTTGCCTTCCCCCCACCACCACTGCAGCATACTGGGTTGACACTTTTATTGAGCTACCCACTACAACCCCAAGATCTTTTTTCCCTCTCAATTCACGTCAAGTTTATTTATAAGGTCAAGCGACCAGCCATTATAGAACATTTCCAAGGGGAATAATAAAATACACAGTCAAAGAAGACGGGGACGGCAAAGGATGAGATGGTTGGACAGTGTCAGCGATGCAACGAACATGAAATTGAGCCAACTTCAGAGGACAGCAGAAGACAAGAGGGCCTGGCGGGAGCTGGTCCATGGGGTCGCGAAGAGTCGGACTCGACCGTGCGACTGAACAACAACAAAAATACATAAAATCAAATAGATATATAAAAGCATTAAAACGGATACAGAAGCAGCACAATTGTCATTAAAACTCAACCAAAACAACACTAATTTGTCAGCAATTCGCTATCTAAGATACAAGCTTCCTTTTTTTAAGGGCCTGGAAGCAAAACTTTGCCACAGCTAAAGAAATCCTTTATTTCCGTTCTTCCAGCAAAAAGTTTAAAATTCTTAATTCCGCAAATTTCAACTGGACATCCAAGGGTTTAAATTTGGACAACAATGGGAAAATTAACAGCTGTCTCTCCATAGCATAAAAGTTACAATGTAACAGAACATGTGAGACCGACTCTATTTCAAGATTTGTACAAGGGCAACATCTTTGGGAACTAGGCCAACGCAAAAACTTTCCTTGTAACAAATTTGAGGGTAGGGCATCAAAACGTGCTCTAGAGAAAACCCATCTATAGCCGTTGCATATGATATTGGAAAGATATGGGGCAGGAGCAAAGCCTGTCCAAGATTTTAAGGCTCTATATCTTATGGGTAAGAGCACTTCTTCTGTCTGGGCCTCTATATCTATTCAGCGTTGGGTTACTATAGATTTAGCTTTAGTCAATCCTAGCTCCAAAAGACTTGCAGGATGAAGCCCGATTGATCCAAGTTTGACTAGTGTTTTGGAGGACCATTCAGGATATGGAGTGGCAGCTAAAAAAGATGGAATTAGACCTGTAGGCTTCAAGTGCATTCTTAACCAATAAGAAATCGAAGCAATCCAGATTTTCGTTTCCATTCCATTTCAGTCTCAGCAAGTTCAGTCCCCATTAGCCTATACTTGACACTGGGTGTTTTTTTTCTCCTTAGATATTTAATTCGAGTTTCACTTTGGTGAACGTTCAGTAGCAACTCCAGTAGGATCATGCCTGAAGTTCAATTATTTCAGTCTTGTTGGTCTGGAAATTTGATTTACGTTTTCAGATGGCATGCAGGAATCAAAAAATCTGGTAGTCAGTATCAAATAAATTGTTAGATCCGTAAATTTTCAGAAATGGGAACATTGGGCTGCCATAAGGGAAGGCACAGCTTGCAAAAAAAGTGAGAGAAAGAGATACACTGAGAGAGAGAGAGAAAAATCCCATTTCTATTTTGTGGTTGAAAAAAAGTTTATAAATCTTCCCACAAACACCCTGGGTGATTTTCCACTAGCGCTGCTCCGGGCTCACTCTTCCCTTTTGCCTCAAAGGTAGAAGAAGAAGAAGAAGAAGAAGAAGAGATTGGATTTATACCCCGCCCTTCACTTGGAGTCT
>NW_015172564.1:78732-94947 GCF_001447785.1 Gekko japonicus | reverse complement strand
AGCATTTGGCCTGGCAGCTTCGTGCGATTTTCCCCGCGTCTACTCAATCCTGTTTTTTGAGGATTGAGTAGACACGGGGAAAATCGCACAAATCTGCGAGGCAAAATGCGGGCGCGCAGCAGCTTGTGTGAAATTGACACCTACCAGCGAGGCAAAAGTGAAGAGTGAGCCCAGAGCAGCGCTAGTGGGAAATCACCCCCTGCAATTACAGAACAAAATTCGAGTCCAGTCGCGAGGGACTTAAATGCCGATCATGGATCATAAAATAAATGGGGTGATGTTGTGTAGCCAAATCGTATTGACCTACATGATGACATCACTGAGGGGAAAGAAAATCACTACAGAAAGCAAGCAAGAGAGGGCAATGTAAATAGATAGGCAAACATGTCTGCAAGCATAGCCAAACGACCTTCAGGAGAAGAGCACATTTCAACTTGGTTGAAAGTGTTCCCAAAGTACAGCTCAGAATTCCAGTTCACTCCAGCAAGAAATCATTAGATTTAGGGCTGACCCAAAGAGAATAGAAAGGCTTTGAGTTTTTCTGTAATTTCTAATTTTCTGATAAAGAATATGTAGGGAGACCTCCAGAACACTCCGTCACCATCCGTCACCACTCAGCTGGGCAGTGGGGGGAAATGCTGAAGGAAATCAAGGTGTGGTCAGTGGCAAGCCAATGCCATGATGTCACTTCCATCACAAGTGATGTTGTTGCATTTGGTGATGTTCTAGCAATCACCCCAAACTCTGTCGTTAAACCAGAGACTTGGGCAAATGCTAGTGCAATAACGTTGCAATAACGTTGTAACCTGTGTGCAATAACGTTGACTCCCTGGTCACACTGGAAGTTACATCATGATGTTGCCAGCGCTGGCAAGGACCCTCCAGTAAGTCTACTACTGGTTGCCAGCCTCTGACTGGCAACCCTATGAATATAGAAGTCCTATACGGAGTGAGACCTTTGGCCTATCAAGGTCACTATCAGTTCTGACTACTCTGACAGGCAGCAGCTACTCAGTGTCTTGGGTAAAGGTCTTTTGCATCACCTACTATCTGTTCTTTTAATTGGAGAGGCCAAGGACTAAAGCTGAGATCTTCTGCGTGTAAAGCAGATGCTTCACCACCAGGGATGGGCACAAATGGCATTTCTTTTGGTTCAGTTTGTGATTTGTGGCTGAACCACGAACCAAAATGTCAGTTTGCAAACTGAACTGGGTCATATCGGTTCTTGGGCCATTTAAAGTTTAAACCCCTGCTTTCTGCTCCCCACAGCTTTTTGTGGGGATAAGAAAGCAGGGGTTTCCAAACAGCTGAGCGACAGGGAACACCACTCAGCTGTCTGGTTTAAATGGCTCTAAGCCATTTGGTTTAAATGGCTCTTCACAACCACCATGAACTGCATAAAAATTTGTGTGACGGCCAAAATTTGTGACAAACTTTAGTTTGTCAGTCAGTTGGTGCCCATCCCTATTTACCACTGAGCCATGGTTTATTACACAAGTAATGGGCAAACTGTAAACGGCATAAACTCAGTAGGCTGTCTGATGGTCACGATCACACACAGAATTAGCTGCACCATAGGCGCAAATGCTGGGTGGATTTTAAGGGTGTGATCAGACGCAGACATCTGGGAAGATGATGGCACTGGTATTTCTGGCCACTGTGTGATACAGAGTGTTGGACTAGATGGGCCTTTGGCCTGATCCAACATTGGCGTCTCTTATGTTCTTATGTTCTTAGCGGCCGTTCCCCTGTGTGATCACTCCAGTGTGCTCCTATGGTGTTGGTATGGTCTGATCAGGCCATCCTGACTGGTGCTTGGGGGGGTCAACAGTGGGAGGGCTTCTAATGTCCTGGCCCCACTGGTGGACCTCCTGATGGCACTGGTATTTCTGGCCACAGTGTGATACAGAGTGTTGAACTGGGTGGGCCTTTGGCCTGATCCAACATTGGCGTCTCTTATGTTCTTATGTTCTTAACGGACTTTCCCCTGTGTGATCACTCCAGTGTGCTCCCATGGTTTTTGGATGGTCTGATCAGGCCATCCTGACTCCATGTCATTGTTTTTCCCCCTGTTTTGGTATGTGCATCATCACACACTGCATAGGGAGCGCTCATTGCAGAGATGCGAATAATCAATCCCTCGTTGAAGTGCACCAGAAACAAGTGGCAAAAAAAAACCCAATTCACCTGTGGTTGTGTCTGATCACGCAGTGGTGGGCTACCCCCACAGCTCCCGGGGACTGTGTGATCACACAAACGTGGGTCAAATTCTTGCAGAGCAAATAGCATCGCTACCCCCACAGACATTAGAGCAAATAGCCTCGCTCCCCCCACACACATTGTATCACGCGTGTGACCACAACCTGTTGTCTCTCGGTATCAGTCTTTCGCTTACATTTACATACAAGACTCCCTTTCTTCCCTAAGCATGATTCAATTTATGATAAAATTTAATCTTTTTTTAAACAGCCCAAATCCTGAAACAGATCTTACGTTCCCATAAGGACAAACGGCTGGATCAGTAGCAAAAAATAAAGAAAAGAAATGAAAAGAAAAGACAAACCTTTGGCAAAAATTCAAGCAGGTCTGCTACACACCTAGTGGGTATGACTTGTGTTTCCTGGCTGATAAAACATGTAAACTGAAATGTCAGGAATACTTTACAATATGCTTGAGTTGTCTTATACATCTGTCATCTTATACATACTAGAAGGAATCTCTGTCACTGGAGTATTAATGACCATTCACTCTCGCTTCCATACCCTGAAACTATGGATGTCAGTGAATACACTTGAGAGATAATAATACGGGATTTATAGCCTAGTCTTATAGTTGTTGTTCAAGGAAAGGAACAGTCAGAATGAGACAGAATGATTGGTGCACCGGTGCATTACTGTGATTTGACTCGGGATCTGGCATAAGAAGAAGTCAACACAACGGCAAAGTGTAGAAATGTTAGACAGCAGTGAAGGGAGCAGAGAAGGATTACAGTAGGGGCAGGAAGGGGGATGACTGACCTAAATTCTGTCTTAAAGGCATGATGTTCATAGACTTTTGGCGTGATCTATAACCTAGCAGTTCGAAAGCAAGAAATTGCAAGTAGATAAATAGGTACCACTTCGGTGGGAAGGTAACAGCGTTCCGTGTGCCTTGGTGTTTAGTCATGCCGGCCACATGACCACGGAAACGTCTTCGGACAGCGCTGGCTCTTCGGCTTTGAAACGGAGATGAGCACCGCAACCCTAGAGTCGGACTCGACTGGCTTTTGAGCAAGGGAACCTTTACCTTTACTTTAAAACCTAAAATAGTAAAATAATATAATGAGAACTCACCAGCTATTCTGAGATTGCAGTTGAGAAGGAACAGAACCAAATGGTCACCATAACAATTCACCTGCTGCATGTTGTCCCAATATTACGAACTAAAAAACAAAACAAAAAAACCCCAGCTTGTCTGGATTTATCCTGCCCACCAAATGTGACAGACCTTAAATAATTTTTTGGCGGTTTTGTTTTGTTTTTGTTTTTACAACTAAAGGACTAGTATATTGGGGTCCCGATCACACGCAAAATTAGCTGCACGATAGTCACAAATGTCGGGCAGATTTTAAGGGGTCCCGATCACACGCAAAATTAGCTGCGCGATAGTCACAAATGTAAGTGTCCCACACTCATCGCCAACCCGTTGCGCTCCACCGAAGAAACGGGGTTAAAAAATACCGGGGAAGCTGCAGTATCAAATAGGTTTGCGATGGGCTGCAGACGGACTTCCCCATGTGAATGCTCCGGTGTGCTCCCATTGTGTCACCGATCCCCCATTGAAGCGCACCGGAAACACGTGGCAAAGGAAAAAACCCGATTCACCCATCATTGGGTGCGTTCAGACGGGGCGTTTCAGCCAGCATAAACTGTACCGGTTGGAACCAGTGCAGTTTATGCCGGCTGAAACGCGATCACACTTACCTCCTTTCTGCGGAGTCCATCGCTGTATGCCCGTTCACACACAGAGAGCATCGGTGGTTTGTTTGTTTGTTTTTTAACACAGTTTGCGCATGCACATAGGCAGCCATCCACAGAATGGCGATCTTTACGCATGCGCAAAACACCCCGTCTTACATTTAAAGTTTAAAGGTAAGGACTTACCTTTAAAGTTTAAAGAGCAAACTGGCCTCCCTGAGGTCCCGGACTCCTCTAAAACGTTAAACTAAGGACCTTTTCTTTTCTTTTTTTAAACAAACACCGGGGCAAAGCTTCGCCCAAGCGCATATCGCCGACCTAAAAAAAAAATTGGCAGGTGAAAATCGGAAGCCTCGGGCTTCCAAACAGAAGTGGCTCTACAACGTTGGAGAGCGATCAGACGGGGGTAAAGAAATTACAACCGTTGCACTCAGGATACCACCACTTGGGGACCTAGCGGGAGAGTACAATGGTTTAAAGCTCTTTGAAACGGTTAGGGACAGAAGGCAGATGTTCATCGTGTGAACACCAGTAAGTACACCAATTCCAACCGGCACCTATACCATTGCAAATGCCCCATCTGAACGCACCCACTGTGTCTGATCACACAGGGGTGGGTCCAATTATTATGCTGCAAATAGCCTCACTCCCCCCCATGCGTTATCTGGCATGTGTGACCGCACTCTGAGTTACAAAACCACAAAAACAGATGGTGTGACCTCTTCTGCCCTTGGGATGAAACCCAGCCCCCTGATTTACCACAGAGCTGAGTGATCTGAAAGAGCTGGGAGATGCCTAGAATGGCAATGGAAGAAAAATTGTCCTGAGTGTGATAGCTCATGCTATAGAGCTCATTGTAAGACCTATTAAGAGTTGGTGGTGGCAGCAAAGGAGAGCCACTTCTCTACTATTATGCCATGCCCTAGTTCATGTCCATTCCAATTCCTCAAAGTACTTCACCATCTGCTGATGCCTAAATCTAAGCATTAACTCTCCTAGGAACACTTAGCTGTGATACTTCTGCCAAGTGTTTTGCTGGTAAAATATTGAGAATGCAATGTGATCTGGATCTTGCCCTTGTCTGGATATTCCCCCTGTATGTATCTTGCTTGGAGTACGTATACCCTGGCCTGGACCTTCTCCTGAACTACACACTGGTTTGATTTGTTTTGATTTTTAGTAGTTGTTGTTGTTCAATCACACAGGCGAGTCTGACGCTTTGCGACCCCATGGACCAGATCACGCCAGGCCTTCCTGTTTTCCGCCGTCCTCTGAAGTTGGCTCAATTTCATGTTCGTTGCATCTATGACACTGTCTGACCATCTCATCCTTTGCCGTCCCCGTCTTCTTTGACCTTCAATCTTTCCCAGCATCAGGGTCTTCTCCAGTGAGTGCTCCCTTCTCATTTGGTGGCCAACGTCTTTGAGCTTTAGTTTCATTATCTGGCCTTCCAGGGAACAGTCAGGGTTGATTTCTTTTAGGATTGACTGATCTGATCTTCTTGCAGTCCAAGGGACTCTCAAGAGTCTTCTCTAGCACCATAGTTCAAAAGTAGTTTGTTTTAATTTTTCCCTGGGTGGGTTAATTATGAAGGGGGCACATTTGTGTGTGTGGGGGGTTTGGGGTGTTGTTTTGTTGCTTTTGTTATACTGTTCTTAACTGTTGTTCATATGTTGTGGTTTATTGGGTGGGGTGCAGGTGTCTTTTAGTTAAAAGCAGCAGCTTCATAAATCATTGTTCCCATATAGGGAGGGCAGCTGGGGGCCCCTTCTTCAGGGGGACATAAAATGTGATCCCTTTGTTCAGTTTACTTGAAACTTGGGGGGTATTTAGTAGAGAGGGCAGACCAGGTTTGCTGAAATTTTTGTGCCATTTGGTGAAAAACCAGCCTCTCTGGAAAACCACCTTTTCTACCCATAGTGAACAATGGAGAGGAAGACAGCTAGGGTCACTTTGTTCAGGGGGGCATAAAACTAGTCCCCTTTGTCTAATTCATTTGAAACAGGAGGAATGTTTAGTAGAGATGGAGGACTAGATCATCTGAAATGTTGGTGGTATTTGGTGAACAAACAGCTGCTCCAGAAAACTCATTTTCTCCTAAATGAAATCATGAACCAATAACAATCCAACATTAATAAAAATGAAAATTTTCCCCAACTTGATTTTTTTCTTTTTTCATAATATATTTATTGGTTTTTCAAACACAAAGAAAAGCCATAGACAAAAAGAGACAAATTCATCTTATACTCTCTAAGATATCCTAACAAAATGTAACATAATATCAGAGATTCAAATTAATTTTGTTTTCCCATCGTTATACTGTATATCAGCACCTATTTCCAAAAATACATTCAGATAATCTGACTTCCGATTAATTAATTTTCCAAATATATACCTTCTATCTTACATATGGCAATTACCTACTATTACTTCTGTTCCATCTACCTACTCTATGGAAATCAACATAGCCAAATCCAAAACAAAACCTTTAATAGAAAAATTCATTTATAGCCCAACTGAGAATTATATTTATTACTTTACCTAAAACAATACCTATTTTCTTTTAACAATCATATAGCAGGTATCAAATCACCTCATATTCTTTTTTCCCCCACACCATTCTTATACTGTACTATTGTTAATTATTTATATTGCTAATTACTAATTTCTAAAATGGAAACCAACACTTATTCACCTATTTGTTACTTAAGTTCCTGATTACTTCCACTAGCTGTCATGTTTGTTACTTCAACTAACATGATAATTAATTTCTCACATATTTCTTTTTATTCACAACTTAAAATATAGCTGTCTCACTTTTAAAATAATCTGCTCCATCTTACTTGCTTATTCCTTATTTTGCAGCCTTACACACTTTTGTGCTAATATAATCCAGCTCAAAAAGAATTGTATTCACTGTTTAAAAGTACCCATATGAAAGGGGGGGATAAATAAATAAACCACCCAATATCAATAATTAGGATAAATAATAGGAGAAGGAGGCGGCAGAGAATTTCCTAATTAAGATTATCATTCATCTTCCATTCATCCTGTTCTGGAATGCATTACATTAGTTCTCCATCCTTGCTCTCATACACTAAAAAAAAGATTAATCTAAGGCTCAAATCATATTGCATTTTTCTTTTCTTAATTTTTTGTAACTTCTTTTTTTTTGCCAAAACCATGTTTAAGTGTCTTAGATCTTTGTAAATGTAAAGTTCTATTTCCAGTTCTTGCCATTTAACTTTCAAAGTGCATATGGGATGTGTCTTTCCAGTGATTTCCAGTCTTTTACAGACTCTAGTACATTTAATACATTTTCTTGTGTGGTTCCCTGTTTTTCGTTTAACAGGCTTAATCAGCTCGTTGCATAGTAGATCTTGGCAGTCTTTTTTTGTAGTTCCTAACACTATGAAGTCCCTTATTAGTAGACTAAGCATTTGGTTAGTTTTGTTTTCAAATCCTGTTGTAGGTAAAGTTACTGTATCATGTAACGTGTTTCCTTGGCTATGGTCTGGCTCTTTATCAACATCCTGATGAGATTGCAAAAGCTCCTTTTCATCCTCCAGGTTTAAACAAGTACTCAGTGGTTCCTCCAAAAGACTCTCACATGCTGCTTTAACCATTTGTTGAATCTCATCACACAAAAGTTTTTTTAATTGTTCACAAGTACAATCTCTGTATTTAGCCATTCTCCTGTTTCCTCCGTTGCCTCTGCATCCATTTCTGATTCCATTTCCATTTCTTCCCTATACACCCCCTAGTAAAGTTTGTGCATTTTTAACTCCTGTTTCTCTTCCTGACCACTATGCAAATATTGGGAAGCATTCAAAGGGGATCTCCTAATCTATGTCGTCAGGAAAAAAAACCAAACAGAACTTGAACTCGTACTCACACTGTATTCCTTGTTTGATTTGCTTTGTTGTATGTTACAAGTTTATTTTGTTTCGATAGTCTCTAAAACAGGCGGTCGCGTCTTAGCAAAAACATGGCGGCCATGCTTGCACCATTCCCTGCTCCTGCTTTGAGACACTCTCGGTCTTCTCCTGCTTGCTGCCACACGCGGAATGACTGGACAAGTCGCATGCTGCCAGACCTCTCTTTGGGAGGTCCGGTGAGGCCCAACAAAGGTCACAGGGACCCGCGGAGCCTCGGGGGGGGGCAAGGAAGGTCGGGGCTGATTGGGAGCCCACAGTGTCACACCGCTGCCCGGAAATTAATCCCCCACTTGATTTTCAAATACAATAAATACATTCCCAGTATTTCTTAGAAATAACGATCCTGGTCTTTCAAAAATTTCAATATAGAATTAGTATGATGATTTTTTCAAGTGCAGCCCCCATTGTGGATAGTATGAGGATGATTTGATGCTGTCTAGAGCAGCACCCCTAGATGCCTAGATGAATCACAACCAGGAATTAAGATTGCTGGGGAAAAGATCAACAACCTCAAATATGCAGATGATACCACTCTAATGGCAGAAAGGGAAGAGGACCTTAAGAGCCTCTTGCTCAGGATAAAAGAGGAGAGTGCAAAATTGGGCTTGAAGCTCAACATCAAAAAAAAAAAACCTAAGATCATGGCATCCGGCCCCATCACTCCTTGGCAAATAGAAGGGGAAGTCGTGGAAGTAGTGACAGACTTCACGTTCCTGGGATCCCAAATCACCACAGACTGTGACAGCAGCCATGAAATTAAAAGATGCCTGCTCCTTGGGAGGAAAGCGATGGTGAACCTAAACAGCATGATAAAAAGTAGAGACATCCCCCTGCCAACAAAAGGGAAGGCCGAGCGCCGAAGAATAGATTCTTTTGAACTATGGTGCTGGTGAAGACTCTTGAGAGTCCCTTGGACTGCAAGAAGATCAAATCAGTCAATCCTAAAAGAAATCAACCCTGACTGTTCCCTGGAAGGCCAGATAATGAAACTGAAGCTCCAATACTTTGGCCACCAAATGAGAAGGGAGCACTCCCTGGAGAAGACCCTGATGCTGGGAAAGATTAAAGGTCAAAGAAGACAGGGACGGCAAAGGATGAGATGGTTAGACAGTGTCATAGATGCAATGAACATGAAATTGAGCCAACTTCAGAGGACGGTGGAAGACAGGAGGGCCTGGCGGGGGCTGGTCCATGGGGTCGCGTTGTTAAGTATGACACTTAACTCGGAGGAACAGTTCAACAAGTGATTTCAGCTTTATTGAAGTGATAACAGCATGAAGGCTCAGCCTTATAGGCGCTAGACCAGCTAGACAACTTCCATAGGAAAAACGGCAACTTATATACAATTCTGGCTGAGATAGCCACACCTACAATGTTGCACAACAACCAATCACATTAGGTATGTTACATCCAATCACAATCGATACATAACGTCCAATCAAACCCATTCCCTCCAGATTACACACCATTGGTCAGTATTTACAATCCGCATAATGAGCAATGGTAGCTCAAGCTTTTACAATTATGTCTCTCAAGACATAACACGTGTAGAGTCAGACTCGACTGTGCGACTGGACAACAACAACAACAGAGCAGCACTCCTGCATCTCCTCATCTCCATGCAATTGTAGAGGTGTGTGTGCGTGGGTAAACCCACAGCACAATTGATCTTCTGTGCAGCCATACATCCCTCATAACAGGTTGGATCCAAACAGTCTTTTCCACTGGGGATAAAAGGACGAAGTAGAGGGCCTTACTGACCACCCCAAAAGACTATGCTAGTGATCATGAGGCCTGCACATATTTTCAAATACAATAAATACATTCCCAGCATTTCTTAGAAATAATGACCCTGGGCTTTCTAAAATTACAATATAGAATTAGTATGATGATTTTTCAAGTGCAGCCCCCATTGTAGATAGTATGAGGATGATTTGATGCTGTCTAGAGCAGCACCCCTGCATCTCCTCATCTCCATGCAATGGTAGAGGTGTGTGTGTGGGGGGGGGGAATCCACAGCACAGTTGATACATCCCTCATAACAGGTTGGATCCAACCAGTCTTTTCCACTGGGAATAAAAGGACGAAGTAGAGGTCCTTACTGACCACCCCAAAACACTATGCTAGTGATCATGAGGCCTGCACACACAGAAACCCTGTCTGACAGGGTCTCTAGTAAGGAGACTAATTAGTGTAATTGAGATGGAGTGAAAACTGTGAGGAGGAGGAGGAGATTGGATATATTCATTCAAAGTCTCAGAGCGGCTTGCAATCTCCTTCCCTTCCTCCCCCCCACAACAGACACCCTGTGAGGTAGGTAGGGCTGAGAGAACTCTCAGAGAACTGCTCTTGAGAGAACAGCCCTAAGAGAACTTTGACTGACCCAAGGTCACCCCAGCAGCTGCATGTGGAGGAGTGAGGAATCAAACCCAGTTCTCCAGATCAGAGTCCACCATTCATAACCGCTACACCAAACTGGCTCCAACCCAACATTTAGTCTGACCCTTAAATATGATAGCCTATGATGAGGATGATCTAATCCATTCCTCAGTCCACCTGAAACTCACCCAGAAATTAACTTTGGAAAGCTCCCCCCCTCCTTTCAGCGCTGTCTGCCTAACAATGCTTCTCTGACCTTATGCTTCTGTTCAGTAAAACTGGCTGAAGTGGTTTTGTTTTTGTTTTGTTTTTAAAAAAAAAACAACCAGAAGAATCTTTTCATAAACAGTGAGTGACAGGCTGTCACTCAAGGAACTGAGCTCCACCTGCTGCCCAGGATACAGCTGGCCCTGAAGAGAGTTGTAAATGGTAAAGGTAAAGGTTCCCTTGCTCGAAAGCCAGTCAAGTCCGACTCTAGGGTTGTGGTGCTCATCTCCATTTCAAAGCCGAAGAGCCAGCGCTGTCCGAAGACGTTTCCGCGGTCATGTGGCTGGCATGACTAAACACCAAGGCGCATGGAATGCTGTTCCCTTCCCACCGAAGTGGTACCTATTTATCTACTTGCAATTTCTTGCTTTCGAACTGCTAGGTTGGCAGGAGCTGGAACTAGAGACGGGAGCTCACTCCGTCATGTGGCACACTCGGGTCTTGAACTGCTGAACTACCGACCTTCCACAGCCTGCAGTTCAGCATCTTAACCACTTGAGCCACCGCAGCTCCTTAGATTATAGTAATTATGTATAAATTAGCAACTACTAGCACATGCCCATTTTGTCCTCTTTTGTACTTTTTCGAAGGCTCATCCTTCTTCTTAGACATCCATATATGGCCCTCCTACTCCCACGAGGGGGTGGTAGATAGTACAAAGACACCAGATTTTCCAGAGGAACCAGAAGCGGAGAAGCTAAATAGATTTAGCAGTATTATGCACTTGGTCACGTATTAAAGTCTTCTCAGGCCAACGTTTGGTGTCCATTGGTATGCAAGATACATTCCAGTTTTCTGGCCAATAATTTTCCACTAACTTTTTCTTTTCCAGACAACTTCTCCCCACACTCCAATAGCGATATTAATCAATAGCACTTATCTTGCAGAACAAGGTATTCCCTGCAGACACATGAGACTTAAGATTCAAAAAGGTTCAAGGACTGTGGTAACGATTAACAAAAAGCTGTCCAAACGGCATGTGAGGAAACAAGAATTTGCTGTTATTTTATGAGAAATTAAATTGACTTGTAAGCCCAAAAGGGATTAATTTAAAATTTTAATCTCATAGTGTGCCCACATGGAAACATTCAACCCAACTATTCTGGGTATTTTTAATGCTTTTTTTTTAAAAAAAACACCACTGGAATATATTTTTAAAGGTTTTCCAAACCATTTCAACATCAGATCTTTTAGCGCTTCATCTTGGAATCCCTACATTTCTTCACTATTTTGGTTCTTAGAAGGGCAGGGGAGAAGACAAGAAAAATGCCATATATATAGGATACATTTCTTAAGCTTTGGCATTTAGCTCTAATTTTGTTTTGCACTGTGCTGTCACAACACTGAAAATAAATAAATCCCAAGTGGCCACAACCGCCCTCCAGTCCTAGCCTACTGAAAGGACTCCGAGTTTCTTCCATTAATCACCGGCATCCATTTCTGCTGCAGGTCCTGTTTGGCAGGTGTATGTCAACACCGCAAAGGCATCTAGCTCCTAAGCTGTATTTTCCATGAGATTGCTAGCAGTTATCAATTTAAAAATGACAACAACAACAATCTCAGCTTCGAATTAATCAGGCCAGCGGGTGATTTAAATTAATTCATCAGGACCTGCCCTTCCCCAGCACAACCATCTAATGTGTGACGTTGTAAAAGTGTGGTCATAGTATAGGGAAGAACGAGAAAGGTAAAATTTAAAATGGAAATTAATGAGACCCCTGGTAGATTTCAGAGCGTCAATTTATAGCCATGCACTAACTAGGCTCCTGGTTGCAATGGCTTTTCTAAAATCATCCCAATCTGGTTACACTGACCCATATATAGAAACATCTGTCCACGAGCTCTAGAGCAGTGTTTTCCAGCCTGTGGGTTGGGACCCCAAAGTAGATCAGGAAGCCTCTGAAAGTGCGTCATCATGAGCCAGCCCTCCCAAATGGCTGTCTCTGCCCTTTCCATGGTCGCTTTTGTATTTTGCAAAACCAGATTTGACCCTTCAAACAGTATCTTCCATGTCATATTTAGGTGGTGTTTTTCCTCGACTGCACATACATGTTGATCCAAGTAAAAGTTATCATTCTGCAGGATTTGTCACACCCTGAACACTCCCTGTTTGAACTGCTGGCTTCGGGTAGAAGATATAGGACAATTAATACAAGGACAAACAGATTAAAAATAGTTTTTATTCGAGAGCTATTATTGCTTTAAATGCTGTATGAAATTGGAATTTGGGTGACATTAGTGGTTTAAGTTGCAATGTGAACCTTAAGGGAGTTATGGGATGGTTGTGAATGGTTTACTACTACTACTACTACTACTACTACTACTACTACTACTACTACTACTACTACTACTACTACTACTACTACTACTACTACTACTACTACTACTACTACTACTACTACTACTACTACTACTACTACTACTACTACTACTACTACTACTACTACTACTACTACTACTACTACTACTACTACTACTACTAGAGTGCATTTCTTAGAATGTTAGGGGGGATCGGAGGGAGAACAAGAGGGTGATCGAAGGCTGGAATGTAACCCTCCATATGAAAGACGGTGGGTGCCTTTACACATGCTAAATAATGCACTTCAGCAACCGTTTGCAAGTGGATTTTGCCATGTCACACAGTAAAATCCACTTGCCAAGTGCATTGAAAGTGGATTGAAAGTGTGTTATTTCATGTGTGTGAAAGTGCCCTGTGAGTGTCAGTCAGAATGAGGCTCACAGTGGGGGCAGCTCCACCCTTTATGTGATGTTGGTCGGTTTCTCAAAAACAATTGGTTAGCCACTGTAGACAAGGGAATGCTGAAGTAGATGGGCACCAAGGTCGTAGTTTGCCTAGGGTGCCAAAACATCTTGGGCCAACCTTGGGTGGGTCACCACACCAAGTAAACTTTGGGTGGGTCACCCTACCAAAAGGGATGGGAGCCATTGCTCTAGCAGAGGGCATCACTGATCCTGCATGGGAGGCGGGGGAAACCCTGCATCCAGTGAGCTTCCTGCAAACTCAGCACAGGCTATGTTCTTACTGGCCCTGTGACTGCAAGAAGTTTCTTTCTGGATGGTTCAACAAGTGTTAGGTAAGACAGGTGCTGGTAACGGGAGCACGGGCACCCTTTCCACACCAACATTCTGCCTCACCAAAGGGGTGATGGGCACCTCTTTGGAAATACTTCTATACACAGAGAGTGATTAAAATGTGGGATTCAGTCCCAGAGGATGTAGTGATGGCCACACAGATACACAACTTTAAAACGGGATTAGACAGATTCATGGAGGACTACCACAATACTGACCTTGATGGACCAATGGTCTCCAGAGCTCTCCACAGTCTCAGGTCTAGGTCTGTGAACGTTTCACATCGTCTCCTACCTGCTCCCTTTGACTGGAGATGTTGGGGATTGAACCTGGGACCTTCTGCATGCCAAGCAGATGCTCCACCACTGAGCCACGGCCCCTGCCCTCCCATTGCAGTCTTTCCCTTTACTCCTTTTTTTAAATAAATATTTTTATTGAGTTTTTCACTATAATGCACAAACCTATATCATATCTTAAATAAACAACCCATCCAGTTAACACCCTATACAACAAAAATCTTCTAAACAGCAACAAGTCAAACAAGCATAATTACATTTTTCTTCCAGTTAATCACTAAATAGAGAAATGATCGAGTACATACTTCCATTAGTAATAATACTTAAGATTCTCATAATCAACATTGTTCTCTTGTCTTTCCCTTTACTCCTTCATCAGGGCTCTTTTTGTTGCAGGAGCTCCTTTGCATATTAGGCCGCACACCCCTGATGTAGCCAATCCTCCATGAGCTTACAGAGCTCTTCTTACAGGGGCTCCTGTAAGCTCTTGGAGGATTGGCTACATCAGGGGTGTGTGGCCTAATATGCAAAGGTGTTCCTGCTACAAAAAGAGCCCTGCATGCTGTTCATGAGGGATCTCTGACCCCCCCCCATAGGAGCAAAATTCTAAAGGGCCAGCACTGGGAAAACAAGGCAGGAAATTCCAAGTCAATGAGCTCCAGTCACAGAACTTGTAGGACTCAGATCTCCTCTCACTTTTCGATAGGATAGTTTCCTATATTAAGGAAGAAAGGTGTTGTAGGGTGTGGTCACGTGCACCAGATAAAATGGGGTGTGTGTATGGGGGGAGTGAGGCTATTTCCTCTGGAGGAATTTGACCCACGGTTGCAAGATCACACCTCCCTTTGAAGCTGCAGGTGCAGCCCATCAGTGTGTGATCAGACGCAACTGTGGGTGAGTCTTTTTGTGTGTGTGCTGTTTGTTTCCCATGAGCTTAAATGAAGAATCGATGAACCACACCTCCACACTGAGGACTCCCTATGGAGTTTGTGATGATACACCTACTGCAAAAGGGGGGGCAATGGCACGGAGTTGGGCTCCCTATGGAGTTTGCGATGATGCACATACTGCAAAGGGGGGGACAATGGCACGGAGTCAGGATGGCTAGAGTGATCAGATGGGGAAAAGTCCATCCATAGCCTGTCGCAACCCGTTTACTACTGGGTTTTACCCGGTCTCTTTTAACTCTGCTTCTGCGATGGAGCAGAACGGGTTGCCGATGGCTGTGCGGCGCTTCCCAGATGTTGTTATTGTTGGAAATGCATGTGTTTACAAGGTCTGACAATTCAGTCATTATTGGGTTAACTTGTTTGCCTAGTATTGCTATTGTTTAGACAGACCTGGAAGGGATACCTGGCAGTAAGCCAACGGGGAATTAGCCCGGAAAAAGTAGCTTCTATTGTGATACAGATTGGTTGTTTGTTTCAGGTGACTTCCTTCTAGGGGTCGAGAAGAAGGACGGATTCTCCATTATCTCTGTGTTAGTGTTGACTATAGACAGCTTAGAAAATGTAGCTGTTAGTGTTATGATTATTTGTAGTAATCCCGAGTACCTTTTACCCTTAGAAATAAAGGTTTTTAAAAGTAAAGAAATCTCTTCTTTCCAATAGAGCAAGATCCATTGATAGTCTGAATATTAAACACTTTTTACTATTTTACAACAGTTGTCTGATCGTCCGGCATTCACACATATGTCGGGTCTAATTGTACGTATGATCGCAGCCTTTGTTTGCTTCATGGTTTGTTTGTTTTTTATATATATAAACTCTCCTAAAGAGGAGAGAATTTTATTGCTTTTCATATAGAAATGGGGGAGGGTATATAGAGGGACAAAGAAAAGGTCAAGTGATGTTTTTATTAGTATATTAATCTGTTAGTAATAATAAAAATATTCTTCTTTGGCTTCATTGTGTTGTCAATCCTCTTTCATATTCTCAGTTAAAACAAGTGTTAAGAAATTAGTAGTGTCCCACTATTATGCTGTTAATAAATAAAAAAAAACTTTTCAAACGCCTTGCGAGCTGTTTCTTCCATCTCGGGCTGGTTTATCCAAAAAGACAGGGAGGATCCTCCTCCTCCTTCTCTTCTCCGGCTTCTTGACTTCTCTTCCGGGTCTTTGCTTTCCAATCACAGTCTGCAGCTGCCGCTTTTCAACACACCTTCCCGATAAAGTCCCAAGCTTTTAGAACAATTACAAGTGGAGACCCGCAAGAAACTTGCGGAATGGTTATCCTGTTCCTCACACCTTTGCTTCCTCCTGTCTCCCTCTACCTCTCTCACACTCTT
>NW_015172564.1:78038-78505 GCF_001447785.1 Gekko japonicus | reverse complement strand
CACCGCAAGATAGGGATCTGAACCTGGGTCTCGCAGACCCTAATCTGAAGCTCTAACCGATACACCGCACTGGCTTTCATAGGGTGGCTGCTGATGAACAGTAGCAAGCAGCTGGGCCTACTTGAGTCATGCAAATCAGGTGGTATCAAGTCACCCAGAGGGTGCTGCCGAGGGATGCCAGCCTCCAGGTGGGACCTGGGGATCCCCTGTAATTCCTGCTCATTTCCAGACTACAGAGATAACTTCCCATGGAGAAAATGGATGCTTTGGAGGGTGGACTCTGTGACATTGTACCCCACTGAGGTCCCTGTCCTCCCCAGGCTCCTCCCGCAAATCTCCAGGAGTTTCCCAGCCTGGACCTGGCAACCTTATCCAGAATCCCCTGTCGGTGGCCAGGGGGAGAACCTGGCAACCCTAAAGTGCTGGCAGGCCTAGGCTTGGCAACCTCTAAGGGGGGCCTGAAGGAA
>NW_015172564.1:27481-77716 GCF_001447785.1 Gekko japonicus | reverse complement strand
CCTCAGTCTAAGTATCCGCACGGTGCCCTCTGTTGGCTATTAGAATATAGGATTTCTCTTTTTATGTCTTTCGACTTTAAAATAAACGCTGTCGTTCTTGTAGCTGGATCCCTTATCCGCATCTCCGCTTTAAAGGCATTTTCCTCATTCCTCGCAGCTCAAATTTCAAAAGGTTTCCCAGAGGAGACTATCGTTCAAACCAGAAGACCCTCCCTTCTTGTTGCGCAGTTCTTTTTCAAGCACCAACATCTTATTTATTTTGTTTACATTAAACAGAGTTCACAAAGCGTAGTCAGAAGATATATCTTCATAGCTTTCTATCAAACATTCCATCGCCGAGTGGCACCACCCTTTTCAGTTTTCGTTCTCCCCCCTTTCTCTTTTAAAATCTCTTTTTAAACGGGAGTACAGGAGTCCCTCCTCCTCTTTCGCTGGGGGGGAAATGCGCTTAGCTTCTTTTAATCGTCATGATCAACAACTTACAATTTCAGCCACTCCTTTTCTTTTCATTCGCATTTTCGCTTCATCACTCGGGTGGCGTCTAGCGGCTCCGCTAAGCCCCGTGCGGGGCCGCAGGCGCGGCAAGGTTAATTGGGGCATGAGAGGAGCCTCAATTTCCAACCGTTCGGTCGAGAAAGAGGCTTTTCTTTTGCGCGCCCCGAGTCGAAGCCCCTCCTGGGGCTCGTCCGGGTCTCCGCTTGCGCGGATTCCCCCCTCGACCACGGGTGGGCGAAGACGCCCTTGGGAGCGCCCCGAGGTTGCGTACGCCATCCACGGAAGCCAAACCGGAAGCCTGTTTGTGTCATGTTTTAAAGCAGGGAAGTAATCATACTTACTCACCTGCCAAAGAGATGGAGGAAGCTGCACCACGTGAGTCTACTGAACTGGGAGCTCTGCTCTCACATGTAAAACCCTAACCACCACCCCCGAGATCTCCTGCTATGACAACTGATCTTCAAAAGACTAAAATCTGTTCCCCTAGGGCTTCTTTGGAAGATGGGATCTATGCAGGGGTCATTTCGTAGAAAAAGAGCTAGGGGAACTCATTAGCATAACTCATTAGCATATGCCACAACCCCTGACATCAGGGGCGGCGGTGGACCTGCAAGGCCAGCGGAAGTGTGAGGATGCCCCGCCAAGGCCCTCCCTGGCCCCGCCAAGGCCCTCCCTGGCCCCGCCAAGGCCCTCCCTGGCCCCAGGCAGGCAGGGGTGGGGACAGGTGGGGAGGAAGCAACTTACCCTCCCTCTTCTCCTGCCTCCTCCTGGCTGAATGAGGGCTGGAAGCGGGGCAGCTGGAAGCATAGGGTAGGGCTTCATCATGTGCCCCGCCCCTGCACCTCACCCAGGGGAACTGTGTTCCCCCGTGTTTCCCCCCGAAATGGCCTCTGGATCTATGGCATTATATCCATCTGAGTTCCCTCCACCCCCAAAACCTTCAAGTATTTCCCAACCCAGAGCTGGCTATCCTTTCGCTCAATCATTATGTCGACGGTATCTTGAAAATGGTGGAACTACATCTTAGTACATCTAGTACCCACCCCCTCGATGGGAAGTAGATGAAGAGACTGGATTTATACCCCGTCCTTCACTACCCAAAGGAGTCTCAGAGCGGCTTACAAACTCCTTTCCCTTTCCCTCCGCACCACAGACACCCTGTGAGGTAGGTGGGGCTGAGAGAGCTCTGACAGATACTGCTCTTTTTGAAGGACAGCTCTTATCATAACTACGGCTTGCCCAAGGTCATCCTGCCAGGTGCAAGCAGAGGAGTGGGGAATCAAACCCGGTTCTCCCAGATTAGAGTCCGTGCACTTAACCACTACACCAAACTGGCTCTCCAGTAGATTTCTTGGCATGGAGTTAGGGTTGCCAATGGGCATAGCAAAAAATGTCCCTTCAATATTTATTTTATTTATTTTGAAGTAGAAGAAGAAGAGATTGGATTTATATCCCGCCCTTCACTACCCAAAGGTGTCTCAGAGCGGCTTACAAACTCCTTTCCCTTCCCCTCCCCACAACAGACACCCTGTGAGGTAGGTGGGGCTGAAAGAACGCTTGACAGAAATTGCCCTTTTTCAAGAACAGCTGTGCCAGAGTTATGGCTTGCCCAAGGTCATCCAGCCAGGTGCAAGTGGAGGAGTGGGGAATCAAACCCGGATCTCCAAACCCGGATATATCCAGAAATTACTGTATCCCACTGATTAACCTCATCCCACCAAGTTTCTGAAATGCCAACAATGTCTATCTTCTCCTCTGACACTAAGCATTCCAGCTCCCCAATTTTACCTCAGACATTTCTAGCATTTGTAAATAAACATCTATAATTTCCCAGACACCTTAGACCTGCAAGCTTCTTCCTGTGGCCTCTAGACCTTCTCAGGCAGTCAATATTGTTTGTCAACCTCTCAGTGGCCAGTCCTAATACATTTCAAAGAAGAAGAAGAAGAAGCCGAAGAAGAAGAAGCTGAAGAAGAAGAAGCCAAAAAAGAAGAAGCCGAAGAAGAAGCCGAAGAAGAAGAAGAGGCTGAAGAAGAAGCCAAAGCCGAAGAAGAAGCCAAAGCCGAAGAAGAAGAGAGGTAGGTGGGGCTGAAAGAGCTCTTGACAGAAACTGCTCTTTTTCAAGAACAGCTCTTATCAGAACTATGGCTTGCCCAAGGCCATCCAGCCAGGTGCAAGTGGAGGAGTGGGGAATCAGACCCGGTTCTCCCAGATTAGAGTCCGCGCACTTAACCACTACACCAAACTGGCTCTCAATTTTGAGATTTATATCCCGCCCTTCCAAGCGGCTCAGGGCGGCTAACAAGCGGCTAATGCTGGATTACATAGATAAAATACAATAAAACAATATTACATATCCACTATAAAATTCACAACAGTATTTAAGGTGCTTTATTATCTTGTATATAAATCCCCAAGATGGACAGTAATTTCAAATCAATGGTCTGCTTTATTAAATAGCGAGAGCTCCAGCAGTGATGTTTTCCACACTTCCGCCAGGCGACACATACCCCCCCTTCGTAATAGGGGTACATGATGGAACAGTACCACGGTGGTGGAATAGTGGCGGTGGCAGCTCCTACTCAAAAGCCTGGCAGAAGAGCTCCGTCTTGTAGGCCCTGCGGAACTGTATAAGGTCCCGCAGGGCCTGGATCTCCTCCGGAAGCTCATTCAACCAGGTAGGAGCCGCCACCGAAAACACCCTGGCCCTAGTTTGGGCAAACTTAACATCTTGGGGTCCTGGAACTTCCAGGAGGTGGAGACTCCTCGATCGTAGTGCTCTTGAGGGAACATACGGGAAGAGGTGGTTCCTTAGGTATGCTGGACCCCAGCCATTCAGGGTTTTAAACGTAAGAACCAGCACTTTGTACTGAATCCGGTATGCTATCGGCAGCCAGTGCAGTGCTTGCAGCACCGGCCGGATGTGGTCTCGCCTAGAGAGGCCCATCAACAGCCTTGCTGCAGCATTCTGCACTAGCTGCAGCCCTATGTAGAGAGTGTTACAGTAGTCTAGCCTTGAGGTGACTGTCGCATGGATCAAAGTGGCCAGGTCCTCACGGTCGAGGTAGGGGACTAACTGCCGTGGCAGCCGCAGATGGTAAAAGGCTGACTTGGCAGTGGCTGCCACCTGGGCCTCCATCATTAACGAGGAGTTCAGGAGCACACCCAAACTCCTAACCTCCCGCGTAGGCACCAAAGGCACCCTGTCAAAGGCTGGGAGAGGGAGCCCCAGACTGGTCTGACTCAGACCCAGGACCTCCGTCTTTGCTGGGTTTAATTTCAACCGACTCAGTCTGAGCCAAACAGCCATGGCTTGTAACTCTTGATGAATGGAAATGGGGTGATGAAGTGTTCTATGACACAATATCACCAGTCAAAGGACATCCCATTAAGCCTCTGTTCACAGGACAGGACAGTTTCCTCCAGGCCTGTCGGAAGCTCTAAAAGGAGCAAGTGTGGTGTTGAGGAGGGGTTGGACCTCAGAAAGTTACAATGCCATAGACTCCACCCACCAAACCAATCAGTCCCACATAGGGAACCATTGTTGCCAATCTCCAGGTGAGGGCTGGAGAGCACCTCAGAATTACAACTGCTCTGCAGAAGGGAGGGCAGAAGTCAGCTGAAGTCAAAGAGGCAGATAATGGTAGGTTGATGGTTAGCTGGGAAGGAGATGGGGTTGCCAACTCCACCCTCCAAAGAAAGAGAGCCCACCACCTTCCAAGGAAGCCAGTTCCAAAGAAGGAGGAGGAGATTGGATTTATACTCTGTCCTTTACTCAGAGTGGCTTACAGTCTCCTTCCCTTCCTCTACCCACAACAGACACCCTGTGAGGTAGGTGGGGCTGAGAGAGCTCTCTCGAGGACTGCTCTTGAGAGAACAGCTCTGAGAGGGCAGTGGCTTGCCCAAGGTCGCCCAGCAGCTGCACGTGGAGGAGTGGGGAAACAACCCCGGTTTTCCCAGATTAGAGTTCCACACTCCTAACCACGACACCAAATGGAGGAACCATTCTAATTGTCAGGAAGTTCTTCTGAACTTTTGGTTTAATGTCAGTCCTTTGGTCGTGGTCCAGCCTCCTGGGGCAACCAAAAACAACTCCACTCCATCCTTTATATGGCAGCCCTTCAAATACTTGAATACTTCACTGGGTTGCTGTTGGGGCAAAATGGAGAAGGGGGAGCCGCAAACATGATCCTGAGCAAGAAAAAAAATAGAATAAAGAGATGTGGGAGTATTATCCTATTTTCCTTTCCCCAAGTGACTCAACATAGCAGAGTGAGGGTGCTCAGGCAGTTCTCATTCGGACTCACTATGAAATCGGCAAGGCTGGTCTATCACATGCTTTTTAGCCATACTCAGGGATCCTTGTCAACCACTCCTCTTATCCATCAACCCGGCTGATGTGAATAAGGAAGAAATACCTCATTGGCTAATTTTAGGTGGCTATTTCCCGGATTCCGCTCATTTTTTATTGTAAGACACAGGCAGTGATGGATTTTCAACCACCTGTCTTATTTTTACATGTTTCTGCGGCAGCATTTTCATTATTTCATTGCAAGTGTCATTTCATTATGTTAGCTGTCAGCATTTTCATGATGAACCCTGTTTTTCAGGGGATTGTAATTATAACTCATCTGAAAGTACATCGAACAGGAATATAACATATGGTATTTCATCCTAGAAGGCACTTTCTGAACAAGTTTTCAAGATGTCATCTTTCTTTTCTTTTCTTTCTTTTTTTTTTGCTCGTCGCATGGCAGATCATCTTAACCGTGTCATAAAATAGGCATATGAATTAAAAGAAATATTATTTCTGTGTGTTTCCTAACACAGGCAATTGAACACACCATCTTGCTTAATTTCAGGTGCATTCAATTCCATGGCGATTAGCACAAAAATGTTTTACATTTTCCAAATTTTGAGAATTTTTCAAAAACGTTTGAATCTCTGTACAGATTTTTTTTAAAATCAGAACCTGGTTATTCTTCTGCTTCTACTTTTGGAATGGGGGGGGGAACTATAAAGGTTTTTTTATCTTTTCTCCATTTTGTAATTGCACTTTCACAATTAACAATAATGATAACATGCTGCCAAGTCTCAACCAACTCATGAGGGCCCCAGGACCATGGCGGTTTCAAAGCAAGAGATTGCCATGGGCCTGCCGGACCAGCCTGAGTCCAGTGTGGCTGAAGAGTCCTCAGGAGTCGAGGAGTCACATGCAGCCAGCTCTGAACTAGCTTGTCATAGCCCAACTGGTCTCGCAGACTCCAAGTCCAAGTCCAGGTCATGCCGGCAGGAACAGGTCAAAGGAATATCCACAGCATAGTCCAAACAGTCCATGGTCAGTTGTTACAGTCAGAGAGAGCCCAAAAGCAGAGTCAAGGAGGTCCAAGAGTCACAATAGTTCTGAGGGAACTGGGACTGGATACCCAGCAGGCTTTATGTGGAGGAGGAGTGGGGAATCAAACCAGTGTCTTCAGATTAGATGCTGCTGCTCTTAACTGTAGGTCACTGTTCCCCAACCCCAGCAAGGAGCCATGTTAAATCTACCATATGATTCGAATCCTCCATTCTTGAGGAGATTCATTCAACATTCATAGAAAGCTTTTCTGGTACTGTGTAGACAGAATCCAAAGAGTTAACATGCCACATGGCTCGTGTTTCTGACGGAAATCTGTTCCCAGCCCCCAGCCAGAACACACACATCCCTCTCCAGATATATATTTTTTTAATTCTTTCCAATTTAATACATGGGCTTGTCTTCATCATTTTATCTTCCTGTCACTGTTGGTACTTGTTTTGTGTCTTTTTTTTAATTCTCCTTTCCAAAAATTTGTTTTTAAATGAGCAGTTAGCAGTATACCATGCAGTCAACCATGGATCAATGTCACCTTCAAAAGGCCAATTATACAGAACATTACAAGCCACTGAACAAAAAGCGGATGCTCAACATCTTCTGGATCCCTCTATCATTTTGAAAGAAAGACAAATTGTGCATACTGGAACACTCCTCTGCCTCAAATATTTACAGCTCTTCTCAGACCCGAGGGGATGCCTTTTCTCTGATGTGCTAGGATTCAAAGAAATGCTGGAAGGGGTATGTTCTCCAATAGATAACCTCCTGCCTCCAAAATGACACATCACCGTTAGATTCAGAGGAAGTGCAAATCTTTGTTTGACACAGTACTGCAAGCAACACACAAGAAATTTCCCTCCCCATGGAAAGTTTTTCCTCCCCAACACCCCACCTATCCTCACAGTGCACCAGCTCATTAGATGGGGAGCTGTATCTATAACTCCCTGTGATACCCTGATTGGTCAAAAGATACATAATTAGTTACTGACCAGGACTGCCCATCTTTCCCGGATGAAGGGGGAGGGGGATAGGGTTACCAGGCCTCCCAACATAGCAGGAGGCCTCCAGATAATTACTTTCGATGTCTGCCACTGCCTCAGGCATCAGCAAGAGGATTGGGGAGGGGGGAATGCCTAGCATCCCATCGAGTTTTTGCAGAATCTTAGAGTGTCTCCTAGGGTTGCCAGTAGGGTTGCCAAACCCCCTGGTTTGCTAGGGGTCCCCCATTTTTTGGGGGTGGGTTCTACCCGCCGCCGGCCAGATGGCCGGAGGGGGAGCCCCACCCCCAACACCCACAGCCACCCATCTCTCTCCCTTTAAGTGTGTGCAACCCGTGTTTCATCCCAAGCACAAACTCCACAAGCTTGCAGGAAAAAGCCAGCTTTGTTCTTAAAAGGGAAACGCAGCTGCTCTTAAAGGGGAAACGCTGGCTGCAGGCTACTTTAAGTGCAGAGAACTGCCATTTCTGGAGATCCGGCACACGTCCGGGTGGGGGGGTGGCAGACGTCCCCAACGTGACGTCATCACGTTGGGGATGCCCCACCCCCTCCAGGAACACCCCAAAGTCCCCCGCTGGGGGTGAAAGATGCACTTGGCAACCCTAGTTGCCAGGTCTGGGTTGGGAAATACCTGGAGACTTTGGGGGTGGAGCCAGGGGAAGGCGGGGTTTGGGGAGGAGAGGGGGCCTCAGCATGGTGCTATGCCATAGAGTCCACCCTTCAAAGCAGCCATTTTCTCCAGGGGAGCTGATCTCTGTTAGTTGGGGAGCGGTTGTCAAAGTGGGAGATCCCCAGGCCCCACCTGGAGGCTGGCAACCCTAGTGTCCCCAGGAGCATGCTGACATCACTTCTGGGTGTGTAGGGAGGGACATCAGTGAATGAGTACAATCTTAGTCTCCCTTGGAGGTCTCCCATTCAAGTATTAACCAGGGCTAGCCATGTTTTGCTTGTGAGATGTAATCAGATGGGGTTGGCCTGGGCCCTCCAAGTCAGGGGTCCCCTTTTGTACCACTGGAGAAATATGTCCATAATATCATCTAAATGCCACGTCCTTATGCAGTGTTGCAGGGGAAGAGGAGGACAAAATCAGAATTAGTTGGCTCAGCCCACTTCTGATTCTGGTTCTGCCTACCATTAACTGCCCTGACATTCATTCCATCAGCCCCAAAGGGTGCCATCCACCACCGAACTCCTGCAAGGATTTGAACTGCTAAAAGAGGCTGCATTCATAGAATCACAAAATCATAGAATTGGAAGGGATCCCCAGGGTCATCTAGTCCAACCCCCTGCACAATGCAGGAAATTCATAAATACCCCCCCAGTGACCCCTGCTCCCTGTTGTATGCCTAGAAGATGGCCAAAAACCTCCAGGATCTCTGGCCAAAGTGGCCTGGAGAAAAAATTGCTTTCTGAACCCAAAGTGGTGATCAGCATTCCTAAGATTTGTCTCTCTCGTCAGGGTAAATTGTTGGTTGGGGAGCTGCATTGATCATTGAATTAATTAACCATAATGAAAGGGAGGGTTTTTTTTTAATGACAGGAAGACTAAAAAACTATAGACTATGAGCTGGCTCTCCTGCTGGTGGCACTGCTTGAAGGAATTTGTTTCTGTTGGGAATGGTGGAATGAGACTGGGAAGGTGAACTGCCCATTAGGGTCTAGTAACTTGCAACCTGAGTCAGCCAAATAAATCCTATCTCCCCTTGTTTGAATGGAGGTGCACAAGGGCCCCCCCGTTTTACCACAAAAAGACATTTCTAATTTTTTTTTTTAAAAAAGATACTGTTAAAGAAGATCTCAGAAGTATTTTAATGGAAGCATTGGCACCACTGATGGGCAGTGAAGCGGATAAACTAAGTGAAGAAATTGATCTGATATACAGATCCTATTCTAACTTCACAAAGAAAAATAATCTGCCATCTGAAGTGGTTGTCAAATTCACCAAGCAACGTGTAAGAGATCAGATCCTTAAAGTGACCTCAGCAATACCCTTGAAAATTGGAGAGCAAACTATAAAGATTTTAAAAGATGTACCATTTGAAATTCGACAGAAGCGGAAGGCATACAAAGGACTGACCATATTCTTGCAAAACCATAAAATTAACTACAGGTGGTTCTTTCCAGAAGGACTTGTCTTTACGTTTAAAGACAAGAGAGAGAAGATTGACTCAATTTTCAAAGCACAAGAGTTTTTGAAGAGACACAACACCCCAGTAGAAGAAGCAGAACTCGCTAAGTGGAAAATGTTCAGCAGTGACGAGGACAGCAATCCGGAAGGAGGAGATGAAGAACCGGAGGAGAAAGGAGCAGTAGGAGGTGTGTCCTACAATTTAAGAGAGAAGAAGGGCAGACGCCCCAACGTCTGATGAACTTATGAGAGTGCTGCAAGGACAATACTAATATTAACCCAAAAGGACTTTACTAATCTAACTATTTTTTATCTTTGACAGGTAAAGAAGCAAGGAGATCGACCGCTCATGGTGGAAGCTATGGACTGCACTAACATCGATAAAAGATTAATATACTAATTTACTCATCACTCGACCTTTTCTTAATCCCTCTATATACCCTCCCTTTTTTTTCTGTAAAATTTAAAGCAATAAAATTCTCTCCTTTTTAGGAGACTTCAATAAAAAAAGAAAAAGAAAGAAATAAGATGCTCCGACAATAGGGATTGGGCTAAAATCTGAGAGCTTATCAAATACTGGAGCACCACTGATATCTGCTAACGACTGCTAGATGAATGCAGTGCAGGGCCTCCTTCTGGCTAGCTGCTGTGGTGGATTCCAAGAGCAACTGACAGCAGTGGTGCAATTCCCTTATCTGACAGGCTGCCATTATGGGAATCGAGAAGAAGGCCCTTGGGTGTGGCAACCCGAATCCTCAGTCCAGGTCCCTCGGTGCTTTATAATTGCTCCTATGAGGACGGTTAAGAAGACTTGCAACACAAAGTCCAGTCCCAGCACCGACTTTAGTCCATGCGTCAGCTCTACTTCCCAATTAATGAATTATATATTTTGTTTGTTTACTTAAAATATAATTTTCCAACAGGAGGTTTCCAGCAGTGTGGTGCACAAGAATACCTGAGCCCTTGCCACAGCGAGAGAGAATTTATTCATTTCTTTGATGTGCATCTCAAAAGCAGCAGACTGTACCGTACTGTTTGACTTTACCGTTCGACGCTTCCTATAATAAGCAGGTTGTAATTACAGCCTACTTTTATCATTTCTCCCCGCATAACTATATATATATATATGGTTGGAGCTCCAGTGCAGCTCAGGAGAGTTTTGGTCCAGATCTTGAGTTTTCTGAGTTACAGCATTGCTTGAGGTAAATGCTAGGAGTGTGCAAAATGAAATCCCTGAGACAAAGATGTACACGGAAATTGCTGGTTTGGACTATTAACATGATTTTCTTGAATTGTGGCCTGGATAGCCCAGGCTATCCTGGTCTCGTCAGATCTCAGAAGCTAAGCAGAGTTGGCCTTGGTTAGTATTTGGATGGGAGACCTCCAAAGAATACCGAGATTGCGACGCGGAGGCAGGCAATGGCAAACTACCTCTGAACGTCTCTTGCCTTGAAAACCCGATGGGGTTACCATAACTGGATTTGAGTGTACTTTCCAACACCACCGAGACAAATACAAGAGTGATAAAAACGGTCTCCCAAAACAATGTGCATTCTTTTTTATCTTCGGGTGATGCCAGCCTGCATGGTTAACGAACAAAGTAATGTGTCTAGTAACTTGCAACCTGAGTCAGCCAGAAAAATCCTATCTCCCCTTGTTAGAATGGAGGTGCACAAGGGGTTTTACCACAAAAAGACATTTCTATTTTTTTTTTAAAAAAAAGATACTGTAACTGGGATTTATCGAGCCACACATAGCACTGAGAAGACTGTACAGTTCACGAGGAAAATCGGAGGCAAGAAACAGAAAATGGTGCGAAAATAAAGAGTCACCCCCCAAAAAAAAGGTGAAATAAGAATCGAGACTTCCAGCATTGTCCATGCGCTCTCCTGCACAAACAAAAATTGTGAACAGTGACACCATTGCTCTCGGGAGCAGGGAGCTGGAGGCATGCCCATATGCAGTTTAGGAAAGCACAAGTCTGGATTTTACTGGGCAGTTGTGCTTTGCGATAAGAAGGGACTGAGCATGCAAGGGACAATCTGTGAGCAGCCTGGTCAAGAAATAAGATGCTCCGACAATAGGGATTGGGCTAAAATCTGAGAGCTCAGAGCTATTTTTGGGCAGGAACGCACAGGAATGGAGTTCCGGCTGGCTCCCAAGTTGGCCACGCCCAGAAGGAACTCATTAGCATAATAGGCCACACCCAACAGCAGAAACTCATTAGGATTGGCTACATTAGAGGTGTGTGGCCTAACATGCAAAGGAGTTCCTGCTACAAAAAAGGCCCTGGGTTTTGACAACAAACAAGGTAAACAGAATAACAAGCAAAAGGTGGGTGTGGCTGGATGACCACACTTCTGGTAACATGGGGGTGCGGCCTAATGTGCTAATGAGCTGTGCTGTCAGGGGTGTGGCCTATTATGCTAATGAGTTCCTGCTGGGCTTTTTCTACAAAAAGAGCCCAGTGAGAGCTTATCAAATACTGGAATACCACTGATATCTGCTAACGACTGCTAGATGAATGCAGTGCAGGGCCTCCTTCTGGGCAGCTGCCGTGGTGGACTCCCAGAGCAACTGACAGCCGTGGTGCAATTCCCTTATCTGACAGGCTGCCATGATGGGAATCGAGAAGAAGGCCCTTGGTGTGGCAGCCCGAATCCTCAGTCCAGGTCCCTCGGAGCTTTATAATTGTTCCTATGATGATGGTTAAGAAGACTTGCAACATAAAGTCCAGTCCCAGCACCGACTTTAGTCCATGCATCAGCTCTACTTCCCAATTAATGAATTATATATTTTGTTTGTTTACTTAAAATATAATTTTCCAACAGGAGGTTTCCAGCAGTGTGGTGCACAAGAATACCTGAGCCCTTGCCACAGCGAGAGAGAATTTATTCATTTCTTTGATGTGCATCTCAAAAGCAGCAGACTGTAACTTACTGTTTGACTTTACCGTTCGACGCTTCCTATAATAAGCAGGTTGTAATTACAGCCTACTTTTATCATTTCTCCCCGCATAACTATATATATATATATGGTTGGAGCTCCAGTGCAGCTCAGGAGAGTTTTGGTCCAGATCTTGAGTTTTCTGAGTTACATCATTGCTTGAGGTAAATGCTTGGAGTGTGCAAAATGAAATCCCTGAGACAAAGATATCTATATATCTAATAGCAAAAGGTGCCACCTGCATGCGGATACCTAAATCTGCACATCGGGGGCACCTGGGCCTGGGGGGAGGGAGATTTTTGTACACACTTGGGGCAATCCCCAGGTGCGCACAAAAATCTAAAAACCTGAAAAAAATATCGGGGGGATACTTAAATCTCCCCAAAAGTGACAGAGCATCCCCTGCGCATGCGCAGGGGACACTCTGCGAACTCCCTCGCCGCCGCCACTTGGGGGGGAGATTCGTGACATCGTACAGGAGGCAGCAATCACCACCATCCCAAAGAAAAAGAAATGTAAGAAAGCAAAGTGGCTTTCTGATGAGGCTTTACAAATAGCAGAGGAAAGAAGGAAAGCGAAAGGCAAAGGCGAAAAGGAAAGATTTACCCAACTGAACGCAGATTTCCAGAGAACAGCAAGGAGAGATAAGGAGGCCTTCCTGAATGAACAGTGCAAAGTAATAGAAGAAAACAATAGAATGGGAAGGACTAGAGATCTCTTCAAGAAAATTGGAGAAATCAAGGGAGCGTTCCATGCAAAGCTGGCCATGATAAAGGACAAAAACGGTAGGGACCTAACAGAAGCAGAAGAGATTAGGAAAAGATGGCAAGAATACACAGAAGAACTATACAAGAAAGACCTCGATGTCCTTGACAACCACGACGGTATAATCACTGACCTCGAGCCAGACATCCTGGAATGTGAAGTTAAATGGGCCTTAGAAAGCATTACTAACAACAAAGCTAGTGGAGGTGATGGTATTCCAGCTGAGCTATTCAAAGTCTTAGAAGATGATGCTGTTAAAGTTCTGCACTCCATTTGCCAGCAAATTTGGAAAACGCAACAGTGGCCACAGGATTGGAAAAGATCAGTATACATTCCAATCCCAAAGAAGGGCAATGCCAAGGAATGTTCAAACTATCGCACAATTGCACTCATATCACACGCTAGCAAGGTCATGCTCAAGATCCTACAAGCTAGGCTTCAACAGTACGTGGATAGAGAACTACCAGAAGTACAAGCTGGGTTTCGAAGAGGTAGAGGAACTAGAGATCAAATTGCCAACATTCGCTGGATTATGGAGAAAGCAAGAGAGTACCAGAAAAATATCTACTTCTGCTTCATTGACTATGCTAAAGCTTTTGACTGTGTGGATCACAACAAACTATGGCAGGTCCTTAAAGAGATGGGAGTACCAGACCACCTCACATGTCTCTTGAGAAACCTGTATAAGGGCCAAGAAGCGACAGTTAGAACCGGATATGGAACAACTGATTGGTTTAGCATAGGAAAAGGAGTACGACAAGGATGTATATTGTCGCCTTGCTTATTTAATATATATGCAGAGTACATCATGCGAAATGCTGGCCTGGATGAATCACAAGCGGGAATTAAGATTGCTGGGGAAAAGATCAACAACCTCAGATATGCAGACGATACCACTCTGATGGCAGAAAGTGAAGAGGACCTCAAGAGCCTCTTGCTCAGGGTAAAAGAGGAGAGCGCAAAAGTGGGCTTGAAGCTCAACATCAAAAAAACTAAGATCATGGCATCCGGCCCCATCACTCCTTGGCAAATAGAAGGGGAAGTCGTGGAAGTAGTGACAGACTTCACGTTCCTGGGATCCCAGATCACCGCAGACTGTGACAGCAGCCATGAAATTAAAAGATTTCCTTGGGAGGAAAGTGATGGCGAACCTAAACAGCATGATAAAAAGTAGAGACATCACCCTGCCAACAAAAGTCCGCATGGTCAAAGCAATGGTATTCCCAGTAGTCATGTATGGCTGTGAGAGTTGGACTATAAGGAAGGCCGAGCGCCGAAGAATAGATTCTTTTGAACTATGGTGCTGGAGGAGACTCTTGAGAGTCCCTTGGACTGCAAGAAGAACAAATCAGTCAATCCTCAAAGAAATCAACCCTGACTGTTCCCTGGAAGGCCAGATAATGAAACTGAAGCTCAAATACTTTGGCCACCAAATGAGAAGGGAGCACTCACTGGAGAAGACCCTGATGCTGGGAAAGATTGAAGGTCAAAGAAGACGGGGACGGCAAAGGATGAGATGGTTGGACAGTGTCATCGACGCAACGAACATGAAATTGAGCCAACTTCAGAGGACAGCGGAAGACAGGAGGGCCTGGCGGGAGCTGGTCCATGGGGTTGCGAAGAGTCGGACTCAACTGGGCGACTGAACAACAAAATATAAACATCTATAATTTCCCAGACACTTTAGACCTACAACCTTCTTCCTGTTGCCTCTAGACCTTCTCAGGCAGTCAATATTGTTTGTCAACCTCTCAGTGGCCAGTCCTGATCCATTTCCTTGTAGAAGAAGAAGAGAAGAGATTGGATTTATACCCCACCCTTCACTACCCAAAGGTGTCTCAGAGCGGCTTACAACCTCCTTTCCTTTCCTTTCCCCTCCCCACAACAGACACCCTGTGAGGTAGGTGGGGCTGAGAGAGCTCTGACAGAAACTGCTCTTTTTCATGAACAGCTCTTATCAGAACTATGGCTTGCCCAAGGTCATCCAGCCAGATGCCAGAGGAAGAGTGGGGAATCAAACCTGGTTCTCCCAGATTAGAGTCCGCGCACTCAACCACTACACCAAACTGGCTCTCTAGAACAGTAACAGCCCTTCATCTCTTAGAGACCAGCCATCCCAAACCAGATTTCCATCTCCTGTTGGCTTTCCCCCAAGATTTAGTTTAAAAACTGCTCTGCCACCTTTTTGATTTTAAGTGCCAGCAGCCTGGTTCTTTCTTGGGGCAAATGGAGGTCCTGCTTGTTCCAAAAAACATCCCAGTGCTTGAGAAATTTAAGCCCTTCCTCCTTAGTTAGTGTGGATATCTTAAAAAAAAGACCTAGCTGCAGTTAGTTTTGTTATTTGCTTTCTCTTTTCTGTTGCAGAAAACCGGTCTAAGGTTAGTCCCTAGTCTCTGGTATTAGTAATTTAATCTATAGGCATAGTAAGACCTAGCTGCAGTTAGTTTTGTTATTTGCTTTCCCTTTTCTGTTGCAGAAAACCTGTCTAAGGTTAGTCCCTAGTCTCTGGTATTAGTAATTTAATCTATAGGCATAGTATAGTGATATTAGAGCTTAAGACAGCCCTGTGCCCTCAATTTTAGCCCTCGTCCCTTGCTTGACCCTCTGTTTAACCCTTCCCATTGTGCAATAAAACTAGCCAAGAACCCCTGATCCTGTTTAGAACTAAAATTAGATGCACCTGAGTAGGCTACAACAAAACTAAAATTAGAACTAGACAAGAAAATCAGAACAGAACTAAAATTAGAACTAAAATTAGCTATACCTGAGTGGTTTAAGCAGCTACAACACTGAGAAGTTATATAATGTTGGTACCTAAAGGCATTTTTAACTATTTGGCCTCCTTACTATTGAAGCAGAACTAAAATTAGAACTAACATTAGCTACGCCTTTTTGGTTTGAGTAGCTACAACACAAAGAAGTTACACAGTATTGGTACCTAAAGGGGTTTAAAAAAAAAAAAAACAGACAATTTGCCCTCCTAACTATTTTAATCCTTTCACTTTGCATATCTTGATATATTATTAATTTATTTATTTATTTATTGAACTTATATACCGCCCCACCCCACAACTGAGCTCAGGGCGGCTCACAACATATAAAATAATAATAAAACTGGTAATATAAAACAATTAAACAATTTAAACTCTCTCATTATGCAAAAGAAAGAGCCTTTTTAATTACTCCTTCACTAAGGTCATTCAGATTTCAAGGACAATCAGTAATCCAGTCCGAGGAACTTTTGCTGAAACACCTACTGGAGGATAAATCCATGGTTATTTCAAGGGATGTTGCTAAATTTCTTTTCATTGCATTTATAAAGCGTAAGCACCTCCTTAATGCTCCCTGAAATGTTTTTTCTCTGTAATGACTTATGATAATCTGGAGACTGTTTTTAATTCTGTATGCTGTCTGATGGGTCTTTGACCGTAATAAACTGATTGATTGATTGTCAAAGGTGTCAAACTCATTTTTCACAAGGGCTGGATCTCACATAAATGTCACTTTGCTGGGCTGGACATGTATGCCATAAAATGCAACACAAGGTACCGGAGATATAAACTTTATAACAATGATTTCAGATGTCGAATGGCAATAGGCTTGAATGGATTAGGGGTGATATGCAGAGGGGTAGTAGGCATGGAGATATCAGCATTGGTAATGAGACAGGAAACCTAGCTCTCAGTTTGGATCAGGAGGATTCAGTCCAGGCGGATGCAAAGAATAAATGGACATAAATCTGAAGAAATGAGCAGTGACTCATGAAAGCTCATATCCCACCACAAATTTTGTTAGCATATATATACACCACTTACCCTCTCCTTGCATGTCTGCTAAACTTGCCTGTTTATTCCCTCATTCCAGACACTTCGTCACTGGAGCAGGGTCTACTATCTCACAGAGCTTCAGTCACACAGTGAAGATCCTTGTGCTGTGGTGGGCGGCAACAGGTACCAAAGCAACATTTTAAAAAAAATCTGTACAACCAATCAACTCTCCAATGGCCAAGCAGAAAACATGCGGGGTAAAAGAGCAACCTGACCCTGCCCACTTTCTAAAAACACTTGCTGGATGCCAGAAAGGATGTTGCCAGATGCCATGGAGTCCATGGGCACCATGTTGGAAATCGCCCATCCAACTCATCCCAGTCATGAAGGAAGCAACAAATAAATAATTCAAAACCAACTTCTGACCTGTTTTCTCTTATTTTAAAGAGCACCCTTCATGAGCCAGAACGATGGGAAACTGGTCGTGCCAGGAGAAACCTGGTGAGAAGTGGAACCACCTAGGGCCCAGAGTTTGGTGTTGCTTTATCTTGTGACTTTGTCACAAGGGGTATTAATATACAAGCCAGGGAGCTCCTGGTCCCACCTATTTCTGACAAGATGGGCGTTCACATCTACAAGTAAATGAAATTTCAGATTCACCTAAATCCCCAATCTCTCTTTCTTCTTTGTCCTCACTTCACATTCCTTTTCCTTCCCCTCAGCATGAAACCTGCTTGAAGAATCACACCTTAGCAGAACAAAACAAACAAGATAATTGTTGCTTCCTGTCCTTATTATAGAACTGAGCTGAATGTTCCCCTAGTTCCCCTTTCTTCTTGAAAAGTAGCAATTTCAGGTCAACCCACCCACTTAAACCCTTTTCGGCTGCTCATATTTTGTTCACTGGCATTGTTTCTCCCTTCTGTTGCTATTTCAGAGCTATTTTTTCCCCTTTGACCCATTTCCTCCTGAGGTGATCCCAACCAATCAGGAATCATATACCAGATGCAATGGTAACAACAACAACAACAACAACAACAACAACAACAATACTTTCCATTTAATTATCACTTTCCCCAGTGGGCTCAAAGCGATGTACAGTTACTCAATATAGACAAGGGACTAACAATGTTTGTAGGGGATAGGGAAGACAACGTATATTCATTTAATTGCACACGCCATCACTGCCCGGTATAGATGTCTTCTGGCTTGGCTCCATCGTTTTCCACACGGCTGCTTGTTGACCAGGCTTCAGGACCCATATGTCAATCGCCACACTGCCACCACCTGGCCGGAACATCCTTTGCAGAGATTCTTTGTAGCCAAGAAGTTTTTTTGCCTTTTCCGAACCTCGACCAGAACGTCCGACCGTCAGCTAACACCCTCCCACAAGGAAGATTGGTGTGCCCACCCTCCCTAAGGAGTGGTTCCCATTTTATCTACTCGCCGAAGCTTTCGAATCACTGGGTGGACGATGAGCTGGGGACAACAGGCTGGCTGCTCACACCAGCGCGGGGCTCAAACTAACACAGTTCAGATGTTAAGATAGTGGGATATACCCACTTTGCCACCACTCCCCATTGCTATGTGGTGGTGGAAAGGGCCATCAAATCACAGCTAACTTATGGTGATCCCATGGGGGTTTCAAGGAAAGAGACGTTCAGAGGTTGTTTGCCGTTGACTGCCTCGATATCACGACCCTGGTATTCCTTGGAGGTCTCCCATTCAAATACAAGCCAGGGTCAACCCTGCTTAGCTTCTGAGATCTGATGAGATCAGGCTAGCCTGGGGTCTCCAGGTCAGGAACCATTGCCATATAGCCAAGCAAACCTAGCTATGCACATATATCACAAAGGGCATTTGAAACCCATCTAAAGTGAGGACACCGAGGGATGGATTTACTCCATCAGGGATCCCTGTAATAGTAGAACGCTTCTGTAGCCCCCTTTGTTGTAGCCCCACAAAGTTGCTGGTGCAGTTTGGATGCTGATGAAAGCATGCATGAAAGGTGCCCCCCAGGTTTCACTCTAGCCCCCCCCATACAAACGAATTAGTCAAAATGACAACTCTATTGGAAATCAGTACATTGCATTCGGACTGAATGGTTCACACAATAGGTGAGCTCGGGAAAATGACTTACTTAAAAATTGCCAACCTAACTGAGCAAGACAAATTATAATTGATTCTATGTACTTTGGCGGAGCGGATCCATCCCATTCCCCTGTTTGCTCTTTCCCGCTTTCTTTCTGCCCGATAATCAGTAAACTCTGTCTCAGGGAGGATGAAGAATAAAGGCAATATTTTACTGAACTAACTTTCATTAAATGGATAATGGAAACAGCATTCATGTGCAGTGGAACTGTTTTTTTCCTCCCTGCCTCCATTTCTTTAGAAAGTACAGTATTCACAATCCTAGCTGATCCAAAATAACTCCCAATTTTTCGCAAACATTTTCCATAGAGGTACAAAACACTCTCCTCCTTTCAGCAATTTCTCGGCATTGTGGGAAATGTGCTGATTCGTTTCTTGTGGGAAATGTGCTTATTCGTTTCTATTTTCCCTAATTTTCAGATACAACATTTGTGATGCTTCCCAAGTTGTCTTAATTGGATTTTCATACTCAGTTAAACTCCCCCAAGTTCCCCATGCATTTCACCAACAGGCTTCTTTAGGGGAATCTGGAATATAGGACATGCAAATACATTACTGAGTTCTCATAAAGAATGGCTATTTAACTGACATTCTATCAAGAAATAAAACATTGGGTTAAAAATCCTTTTTGGAATATTCAGGCAGTATTAACAATAACACTTCCGTCATATCCTTTTTTGAAAAGAAAGAAGCCATTTCCCATATATGTTTTAGAACCATGTGGTGAAAAGGAACAGAGTTCTCAAACAATGAAGAATTCAGAGCTCCAGGATCCTAGGAGACATTTGGACGAGGGAAATATAGGCAGCATCTCTGCCATTCCAAAGCATCCGAATTAATTAGATAAATGACCTCTAAGATTTTGTACAAGTACTTCTCATTTTCTCAGCTCAAGGAAAAGCAGTGTACCAGAACAGTTTTCCTTGAACAGACATAGGCCGCATTCTGACTGGCAGTTTGGCCTGGCAGGCAAACGGTTCAGGAGTGTTTTGGTAGCGGATTAAAGGGGCGGATTCACACAGGCACATCTTTCAGGCATCCCCCAGCCGTACTCAAGCTGTCTTGTGTTGCTACCCTTCCGAGTTTAAAAGATACCTGGTGGAAGTGGTAGCAAATCGTGTGGAGCGGGTTGATTCTGGTTCCCTGAGTGTGAACACAAGTGCTGCTAAGGCAGGAACAACCCGCAGTCGATAATAGGCGCCAGCTGGTTCTGTGGCAGGTGCACCGAGTAAAAGTTCCACCCAGGCAGTCGCCCGGGAGACAAACCGGTAACATGGTGGCCGCACAAGGACCCTCCTGGAGAAGGTCAGACATTGGCACTAGTGGAAGTGTGGAGTCGATCCTGCCCTATTTGCTGCTGCGCCCGTGCACATAGGTGCATGCAGCTGAGTACGGAAAACATGCTAACAGTCCACTGAGGGCGAGCGACAGTGCAAACGCTCCCTTGCGCATCCTCCACGGTATCCTCCTGCTTCATTCGCTGCGGTGTGAACGGGAATACCGGGAACAAGCCGTTCCAAGTCTATTCCAGGTCTTCTTTGTCATGACTTCCTAGCGCTTCAAACTGTCAGTCTGAATGCAGCCATAGTAACTGAGACTCCAGCTTACCTATACTCTAGGAATCTCTAGTGGGAGCTCAAGGGCATACGTAAGGTTGCCAACTGCATGTTGGGAAATTCCTGGAGATTTGGGGGGTGGAATCTGGGAAAGGCTCCCAGGGGAGGGGAAGGAGGTCGGCAGCTGCCATTTTCTCTGGGGGGGGGACTGATTTCTGTGGTCTGGAGATCAGTTGTATTTCCAGAGGTTGGGAACTCTAGGCCCACATGGAGTACTCCCCACTTGCTTTGGAAACTCTCAGCCCCAGGAAACAAAGGGTGGAGCTCCATATGTGCACTAATGTCTCTTGCCTTGAAAACCCTATGGGGTCACCATACGTTTCCACCAACATACCATGTTTTCATCCCGATCTTTCCCCCAATTTTTGTGAGCGAGCGATTTGGCTACTGCATCAACTAGTTTGCTCCAGAGCCCTCCTTCCTGAGCGAAGGCAAAAATGTGTGAACTGGAGGCTAAAAAACTGTGAGCAGCTAGCTCACACTAACTCAGCTTAGAGGGAACACTGGTTGTCACCCCCCTTCGCTTGAATGCTGTGTGATTTTCCGGGTTACAATGGTCTAGGGTTCTCTTGCGGAAGCGATAAGGTACATATGGAGGTCTCCCGATGGTTTTGGGAAATTATTAGCCCTTCTCCCCCACCTGAAAACAAGCAGGGGAGTGCCGTATATGTCTCCGGGCAAGTTCAAGGTCACAGTGCAGCGGCAGGAAATGGCAAACCACCTTTGAATGTATCTTGCCTTGAAAACCCTATGGGGTCACCATATGTTTCCACCAACATACCACGTTTTCATCCCGATCTTTTCCCCCAGTTTAAGTGTACACAAGATTGACACCATACCGCATGACAAGTGGATCCAAAACTGCAGCCGCATTTATCTTTCTAACTCGTCACAGTGTGCTATCACATGCGATTTGTCTTCCTACAGGTGAACATCAGCAATGGGTGCTAATGCAGCAATGGATCTGGCTCAGAGGGGGAAAAAACACAACGAGGCCTCGCTGAATACTGAATAACAGCGGATATCAGACAGTTTGAGCTATTCCATAAGACGGGTCTTAAATAAATAATGGCCTCACACGGCGGGGAAAACAAATAATGAATTTTAATGATTATTCCAATAAAGCCGTGTACAGCAAATTGTCTTCATCTGTCTGAATTCCAAACCAATTATATGGCTTATGGGAACTGATCTTCCTACACTAGACAGTGAAGGGGGACGAGATACACTGAGACATAATCCGTTAGAACAGTCGGACTTCTGAAACACTTTGCGGGTTTGGCATTTCACCCCCCCCCCCCGTACCCGGTGTCAACAATATGGCTCGCACCCCAAAATACAATCTTTAGAAACTGTTTAATGGCAGTATTTGAAAAGAAAAACAGTCTCCACAGGTATTCCCTTTCTTGTTCTCAGGGGCTCTGAGGAAGAAGAGCAGGTTTTTATACCCTGCTTTTCTCTTCTTTCAGGAGTCTCGACGTGGATTACAATCTCCTTTCCCTTCCTCTCCCCACAACAGACACCCTGTGCGGTAGGTGGGGCTGAGAGAGTTCTGAGAGAACTGTGACCTGCCCTGAGGTCACCCAGCGGGCTTCCTGTGGAGCAGTGGGGGAATCAAACCCGGTTCTCCAGATTAGAGGCTGCTGCTCTTAACCACGACACCAACCTGGCTCTCAGTGTGGTCGTTAAATGGTTTGTATTTGCATTTGCACTTTTATCCGAAGTTGCCGTTTTATACCATGCCTTCAACCATTTCTAACACCAACACCAGTTGTTGTACTGGTCAACCTGCCAGTTAGGATCTCCCCTCCCCTGAGTCCTGTTCGCTGTGACCCTGCCTGCAGAGGGAAGGTGGAGGGGGGGCAACTAAAAACAGGGCTTTTTCAGTAGTGGCACCATTCCTTTGGAATGTCTTCCCTCTCAAGGCTTGCCTGTCACCTCCTTTACTATCCTTTCGACACCAGGCCAGGTCACTTACTTTTACCCAGGCTTGGAACCAGCCCCATAGCCAGGATTTTTTTTGGGGGGGGGCAACCTGGCACTAATTACATTAAAATTATATTTCATTTGCATTAAAATAAAGGAGCGGGGAAGGAGAGGGAGTGGGGGGACAGAGAGAGGAGTAATAGTTCCTTACCCCGGGTGGCTTCAGGCCGGCATGGCAAGCTCTCTCCCCCCCCCACTGTGCCTGCATGAACCCTTTCCAGTTCGCTGCCATAGGGGGTGAGGAGAAGCATGAAAGGTGGGGCAAAGCAGCGCCTCGGCATGGAACTCCACCCCCAGGCCACTGGGCTGCTCCGGAGGGAGACCCCCCCCAAGCCGATCCGAGGGGTGACCCTCTGCAAGGGAAGCAGGCATAGTCCCCTGAATAAGTGCAAAAAAGAGCATGTGCTCTCCCCCCCCAGAAGGAGCTTTTGCAGAAAGGGGGAGGGAAAAGACAAGCTTTTTGCAGCTTCCCGATTGGATGAGAAGAGAAGGAGACTTAAGGGTGGAGATTTGATAGGGGGCGCTGCCTGCAGTGCCCCCTCCCCTGGCTATGGCCCTGCTTGGTACTGTGGGGTTCCCGTTGGCAGAATAATGAACACAGCAATGGTGCACAACCAGATTAAAGAGCAGATACAGGTAAAGAGTAGATGAAACATACTTAATAGCAAAGAGGAGAGACAGAGATAGGGTCCTAACTACAGAGCCAGTTTGGGGTAGAGGTTAGGAGCGCGGACTCTAATCTGGGAGAACTGTGTTTGATTCCCCACTCCTCGACATGCCAGCTGCTGGGTGTGACCTTGGGTCAGTCATTAGTTCTTTCAGAGCTGTTCTCTCAAGGGCAGTTCACAAGAGAGCTCTCTCAGCCCCACCAACCTCACAGGGTGTCTGTTGTGGGGAGGAGAACGGGAAGGAGATCGTAAGCCGCTCTGTGACTCCTTCGGGTAGTGAAGGGCAGGGTATAAATCCAATCTCTTCTTCTTCTTCTTCTTCTTCTTCTTCTTCTTCTTCTTCTCTAGCTGAGAGAGAAGAAGTCCTTTAAGTCTCCTTCTTCCCTTCTCATCCAATTAGGGGAGCTGCAAAAAAGCTTGTCTTTTCTCTCCCCCTTTCTGCAAAAGCTCCTTCCCGGGGGGGGGGGGAGAAAGATTGGGTGTGGAACTTATGAGAGGAAGCAGGAAATTGCCCTAAGAGTAGCAATCTGGAGACAGACAAGAAATGGCATTTAACAGGAGAGAAGGTGCTGACCACACTATTCTAATTTAATTGTCTTCTTGCTGCTCCCTGCAGGGTCTACCTCTTTTCTTCTTTGTACACCAGACATCCTGATTCACAATCCCTGTTGCAATTCATTCTCTTCTCTGTCTGATAAAACATTTATTTCCAAAATATGCCAACATTCCTTTCTTTGCCAATGCTCTTACAGAGATAAGATTATTTGCTCGCTCTGGAATGTAAAGACCTATCTATCTAGTGACCATGCTGTGGACCACAGGAGGTTGACATCTTTGTTCCTTTGTTCTCGCCTGCTCCTGCCAAAGAGCCTCTGGAGAACTTTCTGCCTTTGATCACAGCTGTGCCTAATCTGGGCAACCACAGGTGCACAACCTGCTTAATGATTAGATGAAGGTTTATTTAGGAACTAACATACTTGATAGTAAAGAGAAGAGAAAGAGATAGGGTACTAACTACATTCCTAGCTGGGAAGGGGGAGACTGAGTGTGGAAATTCTGAGAAGGGGGAGGAAATTGCCCTAAGAGTAGTAATCTGGAGACAGACAAGGAAAGGCACTTACAGGAGAGAGCAGGTCCTGACCTCACTATTGACTTAACAGGAGAGAGAAGGTCCTGACCTCACAATCATATCTAAATGTCTTCTTGCTGCCCCCCGCTGGGTCTTCTTCTCTTCTTCTTTGTACATCAGACATTGCCTTTTCCAACACTTCCATCATTCTCAGCAGTTTTTATGGTACCCTTCTATTCTGAGTGGAGGGGGCAGTGGCTCAGTGGTTAAGATGCTGAACTGCAGACTGGAAGGTCTGTAGTTCAGCAGTTTGAGACCCTAGTGCCGCGTGAGGGAGTGAGCTCCCGTCTCTGGCCCCAGCTCCTGCCAACCTAGCAGTTCGAAAGCAAGAAATTGCAAGTAGATAAATAGGTACCGCTTCGGTGGAAAGGTAATAGTGTTCCGTGCGCCTCAGTGTCTAGTCATGCCGGCCACATGACCATGGAAATGTCTTCAGACAGCGCTGGCTCTTCAGCTTGGAAAAGGAGATGAGCACCGCATCCCTAGAGTCGAATTTGACTGGCTTTCAAGCAAGAGAAACCTTTACCTTTACTTGTATTCTGAGTACTCTTTTATGGATGACATATTAGGCTGTTGAATGTTGTTTCATGCTCTTTCTATACCCTTGGTTTGTTAATAATTTTTATGCTTTTTAAAAATATTACTGTGTTGCCTTTTATTTTGTGAGCTGACTTGGACACTGGTGAACCATCTTAAGCTTGTAATAATGGTTACTGATGCTTTTTATGATGTAGGTAGAGATCAATGTGGTACCCTATCAGCAAGAGTCTGAACATAATATTTGATTTCAGATACCAAACAATTATAATCCAGATCACACATAATCTGCAGTGCAATCCTAAACAGAGTTACACCCTTCTAAACCTATTGACTTTGTAGATATAACTCTGCTTATGGTAGAGTTGGAAGCGGGTTCTTGGGCACATTAAGAACCCAGCAAATGTCCCTTGTACATTCAGGTTTTGTATCAACAGAAACCAGGAATGCAGATTTATGTGAGCTTTTGTGCTTATAGTCATTTGTCACTTCCGAAGTGCCCATTTACACCAAGTTATGTGGTATAAATTATTACAAGACTCTATTAATTAGTATGTGTGGGCAATACAGCAGACCCCTGCAAATGCACACCACACGTGAGAGTAAAATCATTATTGGGCTGGAAATATACCTAGACAAGTTACCGGATTTCTGAACTGCTCCAACTATAAATTCTGAATAGATTATCCGGAGGTCTGTGCTGGGTTGCCACCAGCATGCAAGTGACACCAGCTCTATCTACTAATGGTGGGCCATCCGGACTCTGCCCCTGAATACCTGGACAGGGCATTACAAGCCATGGCTGGATGGTTACAGCAGAGCCGACTGAAGCGGAATCCATCGAAGACAGAGGTTTTGCACCTGGGCCATGGGGGTAGGGCTGCCAGGTTCCGGGGGGGCATTTGCCCACTCGAGGGTCCCCCTACCCACCAGCCCAGATCTGGCTGCCGGGGGGGTACTCCACCCCCAAAGTGCCTGAATTGGGCCGACATGCCTGGCGTGATGATGTTGCCTGGAAGTGATGCCATCACAATGGGCACGTTGGCAGGGGACGCTCTAGCACTTGACCTTAAAACTCTGTGGTACCATAGCATCCCTTGATGAGGTGCCCGGTACGATGACTTCACTTCTGGGTGACGTCATTGCGGCACATGCGCGTGTGACTCCCAGATGGGGTCCCATTGGTGCCAGCACTGAGGGTGAAGAGCCTGGGGGTGTTCCTGGATGCCTCGCTGACTATGGAGGCCAAGGTCATCGTCACGGCCAGATCGGCCTTTTCCCCTCTGAGGCAGATCAGGCAGTTGGCCCCATACGTCTCCCCGAGCAACCTGGCTGCAGTAGCCCATGCAATGGTCACTTCCAGAAAGGACTATTGTAATTCTCTCTATGTGGGGCTCCCCTTGACTCTGCTCCGGAAGTTACAGCTAGTGCAGAACGCAGCAGCACATGTGTTGATGTCGCTGCCTGTGTGGGCCCACACCCACCCGGTGCTGTGTGAACTGTACTGGCTGCCTATTGAATTCCGGATCTGCTTCGGGGTGCTGGTGCTTACCTTAAGAGTCCTCTGAGGACAGGGGCCAACATATCTCCGAGACTGCCTGTCCCCGTATGAGCTCCGCAGAACATTGTGTTCTGCAAACCAGCATCTCCCGGTAGTTCCTGGCCCTAAGGATATCTGACTTGCCCGGGCCCCTACCTGGTGGAATGAGCTCCCTTATGAGATCAAGGCCCTGTGGGACCTGTTGCAGTTCCGCAGGGCCTGTAAGACGGAGCTCTTCCACCAGGCTTTCAGTTAAGGCAGTGGGCATCCACCTATTATGGCCTCCCCTCCAGGGACCGCAGATCCTACGTTACTGGTATCAACAGGGGTCATTTCGTAGAAAAAGAGGTGCAGGAGCTCATTAGCATAACTCATTCGCACGACTTATTTGCATATGCCACACCCCCTGACATCACCGGAAGTGTGTCAGAAGGTGACACCCACCGCTCAGGCTCCACTGGACTGTTTTGGATTGGGGGGGGGATGTGCAGTTCTGTCCTCGCAGAGGAGGGAGAGCTCGTACCTGAATAAAATGTGGTTTTAAAGGTGCCACTGGACTGTTTTCGACTGGGGGGGCTCTGCAGCTTCCCTGGCTGCTTCTTGCTCTGACTGAGGGCTGCTTGGGAGTAGGGGGTGGGGCTTGTTGCATGTGCCCGCCCCCTGGGCTCTTTACTGCCGGAGCTCCGCTCCTGTGCACTCCTGCAGGACATGACCCCTGGGTTTCAACATCAACTGTTGAGGCACATTGGACATCTAGTATTTATTTATTTTTACCTTTATTTATGTATTGCATTTATACCCCACCCTGCCAGCCATAGCTATTTAATTGAGTGATCTGTCTTAAATTTTAAAATTTTAATTCTAAATCTGCACTGTGTTCAGACTGATATGTTTGGAACCCGTCCTGAGCCTGCTAGGTGGGGAGGGCCGGCTATGGATGCTTTTTTTTTTTTTTTTTTTTGTAAATCTTTATTAACTTTTGGTAACCTTGGAGTCTGTTGTGGCACCTGGCTGTTCATTAAGCTGTATTATCAATGTGAAGAGGCAGCCTTTTAATCAGTGATCTGGTTCGTGAGTGGTTGTCAGGACTACGGCTCGTCCCAGTTTGCTATTTTAACTCCATTGTCGGTCCTCTGCAGCTTCCCACATTCAGCTGGAGGGTCAGGAGCTTGCCGACACCGCAGCTCTCAGAGCCTTGCACAACTTCTTGGTCACTAATATATTCTATTTAAATGTATTGCCCTATTCCATGTCGACGTGGGCTTTGTATACATTCTTACTGTTGGCTTTATAATGGGTTTGGCCCTGCCAGTTTTTGTTTTTGTTTTACTCCGTCTCCTCTGATTCTACTCTTTACTACGGCCATCGTCCCATATGCCTTTTGTCCCTACTCACAGTGGCTCTTCTGGAAATTCTTTCTGTGCCGCCTCCAACCTGTCTCTCCCTTTCCTTCTCTCCAGGGTCGCAGTTGTGGTTCCAGTGCCCACAACTATGGGGAAGCAGAGTAGAAAAGGGGATCTCAATTTTCTTCTCCCTGGTTCCCTTCTCCCATCTTCTCTGGCAGTGCTCAAGGCTCTAAAAATGGAGGGAGGGAGGGAGAGAGGGAGGGAGGGAGACAGACAGACAGGCAGACAGACAGATGATAGATAGATAGATAGATAGATAGATAGATAGACAGATAGATAGACAGACAGACAGACAGACAGACAGATAGATAGATGATGATGATAGGTAGGTAGGTAGATAGGTATATGAGAGAGAGAGAAAGAGAGATATATGATACATGATGGATGATGATAGGTAGGTAGGAAGGTAGGTAGATGAGAGAGAGATAGGTAGGTAGGTAGAAGAGAGAGAGGATAGATAGATGACAGACAGACAGACAGACAGACAGACAGGCAGGCAGGCAGGCAGGCAGGCAGGCAGGCAGGCAGGCAGGCAGGCAGGCAGGCAGGCAGGCAGGCAGGCAGGCAGGCAGGCAGGCAGGCAGGCAGGCAGGCAGGCAGGCAGGCAGGCAGGCAGGCAGGCAGGCAGGCAGGCAGGCAGGCAGGCAGGCAGGCAGGCAGGCAGGCAGGCAGGCAGGCAGGCAGGCAGGCAGGCAGATGAGAGCGAGAGAGATGATAGATGATAGATAGGTAGGTAGGTGGGTAGGTAGAAGACAGAGGATAGATAGATGATAGATGACAGACAGACAGGTAGGTAGGTAGTTAAGTAGGTAGGTAGATGAGAGCGAGAGAGATGATAGATAGGTAGGTAGGTGGGTAGGTAGAAGACAGAGGATAGATAGATGATTGATAGATAGATAGATAGATAGATGATAGATAGATAGATAGATAGATAGATAGATAGATAGATAGATAGATAGATAGATAGATAGATAGATAGATAGATAGATAGATAGATATTCCTTCCATTCTGCTACTGCTAACATGGCATCCTCAGAGAGGGGGAGGGAGAAATACAATGAGATTTACTTTCCCAAGACAATGTTATTCAAAGGCAATTTCTCTGTCACCATGCGCTTATTCAGGACTTACTTGAAACCTCCTAGCAGTTCCTAGGGTTTTTCTTTTAAAAAAACAGTCCTTTCATGTTATGTGAAACTCCTGTCACATTTGGAAGCATTTCACTAGCAAATCGAATGATTTAGCGTGACTGAGTGCACAGTAACCAGTTCCTGATGCACATAGCTGGATCTAGTCAGAGTAGACAGAGAGCTGATTTCATTACTCTGAATCTTTGTACATTCAGTATCCCAAGGACATAGTTTCAGGCACATGACGGGAAACCCTAGCAGTGATCTCAAAAGTATGTTTACATAGATTTCAATTGTTCGCAGAAGAGACGGAAGTTAAAATCGGTAGTCTGTGTTATTGCTGCCCGCCTCAAATGTCTAATGAATTGTATTCTAGTGAACGTAGGTCTCTACAAGTAATCCTGTATGATTTAAACACAGGGCAGTTTGGTGTAGTGGATAGGAGCATGTACTCTATTCTGGGAGAGCTGTGTTTGATTCCCCACTCCTCCACATGCAGCTGCTGGTGTGACCTTGTGTCAATCACAGTTCTCTCAGAGCTGTTCTCTCAAGGGCAGTTCTCAAAAGAGCTCTCTCAGCCCCACCTACCTCACAGGGTGTCTGTTGTGGGGAGGGGAAGGGACGGGGACTGTAAACTGCTCTGAGACTCCTTTCGGTAGTGACGGGCAGGGTATAAATCCAATCTCCTCCTCCTCCTTCTTGGCTCCTTCTGAACACAGATGCCAGAGAGACTGCTAGTTCTATATTATTTCCAAGTTGGTTCATGGGTGCTCCCTCGGGGATCTGCCACTCTTAACTGTAGTATGAATGTGGAGATTTTCGTGTATAGGTTTTTCCTTCTTGGTTGTTCGTGTTCATATTTCTCTGGTTTTTGTGGATTTGTTCTTTGGGTGGTATTTTGTTGGGATGTTGGAAGGGCCTGTTGTGTGGAGGGCTTTCCTCTTGTAGGTCTGGTGTTGCTGGCGGATGGCATGGTCGGTGCAGGGTTCGTGATTCTGTGGTTCTTGGGGTGGGCCTTTCGGTGTCTGGGTCAGATAAGATTTTAGTCTCGTATCAGTAATGATACTTTTGTTTGGGGAAGAACAAGCTTTAGCCGATATGCCTTAGGTCATGTCAAGTAAATATGTGACGCTATTGCATAGGCACACCTTTCTTACATTTGACCAATAAGGAGATTTTCATGTAAATGTTGTTTATGTTTTTGTAACCAATTATGCCTTTTGAATATTATTCCCATGATGATGGTATGATGATGTCATTTTAAGTATTTAACTTTATGTATTTCCTGAATCTGTTCAGAATATGCTCAAGAAGAAGATGAAGAAGAAAGTTGTCAATTTTTGGTTAACTATTTGGTCTAATTGTTTTCCTATTAATTGAGGCATGTTTCCTGATTATGCTGAAAAGAAAGCAATCAATTTTGATGGGTCCTTTGGCCTGTTTTCCATATTTCATTACAATAAAATACAAGAACTTCCTCCTCATTTGACTTCATTTTTGACATGGAATCTAATGTCTACAACATAACTGCGGTAGTGCTGACTGGTGGGTGGCCCCTCTTTCATCCTTTTTTAAAATGGTCGATAAATCTGGCCTTATTCCCGATGCATGGTTAAATGCAATCGTAGTCCCAATTTACAAAAAAAGGTGATTGCTGAATTCCTTTCAACTATAGACCAATCAGCCTGCTTTCCGTTATGGGCAAACTGTATGCCAAACATTTACTATCTAAGCTGTCCATATGGATGACAGAACAGAGAGTCTTAGGCCTGGAACAGCTGGGATTCTGTAAAGGGAAAACTACTTTAGACCATTGCACTGTATTAGAGCACCTGATTAATAAGTATGTTAAAAGAAGCCATGCAAAATTATACGCTGCCTTCATAGATCCTAAAGGGGCATTCGATTCAATCTCCAGGGAATTCCTCTGGGCTAAACTACAACAACTAAACATAGATAAGAGACTCCTTAACCTTATAAAAAAGCTATACACATCAACAAAATGCCAAATCAGATGTTCACTGCCAGGGAAATTGACTTCAAAAATCCCATCAAATAAAGGAGATAAACAAGGTGTCAGGAACGTTAGGCAGGTAATCCACACACCCAGGCTTCTCCAGAAGATACGTATTTATTATGGTAACACAGGACTAAAGTACATGTATACAGCTTGTGTTAAGAATGACCTATAATAAGATGGCCACTAACTTATAGCATATTCAAACTGCCCCCCCCACCTGCCAAGCCAATTAAGTTTTTCCACGTGTGCAGGCCCTGCCAGCAAGCAAGCTATTTAGCGCCTAAAGCAGTTACATTTCCCAGGCCGGGGAATTACAGAAAACATCTTCAAGGCCAGTCTACAGATAGTAGAGCACTTGGACAGAGAAGCGCTGAGAACGAGTGGGAGAGAATACCCCCGCTCACATTCCAATACTATGATAGGGTTACGTGAAATAAAGCTGTATATTAGCACCCTTTCTATTTAACCTGTTCCTTGATGATCTTTCCCCTTTCCTCAAAGCTGTTGATTGCCATACTCCTAAACTGGGTTCTGTGCATGTCCCTCTACTACTATATGCGGATGGCATGGCACTATTGTCCGGCTCCAAAGTTGGTTTAAAGCGTTCACTAAATAGATGTCTTTCATATTTTATAACAAATAAATTACTTCTAAACCATGAAAAATCAAAAATACTTGTCTTTTCCAAAACTTGGAGACCATTCAAATGGACAATTGGAGGCAAACCAATTGAACAAGTTAACAAATGTACATGCGTAGGTCTGCACTTCCAGTATAATGCATCTTGGTCTGTGCAGCGTAATTCAGCAATAAATATGGCCAACATAAATGTTTCTACCATTTCCCAATTTTTCTACACCAGAGGCAATCAGTTCATACCAGCTGCATTAAAAGTCTTCAAGGGCAAAGTAATCCCCCGACTCATGTATGGTATTCCAATATGGATAAGTGCACTTAACGGCACAATAGAATGTGTTCAATCTAAGTTTCTTCGAAAGATCATGGGAATGCCGCGCTGTGTACCTTATGCAGTCTTGTGTTTAGAAACTGGGTTAAATTCTGTGGAATCTGGTGCATGGCTAATGACAGTAAAATGTTTGCTCTGTTTACATTACAACATACAAAGTGAAATGCTGCATAAGTTCACACAAAGAAATCAGTGCTGAAATCCAACTTCCATGTTCTTGTATTTCAACAGGTGGACATCATCCAGACACCAGAGTGTCGACAACAAGTCCACGGACAACAAGTCTTGGTGAAAAAACAATGGTTGGTGATAAGAGCTTTTAGAAGCCATTCTGGAAGTTTGATAAAGATTGTTCTCGAAACAAATGGCAAAACTCGAGAAGTTCGTCCCGTTCTGTACATCTTGTCGACACTCTGGTGTCTGGATGATGTCCACCTGTTGAAATACAAGAATTTAAAACAACATGGAAGTTGGATTTCAGCATTGATTTCTTTGTGTGAACTTATGCAGCATTTCACTTTGTATTGACTTTGTATGTATTGCTGTGCCCTTAGTTTCTGTTCGTACATTACAACATACAACAAATACAACATACAACAAATGCAACATACAACAAATGCAACATACAACAAATACAACATACAACAAATGCTCACAGAGTCAAACATGTCTAACTACCACACATTGAGAACAAAATAACTGCCATGGGCATCCCATTGGACTCACTGCTTATGCTCCCTTTTATGGGTGCTTTTCAGATGATTAAACACAGAGTCCTTGACATTGAAACACAAAGGCTGTACAGCTTAGTCAATAAATCTTGTTTCCCCCCTGAACTTTGAGATTCCCCTCACGGTAGGCCGAATGGCCCCATACCTATCTGATATACAAGCACCACAACAGCGCAGAGCCTTTTCACTAGCAAGATCCAATGCACTACCATCAGCAATCTTGCATGGGATATATAATAATATAGCATACACAGCTAGACTTTGCCATTGTAACTCTGGATGCATCGAGATAGTTTCACATATCTGTTTGCTTTAAAAGTGCACCGTCTTCTGAATGACTCCGCTACTGAAATATCAGTGAAGGTAGCCATGTTTTCACAATCAATCAGCTATAAAGCTACCTCAGGAAAAACTATGAAAATGAGCAACGCTTTGTAACAAATTGTTTTATGTAACTTTATGCAATATTATGTAGTTTGCAAAAAGACGGAGTTATTCCGCCAAGCATTTGACAACTTGGATTGAGCATGTAGCACTTTATAGTCGCCATCCTGAGTAGGTTTTATTGAATGTAAATTGTGATTTTAATGTTGCATAGATTGTTTTACTGTTTTACTGTTGTACGCCGCCCTGAGCCGCTTCGGCGGGGGGGCGGGATAAAAATAAAATAAATAAATAAAATAAATAAATAAAATACTTGGTTTTATATGTATGGTTTTATATGGTTTTATATGGCCCTGATCACATGCAGAATTTGCCACGGGATACTCACAAATGCCGGCCGGATTTTACTGGAGCGATCCAATGGACACATCTGGCCAGTGTCCCGCACCCGTCGGCAACCCGTAGTAGTCAGCCAAAGAAGCGGACTTAAAAAGTACCTGTGAAAGTCCACTCTCAAATGGTTTGCGACGGGCTGCAGACGGACTTGCTCTGTGTGATCGTTCCAGCGCACTCCTTTTGCCTCTGTGCTTCCTCGCTGGAGCGCACCGGAAATACGCGCCCACGGGAAGAAACCCGGTACACCGCCATCGTGTCTGATCACCTCGGGGTGGGTCAAATTGTGACGGTGCAAATAGCCAATAAAGGCGTGCTGACTGCAGTAGTGGTGAAAAGTGATGTCAAGTCACAGCTGATTTATGACAACCCTGTAGGTTTTCAAGGCAAGAGATGTTCAGAGATAGTTTGCCACTGCCTGACTATTCAGAGAGGTGGCTGAGTAAAGCCTGCCCCCTCCTCCCAACTGCTGGTTTTCCAAGGAGGTCTCCCATCCAAGTACTTGCCAGAGTCGACCCTGCTTAGCTTCCGAGATCTGATGAGGTCGGGCTTGCCTGGGCTACCCAGGCCAGGGCCCACTCATCACTGCCTCTCCATAAAAACAAGACAACAACACTAAAATCACATAGATCATACCCATATGGACAAAGGTGGCAGACTTCCAGATCCATATCCCTGCCTTTCCATTGGCATGTTGAAGGAGACTCGTGGAATAAAAATCCCTCTTGCGGTTTTACGATACATCAATTCAAAATGACGATGAACATAAGAAGCTGAGAAATCCTCATAAATAGTGCCCCCTTCCCCCCCCCCCAGTGGATGAAAGAATGCACACAAGTAAAATTGGAACAACTAACAACAAGAATATTTGGGTCGACCAAAATTGGTAGCATGCTAAAATTTTGACCACAGCAGTTTTATATAGAGAGCCAGTTTGGTGCAGTGGATAGGAGTGCGGACTCTAATCTGGGAGAACTGGGTTTGATTCCCCACTCTTCCACATGCAGCTGCTGGGTGACCTTGGGAAAGCCACCGTTCTCAGAGCTGTTCTCTCAAGAGCAATTCGCAGTCAGAGCTCTCTCAACCCCACCTAACTCGCAGGGTATCTGTTGTAGAGAGAACAGGGGAAGAACATTGTAAGCCTTTCTGAGATTTTGAGTGCAGGGTGGGGTATAAATCCAATCTCCTCCTCCTCCTCCTCTTCTTCTTCTCTCCAGTTTGGTGTAGGAGAGCCAGTTTGCTGTAGTGGTTAAGTGCTCGGACTCTAATCTGGGAGAACCGGGTTTGATTCCCCACTCCTCCACTGGCACCTGGCTGGATGACCTTGGGCAAGCCATAGTTTTGGCACAGCTGTTCTTGAAAAAAGAGCAATTTCTGTCAGAGCTCTCTCAGCCCCACCTACCTCACAGGGTGGCTGGTGTGGGGAGGGGAAGGGAAAGGAGTTTGTAAGCCGCTCTGAGACACCTTTGGGTAGTGAAGGGCCATGGGCTATAAATCCAATCTCTTCTTCTCTCTCAGCCCTGCCTACCTCACAGGGTGTCTGTTGTGGGGAGGGGAAGGGAAAGGAGTTTGTAAGCCGCTCTGAGACACCTTTGGGTAGTGAAAGGTGGGGTATAAATCCAATCTCTTCTTCTTCTCTCAGTTTTGGAATGGTTTGTTGTTTTGTGTTTTTGATTAGACGGTCAGAGAGAAGTACCCCATTAACTCACTTCAGTCTCATATTTATGTAAGTAAAGCCGAACATAAAAAGAGTCTAACTGGGTTAGACCAGTGGTCCAGCTAGTCCAGCATCATCTCTTACACAGTGGTCAACCTATTACTCTAGAGGGCCAAAAACAGGGAGTCGCTTTAAAAGATTTTTTTTTTAATAGTCAATGGATCCTTGACTTTCCCCTGTTTCATCTTGAAGTGAGGGGTGCTCTGCTCACCTTAATTGCTATTCCCTGGGTGATTACGTGTAGGTGGAGTTCGAATTTCCATCAACCTTGTGTTTTTTGTTTTTGTAATTGAAAAGTACTGGGTTCGCCGCATGGAGGACTCGTACAACGACATTCTGTAGCACACGTTTATTGTACTTCACATAGACAAAGACTCGCTCTAACGGCCAATGGGCCAACTATATACATATCCACCAGCAACCCTCCCACTCCCATTGGAGGGTTTGAGTGTCCCGCCAAGGTGGCTATTGGTTGGGGCTGGGGGATCTAGGATCCGAAGTTTCCTTTGTTCTCGGATCCAAGCTCTGGCCTGTCCGCGGACCCCTGGAGGCGGTCCACGTACATAACACCAATCATTGTTTGAGTTGCACTTTGCTTACTGGAGGTCCTTACTGTAGGATCTTTTTAATTTTTTAAAAAAATTGTAATGCATATGCGTGTTTCTCTCCCTGAGACAATAGGCATCCAGTCAGCAGGTTAACACAAACAAAAGGAGTTAAACTTTCTTAAAGGTTTAACACAACAGGGGAGTAAGTAATAAACATATACACAAAGGCCTTTGCCACATGGGGTGGGTGGGAACACGGGCATCAGGGAAAGAAAAAAACACCAAAAGAGACACGCGGCGGCGGGATCACATAGATCCCCTGAGCCGCCGTGCACTTCCTCCACAGCACGGGGGAAGCCACTGACAGGGAAGCGAGGCAGCCAAACTGCGCATGTGTGAGCATGCACAGTTTGACCGGGAGCCAGGATTGCTACGAACGAAGAGCACGCCAGCGATCCCATGGCCGTGCTTGATGCGGCGTCCCAGGTAAGTCCTCCTCTGGGGTTGGTTCTTTTTTACAGCACGTTATTGGCCTGAAGGGACGGATCGGGGACGGGTGCGAGCTGATTCCCAGATGTTGCGGTGTGCTCGCTCCCGTTTGCTGCGCCCCCGATCCATCCCTCTCCCGGGCCAAAATCTCCCGTGTGACCGGGGCCAAAGTTCCTCAGTTCTTAGACGTTTGGACTGTAATTCAGTTCACGCTTCCAGGACTTTCTTACGAGGTAACTTTTCCTTAGCCAGTGACAAGCTACTGTTTTGGCTCTCCCTAACTCAGAACTGTCAGATATTACCCAGCTGCTCTCTAACTCCCACTGACTAACTTTCTCTCCATGGTTCTATCTACTTCTCTGCTCTTAACATTCCATTAACTCCCACTGGCTGCTGTTCGGGAGAAGCATAACTGAGACTGTCCATCACAGCAAGGTATAAAATAAAATATGTGAGAAGAGGGGGGGGGAAGCAAAGTTTTTCCAAAAAAGAAAAGAAATTGAAATTCCCCTCTCGACTTTTGATTGTAGTCATTCTCTCGATGCACCAGTTCTGGATAACATTTGCTATTTGTCACCTGCATTTGACATATGAAGATTTTGTAATAATAATGAATATCTGATGGTGTCTGAAAGCTGACAAGGCCATAGCAATTTTTTTTAAATTGCCATATCTGATATGTTGACATCAATATTTTACAATATTTCCCATATATGGTACACAGTAGCCATCAACACGGACCAGTATCAGACATGTCGCAGTAATAATTTGGCAGATGCTGACAGCTGACATACAATAGTGATTAGAATGTGAGAGTATCTAATAGATGTCCTGCAATAGTTAAGTAAATATTGTATCACATTCCTATAATTGCTTGCTTGTTAGATTGATATCCCACTTTTTCTGACAACCAACTACCAAACTGGCTTCCCTCAGCAAAGAGATAGGCCATTCCCTCAGGTTTACAGTCTAGAAAGACAAGACTTACAAGGAAAGAGAGAGAAAGAGATAGGGACTCTGGGGCAAGTGATGCTCTGTCATCTTGGTACTTTGGGGGGTCAACAGTGGGAGGGCTTAGAATGTCCTGGCCCCACTGGTGGACCTCCTGATGGCACCGGTATTTCTGGCCACTGTGTGACAGAGTGTTGGATGGGATGGGCATTTGGCCTGATCCTGTTGCACGGTGCGCATACGGCGGCCTGATGCCAGTAGAAGGTATTAGCCAGCCTCCAGGACTCTTTCAGCCACACCAACCTCTTCAGTCACACTCCAGCAGTCAGCAGCACATCCAGCATATATAGTACCACGCCACACAGTTCTTTGTGGTGAACTATATACAGTTTATTCACAGAATATGCAATGCTCCGTCAAAGTGCTTCGCCAAACGCCGTGATTCACAAAAGGAATACTTTGGACTGCACTTGTCTACTATTATACATATTTACAACCAATCAGCTTTGAGCTGAGTCATGCCTGTGGCCTCACACCATAAACTGGTCTAAACCGGCCAGGACAGGCTTCCAGCAGTCTCACTGCTGTCACTTAGATCATGCAGATCTGACAGTTCATCTGACAGTGTATATTAACAGTCCAACAGATCCAACATTGGCGTCTCTTATGTTCTTATGTTAACTTAAAAATTTAAGAAGACCCCCTGCAGGATCAGATCAACTATCCATCTAGTTAAGCATACTGTTTAGTGGAGTGGTCCAATAGTTTCCCTGGAGGGCCAGCAAATGGAACATAGGGCAGGGCTGCCAACTTCCAGATGGGACCTGGAGTCCTCCTGGAAATACAGCTGAACTCCAGACTGCATGGATCAGTTTCCCGGGAGAAAATAATGGCTTAGGAGTGTGGGCTGTAGGGCATCATGTCTCTGCCGAGTTCCCTCCCCGGGCATCCCCCGGGAATTTCTGAAGCCACAGCTGGCAACCCTAGAACAGAGGCAAATGTCTTTTTCTGATGTCACCTCCTAGCTTTGAAAGGTTTACTGTCTCTTGACTTGGAGGTTCCCTTTGATCATTTTGGCCAGAAGGAAGAACTTATCCATCGAATAGACAGGAAAAATCGGTGGTGCAAGGTGTTCCTTCACTTCTCATTCTGTACATATCCAGTACAGAAATAGACCCATATTCTATTGATGAACTTGGTGCCTACTGAATTACTCCATTTTGTTTATGTGTCCGGGAGGGAAGGGGGCATGTCATAGAGTGATCTCGTCAGATATCAAAAGCTAAGCAGAGGTCAGTACTTGGTAGGGAGGCCTCCAAGGAGACTCTGTAGAGGAAGGCAATGGCCAACCACCTCCACTTTTCACTTGCCTTGAAAGCCCCTTGCTGGGTTCGCCATAACTTGGCTACAGCTTGATGGCACTTTACACACACCCCTTTATGTATTATTTCCTGGGCTGCCAATCATAGCTTCCTGCACTTCTGCTATACTCTTTGCTTTCTTGAATGAACAGTATGGCCCTCCTGTATCTGAACCAAATCTGTGATATGTTCTATGCATTACTTTCCTGTTATTTTCTTGTTTCCTCACATCAATTCTTATCCTGTGAAATGTACTTGTTTATCAACAAATCAGCATTATACCTACATTATATGTAGGGATGGGCACCAACCACATTTTTGCAGTTTGGTTTGTGGTTCGTGGCAGAGCCACAAACCAAACCACAAACTGACATGAACCAGGTGGTTGGTTCATGAACTGACCCAGTTCATAGAAGTTTGTGAGCCATTTAAAGTTTAAACCCCTGCTTTCTGCTCCCTGCAAAAAGCCACGGGGAGCAGAAAGCAGGGGGGGCATTTAAACCACTGCTTTCTGCTCCCTGAAAAAAAGCTGTTTTTTGAAAGAGTGGGTTTAACAGCTCATCTCTTTTTTTAACAGCTCAGCTAAAGTAACAGTCAATATAAAGAGAAACAAAACAAGGAACATTCACCATCTGTAGCCAAACATTATTTCTCCCATTTCATAACATAAAGGCAGGGTGCTCTGTCTTAATCTATCTGAAATTTGGCAAAGCGGATTACTTGGCATAGGGGATAGAAGCCCCAAAAATTTCATTCCAATCGGGTGATGGGAAAAAATGCAACTGACACAAACAAAAAAATAATTATAACAAGTAGCTTTAATAACAAAAGTAATAGCATTGCACTATTTAAAAAAGGAAAAGGAAAGAACAAGTCGCAAACGTAGGAGGAAAGTTCATACTCCTATCCAGAGGTCGATTCGGGGGGGATCGCGGGGGATCGCAGTTCCCCGGGTGAGGTGTGGGGGGCAGGGCACATGATGAAGCCCCACCCCCTGCTTTTGGCTGCCCCGCTTCCAGCCCTCATTCAGCCAGGAGGAGGCAGGAGAAGAGGGAGGGTAAGTTGCTTCCTCCCCACCCCTGCCTGCCTGGGGCCAGGGAGGGCATTGGCGGGGCTTCCTTGCACTCCCGCCAGCCTTGCAGGTCCACCGTCAAGCCTTATGATGTCAGGGGGTGTGGCATATGCTAATGAGTTATGCTAATGAGTTCCCCTCGCTTTTTTTCTATGAAACGACCCCTGCTCCTATCAGCAAAAAAGAGAGAGAGAGAGAGAGCTAAATTCACTGCATTAATTGTGTTTCCTGAGAAGAAAAAAAAATATATAAGGGCTGCAAACTGAACTCAGCTGGGCTCCAGGGCCATTAAACCACAGCAAGGACTCAAAACTCAGTGTGCCCATTTCATGTTAATTACATTTGCAACTACAATGAGACTACAAAATTGCTTACCTGGATGTGCATTCCTACCCATTTGCATTCAGTTGACGTTAAGAGCCCTGGCAGCTCCATACATATATTACAATGCTATTTAAAGCCACCAAACAACTTCGTTGTAGATGTTTCCCATGGATCATAGTGCATGGAATAAATCAAGAGCTAAGAGGCTGCATGATTAAATTTGGGTTCTTTCATGAATAAGAAAGGAAAGACAAATGAAATAATCAGATTGAGAAGGGCTCTTGGCTGGTACCTTTTTTTTTTTTTTGCAATTAATTCTTATCTATCTTCCACAAAGATTTATAAATCGCCAATGGACCTCTTTGGTTATCAACATGAGTATTGGTTTTTGCTTCATACAGAGATGAATATTATTGTTCCTGAGCAGCACCAATGTTTGCAACATTTTGCAAATAAATCTCTACTTCAATATAATACAAATTGATGGCAACGGCATCAAGAAGAATGAACTGAAAGCATTCTTCTTCTGTTATTAGAGTCAAATGCCTTGCTTAAACAAATCAATCCACTCTGGTTTCCCCTAAATAAATAAATGTACATATAAATAAACAAATAAAGAGCTGAACCTCCTTTCTTTTTTTACTTTACTTATGCAACTGGTCTTGAACTTTAGATTGTAAACCAGTGGCTAATGTGTGTTCTTCGCTTTTGTGTAGCCCCAAGTGATTTTTGGCAGCAGGAGAAGAAGAAGGCCTATTTGTTTTCAAGCACAGTTCTAAAACTTAAAATTTAAAAACATTGAAAAAAATTAAAATGCACACACACGCACACACACACATACCAGAATAAGAAAGGGTCAAGACAATAAAATGAATGAGCAAAAAAATAAAAAGTAAAAAAATCCCTGGAAGGGTTAACTTCCCCAAACAAAGAGTAACGAAAGATTGGTCACTTTTTGTGGAACACCTCCAAAGAGGGAGTCCTTATAAAATTTTGGTCCACTTTTTTCTTGGTTACATATTTTTGTTGGTGCTGGGTTGTTTTTTTTTTTTTTACATATTTTAAATTGGGGGGGTATTCTTGATTCTTGTTGTTCAGTTTTTACGTTGCTTTATAACTGTTCTTTGCTGTTTTGAAACATTTTGGGAAAAAAACCAGATACATAAATTCCACGAATGAACGAATAAATGAAAGAACGAATGACAGTCTAAGCGAATAGATGGCACTTCCAGATGACAAAGCCACATCTCCCCAGTACCTCCTCCTACCTCTCCTATTCCTGTCAGCAATGGCAGGTTACTGGTGAGCAATGGGAACAGCTGCTTAGGTCTAGAACCCAGGGGTCATTTCCTGCAGGAGCGCACAGGAGCGGAGCTCCGGCAGTAAAGAGCCCAGGGGGCAGGCACATGCAACAAGCCCCACCCCCTGTTCCCAGCAGCCCTCAGTCAGAGCAAGAAGCAGACAGGTAAGTTGAAGAGTCTGCCCCCCCAGCCCCCTGGTCCAAAACAGTCCGGTGGCACCTTTAAGGCCAAGTTTTATTCAGCTACAAGCTCTCCCTCCTCTGTGAGGACAGATCTGTATGTTCCCCTCCCCCAATAGCTAGCAATCCAAAACAGTCCAGTGGAACCTGAGTGGTGGGTGTTGCCTTCTGACACACTTTCAGTGATGTCAGGGGGTGTGGCATATGCAAATGAGTTATGCTAATGAGTTATGTTAATGAGCTCCTGCACCTCTTTTTCTACGAAATGACCCCTGCTGGAACCAAGCTATAAAGAGTGGCATGCTATGGCTAAAAACGCTAACACAATTACACCATAGTCCCTGATCCGTATCAGTGGCCGCATCACAGTCTAGTGGATGAAAGAAGAGTGAATAATCAATAACAGTAGGGAAGGTGGTGCTTAGCAAGTGCAAAACATCATAGGGTCAGGTATGTTTATTTTCTTATTTCTTTACTGGTTTACTGTATAGCCCACTTTTCACACTGAAACATGAGATAGACAACAGAATGTTATACATGCGGTCATAGAGCATAAGACATCCAAGGAATAATGCAATAAATTTAGGATTACAGAATCAGGAGACAATGCAAACAATGATTCCAGATTAAAAGAGGATCTCCCCCCCCCAGGTTGCGGTCAACATGAAATCAGCCTGAAGTTGTACACTATCAAGTTGCAAACTGTATAGAAGAGAAGAGATTGGATTTATACCCCACCCTTCACTACCCAAAGGAGTCTCAGAGCAGCTTGCAAACTCCTTTCCCTTCCCCTCCCCACAACAGGCACCCTGTGAGGTAGGTGGGGCTGAGAGAGCTCTGACAGAAACTGCTCTTTTTCAAGAACAGCTCTGACAGAACTATGGCTTGCCCAAGGTCATCCAGCCAGGTGCAAGTGGAGGGGTGGGGAATCAAACCTGGTTCTCCCAGATTAGGGTCCACACACTTAACCACTACACCAAACTGGCACTTAACCACTACACCAGACATGCTATAGTGTCATCAAACAGGCCCTTGGGAAACAAACCACCCAAAAATCAACACAAGCTAACAAGTAGGAATGTGCACCAGTGTTCCAGATTATTCAGGTCCCCAATACCATTTTGGTATTCAGATGTGGCTTGCACATCCCTAGGCATCAGTTCCATTACTTGCTTCAGACTTCTGTGTCCAGAAGACGACAAAAATGTTGTCAATTACATTTGAAGATCTCACCATTTCTTCTGATCTTGCAGGATAAAAAGAAGCAGAAATCAGAAGGGGGAGGGGGAGGGGGAGGAAACTGCACGGAGGAATCCGTGGAAGGATGTAAATTAAATTATTACCTTCAGAAAAAGGGGGCATGATGATCAATCAATGAATTGATTATGTGTCACAGTGCTTTAATTATCTCACTAAGATGTCTAAAGCAGGCCCATTAGTAATTGAATAATCTATTATGCTCCGGAGATTTATCAATGGCAAGTATAAATAGATTGCATTTTCTTGTTTGCTTTTTACAAGGCAGCTTAAGTTATCTAACAAGTGGAAGAGAAACAAAGACTTCAGTGCTCCTGACACAGCGTTTGCTGTGTGAAGAACAGGCAGGTCACCTCTTGCCTATGATCTTTATTTCCACTGCCTGAAAGGACTGGCATAAAGCTCACTACATGATCTAAATGCGTTCTATGAAAATCTATGAACTGGAGAGCGCACATGACTCTGCTCATAAAGAGTCGAACTTTTATCCGGGAAAGCCAAGGTTCAGTCCCTGCTTTCAATAGCTAAAATGCGTTATAATGCGATTTTTGGACACTGTAAGGAATTATCCATGGTACACTCGAGGAAGCCCAATACTTTCTGGATGGGGTCCCAATCCTTCTGTCTCTGTCTCTTCCCCCTCGTTGACCTTGAAAGCCCTATACAGTTTGTGACCCAAGTCTGTGAAATGTTGTTCTACTTGATACAGTTGTTTTTAATGTCTTAATTATACGATTGCTTTTGTTAGAAACCACGTTAAGTGACAGGAAAGGGAGTGTTTTTGTTGTTGTTGTTGGTTTGTTTTTACCATCAAGTCACAGCTAACTTCTGGTGACCCCGCAGCGTCTTCAAGGCAAGAGGTGTTCAAAGGTGGCTTGTCATTGCCAATCTCTGCGTCGCGACTCTGGTATTTCTTGGAGGTCTTCCATCCCAATGCCAGCCAGAACCGACTCTGGCCCCTGCCACACAGCAGGGGAAAACTCGCTCAAAGCGTGGCTTCTAAAAGCCGCACCAAAGTTGAGACGCCACGGTGGGATCCCACGGATCCCCTGAGCCGCGGCGCCTTTTCTCCCCAGCACGATCAGATGCCGTGGAGAAAGCTACGGTGGGAAGGGGAGGCTGGCGAACTGCGCATGCTCACACATGCGCAGTTTGGCCAGGGACCGGGGATGCGCCAGCACAAGGACGCGCCGGCGATCCCATGGCCGGGCTTGGGGCGCACTTTTCGGATGAACCACCAAGGTACATGGTTCTGTTTTGGTGCGGGGTTTTGGGTGGAAGGGGCGGATCGGGGACGCAAGCAGCACGATTCCCAGACTTTGCTGTAGGATCATGCACGTTTGCTGCATCCCCGTTCCGTCCCTTTACCGACCCAAAACCTCTCGTATGACTGGGGCCTCTGTTTAGTTTCTGAGATCTGAAGAGTTCCGGTTAGACTGAGCCATCCAGGAGAGGGCAAAAGAAATATACAAATATCTTAAATAAATAAATATATATTTTAAAAAGATTGTTTGCTGCCCCAGAATTACTAAGGGTGCTGCGAGCTTCAACATGAGCACGACTGACAGGTGAACTTTCTTTGAATAAACTCTTTGGCAATAGACTGCCTATCCAGTTGGATCTTAATTGTGATCCTTCATGATTATACTCTCCGGGGCTCTTTTTGTAGCAGGAACTCCTTTGCATATTAGGCGACACACCCCTAACGTAGCCAGTCCTCCAAGAGCTTACAGTAGCCCCTGTAAGAAGAGCTCTGTAAGCTTTTGGAGGATTGGCTACATTAGGGGTGTGTCCCCTAATATGCAAAGGAGTCCCTGCAACAAAAAGAGCCCTGAAAGGTTCCTTCACACCTAAACACACTGGCAAAACCGACTTCCAGTAACAGGAGAGCATGACTGTGTGAACCAACCAACAAGATTTCCCCATATCTCAAGAATCTGTGGGCATTGATCTACCCAGTTTCACAGAAGCACCCATTTCCGTTAGACGTATCTCCAGTGCTTTAATAATGCATATATTTAAGATGTAGTCTTTAAGGGAAGATCAATAATGAAATAATGGTAATTAATAGCCGCTAGGATTAATGGAGTGATTTGTTTGCCTTCCAGATCAGCATTACCCCGTAGGCGCATTTTATCATGTTAATGGATTGAACAGACCTCTTTAGACCCATTACAGTTTCTTTTGAACTAAAGGGCCTATTGGAGGAGGGAAAATATATATATGTATTCAAGCATCTGTCATTTTTTTTAGAAAGTATTTTAGATAATGTCCATTGTCAATCCTTGTACAACAAGTATCAGAGGCTTGCGGGTCCCTGAAGGTCTACTGTTTTCTTCACTAAAAGTCCGATTTAAGACCACAATCTTAAGAACATGAATTTGTGAATCAACCCCACAGAAATAATGTTTAGCAAAACAACAACAGCAATGAGATTAAGGAAACAATTGGTTAAGATACGTTTCGCTTCCTACATCAACAGAGCTAAAGACTGATGGAATCTTTGCCAACATGAGAATAAGGCATGGATTATTTGTCTATTTGTGAGAGCCAGTTTGGTGTAGTGGATAAGTACGTGGACTCTAATCTGGGTTTGAATCACCACTCCTTCACATGCATCTGGGGGATGACCTTGGGCAGGCCATAGTTCTGTCAGAGCTGTTCTCTCAAGGACAGTTCTGAAAAGAGCTCTCTCAGCCCCACCCACCTCACAGGGTGTCTGTTGTGGGGAGGGGCAGGGAAGGGGATTGTAAACTGCTCCCAGATTAGAGTCCGTGCACTTAACCACTACACCAAACTGATTCCAGTTTGTAAGTTTATCATTGCCAGCTCTCAGTTTGGAGGTTTATCATTGCCTGTGCAAGCAGTCACTTAGTTGTTCAAGCTCTTTTAAGTAATTAAGCCAATTACACTGCACATGCTACCCACAAGTACTTAGATCAGCATTTCTATATTGCTACTCTGTGCTGTTTGGAGTGGAGAACATGATGAGCAATTAAGTCAATTGTACATGCCGAAGCATAACGACGCTTCAGATACATATTTGCACAAAATGATATATATATGCAACCCGTGTTTCAGATCCAGTTAGCAAAAATTGCTTTTGAAACAAATGACTCAGATATGCGATAACAGGCAAGTGGTAAGCTGAAAACAACTCGGATAATAAAAAAGGGGCGAGATCCACATATTCCTTAAAAGAGTCTTCATAAGGGCCTTACCTTCAAAAGAGGTGCCGGAAATCTCAAGTGGTAAATGAAGTTTTCAATCTGTATACTGAAAACTCATGGACTTTTGAGCATTTTTAAAAAGAATTTTGTTGATGAGGTTCCGGAACTCCGTTCCAGCCTGTTCCCCCAGAAAAAGAAGCCCTGGTTGCAATCTGTACTTTCAAAGGGATAAAACATATCAAAATGTATATCTCAGGGTATATCCCAATGTGCCTATCTGTCCCAGAATCTCAGACACACCAACAGAAAACAGGTGAAAAGCAATGGATGTAATTCTGTTCCTTTATATGAACAACCTGGAATGGTGGATTCTGGGAGGATTTGGGAGGCATCTCTAATGAAAATAAAGAGGAATGCAGCAATAATTTCTTTTGCTTCTATCACGGGGTAATTTTTTATTTCTTAAGACATGCTAATTCATGTCATGTTCTTGAGCATTTAAGATGAGAAATGGTTCCTGGAGAATAAACAGAATCTCTTAAAAGCAAAGACTGGTTATTTTGCTTCTGTAGCTTTTGTTATGGGATACACACACACACACGGAGTGGGGGGGGAAAGATATATGTTTACTCCAGCCCTTCCAGTAATATCACCACCTTCAATTTAATGTTAAAAAATTAGTTCCAAAGCTTTTAGAGGGAGGCCACCCATTTCAAAGCACATTTCAGGTGTATCATTCTTTCTGATTTATTCAGGCTTGATGGCATGGGCTCTGAAAGAAGTGTGCAGCTCAGGGAGAAGTTGAGGTCATTCAGCATTTTGGCAGTTGAATCCAGCATGTAAAAAGGCTGCTGTGCTGCAGACGGGCTCCAGCGCACACACGGAGCTCCGATCTCATTCATTCTTCTGGAAGGAACACCCCCCCCCCAAATGTACCTTCGGAATGTCTCAATCAACAGGTATCCCCAAGACAACAAAATGAAATCCATGTTAAAAAATTGGAGGTAGTATTGGTTGCTGGGGGGGGGGGGCAACACAAGGGAAGGCTCTTGCGTCCATGCCCTGCTTGTGAGTGTTTGGGAGGCATCTGCTTAGGTATTGTGGTGAAGAAGAAGAAAAAGGAACTGCAGTGTAAAATGCAAACCAAAATCGCAATGCAGTGTTCAGGAATGTGCATATAATTGCTTTTATTTGTGTTTGCTGACACACACACACACATGGACTATACCTGCCAGTATCTATGGGTTTGGGGAAACTGTGTGCTATTGCTGATGTGACTGTTGCACCTGGAAGCTGCTAGTCTGTCTACACTTGCATGCTAATGAAGTGACACACGCACACACACACATCCACCCAGCCAGAAGAAGAAGGCATCTCCATTGTGGTCAGCCAAGGAGTTGATGAAAACAACAACTTCTCCACCATTGAGGAATTACAAGCTAACACGTAACCCTGAGAGAATCTGGTTTGCATCTGAAGAGACTGTTTCCTGTTTACAGCTTGGGACCAAGTTAAAGTTATTTACAAGTCAAAGGTTGCCTTGGCATCCAACTTCACACCTTGGCCAGATGCATTCCCTGAGTTAAAGGATTAGATTTCAATATTGCCCCCTCCCTCTAGGTAGACATGTCATCTCCTAGTAGCCAATAAAGTCAGGTAATGGGACGGACTACAGGTGAAAGGATGGTACAGATGCCAGCCCCCTAACATAAGTTATAACACGTCCTCTCCTAGTAACCAATAAAGTCAAGTATTGGGAGGATGGTACAGATGCCAGCCCCCTAACATAAGTTATAAAATGTGAGGTTCAACAGTTTGAACCCTGCTAGCCATCTTCTACCTCAACTCTGCAACTTAAGCTCTACTATAGGTAATTCTCATGTGCTTTCTTGGACTGCAGCTAAGAAGCCCACACGTGTTGGCTGGTTCCAATTGTGTGCAGTAGGATTCCTTTAGTTAGAACTTCTTTATTCCCGTATTCTTCCATGTGAAGGTCGAGCTCTGGATCAGATAAGTATATGCCGCTTCCCTTTTCCATTCCCATCCATTTAGTGTAAAAGTGATTGTTTTCCATTTCTTCTGTATCTAAAAGAAACTTGTATGTGTGAGTGAGTGATTCTGTTTTTGTATGCTTGTGGAACCAATTATTATTCAGTAAAGAAAACAACTGATTTTACTGCAGCAATCTTGTCATGCTGTCTCTTTGGAAGGGATCCTCTGGATTGAAATCTGAACTCTGTATACACAGCCCAGAACCCCTGGAAGTTTAGTCCAGCCCCTGCTGTAAATAAAGCAGGTCAGGCTAACAGCACCATGATAAAAAACACACTAACAATGAAGATTAAACAAGCAACCGATGTAAAAAAAAAATCTACAGAAATTACAAGATGTGCCCAAAAGGTAAATAGCCAAGACTCGTTACAATGCAATCACAACAAATATGTATTGAAGCAGAAGAGATTAAGAGACTGGATTTATGCCCCACCCTTCACTACCCAAAGGAGTTTCAGATGAGTGTGTGTGTGTTCTTATGGTATCCTCCTTATCCTGCGGGGTTTTCAAGGCAAGAGAGGTTCAGAGATGGTTTACCATTGCCTGAGTCTGTGTCGTGACCCTGGGATTCCTTAGTGGTCTCCCAACCAAATACTGATCAGGGCTTAGCTCCTGAGACCTCATGAGATCCGTCTAGCCCGGACTATCCAGGTCCATCACCAATGGAGAAAGGTGGCAAACTCTCAATGTACCTGATTTCAGAAGCCATCACTGGGCATTTGATAGCTCTTGCCAGCTAATGACAGGCACATAACAATGACTCCCAGGGTGGACTGGCCCTAGAACTGGTGGGTTAATGATGGCCAGGAATAAGCTGAGCCAAGGGACAAAAGGTCATTGCCGTGGTCCAGGGATCACCATGGTCCCACCACTGCAAGCACAGGGCTCGGTTTGTTACAGGGTTCTTTCAGTGGCCTGGTCCACTCCTGAATCGTTCCTGACTTGGGACATTTCTTCTCCACCAGTTTGGTGTAGTGGTTAGGAGTGCGGACTCTAACCTGGGAGAACCGGGTTTGATTCCCCACTCCTCCACATGCAGCTGCTGGTGTGACCTTGGGTCAGTCATACATTCATTTAGAGCTGTTCTCTCAAGAGCAGTTTTTGAAAGAACTCTCTCAGCACCACTTACCTCGACGGGTCTGTTGTGGGGAGGGGAAGAGAAAGGAGATTGTAAGCTGCTCTGAGACTCCTTCGGGTAGTGAAGGTAAAGGTAAAGGTTCCCTTGCTCGAAAACCAGTCAAGTCCAACTCTAGGGTTGCGGTGCTCATCTCCGTTTCAAAGCCGAAGAGCCAGTGCTGTCCGAAGACGGTTCCGTGGTCATGTGGCCAGCATGACTAAACACCAAGGCACACGGAATGCTGTTACCTTCCCACCGAAGTGGTACCTATTTATCTACTTGCAATTTCTTGCTTTCGAACTGCTAGGTTGGCAGGAGCTGGAACTAGAGATGGGAGCTTACTCCATTATGCAGCACCCGGGTCTCGAACTGCTGAACTACTGACCTTTCACAGCCTGCAGTTCAGCGTCTTAACCACTTGAGTCATTGCAGCTAATTATCTACCTAATTATCTACTTGCAATTTCTTGCTTTCGAACTGCTAGGTTGGCAGGAGCTGGAACTAGAGACGGAAGCTCACTCCGTCATGCGGCACACTCGGGTCTCGAACTGCTGAACTACCGACCTTCCACAGCCTGCAGTTCAGTGTCTTAACCACTTGAGCCACCGCAGCTCCATTCGGGTAGGGAAGGGTGGGGTATAAAGCCAAGCTCCTCCTCCTCCTCCTCCTCCTCCTCCTCCTCCCATTTGTTTACCTGTCCGCATCTCTCTTGCACCCTTTCATTTTTCAGGGTCCCCCCGTGATAATATTATCTTTTAGTTCCTTTCTGCGATAACTTAGCAAAAATTACAATACACAATTTCCCCCAAAGAGAATAGTGGTTAAGCGACAACTCACCAGCCAGTGGTGGCCACTGTAGACTCAGTTGCTGCATCAGGCTTTGCACCCGGCACACGTTCTTCAGGGAACTAATAAATCACCCCATGATCTGTCATTGCCCTCATCTGATCAGGCTGTAAACATGGTAAGGAAGATTTTAAGCAGCAATCTGAGGAATCACACACCCTGCAAAAAGCTCCTCTTCCTTCCTTTACAACTTTGTTCTAAGACGTCAGCTGTGATTGATAGACTCGTGATGGGACATGGCAGAACAATGCAGGCGAGGTCCCAGTCAATGACAACTCCATTTTGAAGTCCCCATTCTGGGCCAGTAGATTTTGTCAGAGGGGGAAAAGCAGAATGAAACAAAAATTATGTCTGCCATCTCCGAGACCATGATTCTATTTGAGACGGGGAGCTTATTTTCCCTTTCCCTCCATGATGTGTCTTTCCTTCTGTTTTTTTGTTTTTTAAACTGCCCCCAAAGGGGCAAAGTTTTATTGCATTTCCCACATAACATACACAAACAATCATAACATATACATACATATACATACGTACAAACAGTACAAACAGATACATGGAGGTTATTTTCAATTTTTACCAATATTTATACTGGTGCCTATTCCACCTTAATAACAATTTCTCATGAACTGTGTCAGCAACTTTTCTGTCTCTATCATCCTAACTGGTATATATTTCATTTAGTAAACTCTTAGTCTGTCTCTTGCAAGCTTGCCTACATATATTTATCATCTCTCCTTTAAT
>NW_015172564.1:15879-25389 GCF_001447785.1 Gekko japonicus | reverse complement strand
CGAAAGCCAGTCAAGTCCGACTCTAGGGTTGCGGTGCTCATCTCCATTTCAAAGCTGAAAAGCCAGCTCTGTCTGAAGACGTTTCCGTGGTCATGTGGTTGGCATGACTAAACACCAAGACGCAAGGAACGCTGTTCCCTTCCCACCGAAGTGGTACCCATTTATCTACTTGCAATTTCTTGCTTTCGAACTGCTAGGTTTAATCACATTAAAAACAGTTAAAACATTCACCATAAAGATACCTACAGGAAGCAAGAGTTGCATATCTGTTAGAGCCACAGGTGGAATTCAGTGGGCCCTTTCAGCAGACTGGGAGCCAGACTGAGCACAGGGAGGCCAACTGTGATGGACATCCACCACCTCAACCGAAGGCCTGACAGAACAGCTCCATTTTGCAGGCCCTGTGGAACGATGAAAGGTCCCACAGGGCCCTGATCTCCAGTGGGAGCTGATTCCACCAGGCAGGGGTCGTTTCGTAGAAAAAGAGGTGCAGGAGCTCATTAGCATAACTCATTAGCATAACTTATTTGCATATGCCACACCCTCTGACATCACTGGAAGTGTGTCAGAAGGCAGCACCCTCCACTCAGGCTCCTGGACTGTTTTGGATTGCTAGCTATTGGGGGGGGGGACGTGCAGATCTGTCATTGCAGAGAATAGAGAGCTTGTACCTGAATAAAACTTGGTCTTATAGGTGCCACTGGACTGTTTTGGACCTGTTGGCTCTGCAACTTACCTGACTGCTCCTTGCTCTGACTGAGAGTTGCTGGGAGCAGGGGGCGGGGCTTGTTGCATGTGCCATTTTCTCCAGGAGAACTGATCTCTGCCAACTGGAGACCAGTTTTAATACCTGGAGATCTCCAGCCACCGCCTAGAGACTGGCACCCTTATCCTGCCCCCACAGAAATTCTAGATGGCATCCAAGAAAATGTCTTCTGAAATTTCAGAGGAACTGGAGACCAGTTTTAATACCTGGAGATCTCCATCCACCGCCTAGAGACTGGCACCGTTATCCTGCACCCACAGAAATTCTAGATGGCATCCAAGAAAATGTCTTCTGAAATTTCAGAGGAGTTCTTAAATAAGGTTATCAGTGCTCAGAAGACAGAGCTTCATTGCCACATACAAGCCCTCTCCGTGATTATAGCACCATAAAGCACTGTACATATTTTAATGCAAATATGCTTAATTTGCATAACATATACAGGTTGTAGAATTCAGTGTGTTTCCTTTCGCAACTTTTTTCTTAAAGCTCCAGGCACACACAGTACTGCCTATAAGCCAAGTGACTAAACACACCTGATCAAAACACAATTAAAGCTTCCCACCACAACCTATTAAAAGAGGAAATAAGAACTAGACTCCTTTGAAGAAACCTCTCTGTAGCTACAAAACACAATGTTTGATATATGGCCAATTTAAGGGGAGGTTTTCCCCCTCCCCGTTGTTGGTTTTTTTACAATATATCTGTGGATCAAGCTCTTATCTGCTAGAGTAAAGAAGATTAGCAAAAGTCTTTGAGGTATCTGGATTAAAAAAAAAATGAAAATAAATATTCAAAAGACAGAAGCACGGAGAAACAGCCCTTTGCCTGCCTTCTCCATTTTCACCTGCATATAAATAATAAGCATTTCGCAGAGCTTGCAGTGGAAATAACTTCAATAGATTCAGAGTAGAAACCAAGGTTTAATCGGTTCAGAATCTAAACTAAGCACAGAAGCCCCTTTTTGGTACATTCTGGGACAAGGCCTACGTTATGCTGTTAGGGACCTTTAAGGAGACGCCAGCCCATTCATCCCCGTCCCCTGAAATGGGAAAACCCCAACCATCCGTGAAATCAAACCTCTGCCATGTTTGTCCTACGAGACCTATTCTGTAATGACACAGTTTGGGAACAGCATTGGATCCTCCTTTGGAGCGTATTCTTTTGCTCCCCCGTCTCTCGCCATTGTCGTAAGAGGAAGAGAAACGGGGATACCCACAAAAGTCAGCTTGGTGGGGAAGGAGAAATAAATACATGCAGTGTTTATCTTAGCTCATTGATAGGGGGGACATGAAGCCACCAAAGATCGGCCAACTGGTGACCCGCCAAGCCTATGGCAGACCTCTGGGGGAGATGACCTTTTGTTAGGGTTAAGCAACATGAAAGGGCACCAAAATGTCAAAGATTTAGGGTGTTAGGGGTATTTTTTGTTTGTTTGTTTTGGTTTTGGTCAGCACTGAGGGAGGGCACAGTTTGGATTTTCTGCCTCAGGCACCAAGCTGTCTCCAGCTCTTGCTGCCCTCCGGCTATGTATTGCGGACTGCCAGAGGCAGAAATAAACCCCTTGTTGTTTGCGGCCTGCTGGGAACCGCAAACACCGGGAGAGATGTCAAGGCACTCGTAAGCCTCCGCTATAAAGCCGGCGAGCGGCACTGAGCTTAGCGGGTCACAAGTTGTTTGGGCCTGTTTAAGTCACACAGGCCAAATCCCCTTCTTTTCTGACAGGGTGAAAAACCAAACAGACTCTTTGAGGAGATTTGTCAGAGGGCTTTGGTTCTTTGCCTTCATTAAAGCGGTAATGGTGCTTCCCACATCTCCAACCTGAAACCCGGGATGGTTTTGAGTCCCTCATCTCTGCTGTTTTGACCCCCCCCCCCAAATCCTCCCTTTGATTTTGCTTGTCCCTGGTGCCAGTCAAATCGGTGAGCCTTTCTCTGTGAGCCACTTAGTCTTCTCTCCTGGAATTTTCCTCCCGAATAGTATTTTGCAGTGTTACCTGTGCATCAGTAAATCAGCCGTATGAATTATGGTTATAGTATTCATATAAATTATGTACATGGAAATGGCATACATAACTGCTACGTGTGTACACAACGCGAAGGCAACTGTAAATTCAACAGTGAAAAGCTGAAAGCTTTAAGGGTTGGCAAAATGTAAATGTCCATGGGGTTTTCTGGAAGACCGGAAGGCCTGGCGTGATCTGGTCCATGGGGTCGCGAAGAGTCAGACTCGACTGTGCGACTGAACAACAACAAAATGTAAATGAGTTCAATCAAACTAAGTATTCTGCTTAGTAGATCCAGATGGGTCGCCGTTTTAGTCTGCCTGTACAGTAGAAAAGAGCAAGAGTCCAGGAGCACCTTAAAGACTAACTGTTATGTATCGGGACTGAAACATTGCAGGACGGTGCTGCCAGAGACAGGGTGAGCTTGGAGCCGAATAACAATAGACCAACAGGATTCTGGCAGGAACCAATTAAGATGTAAAGTTTTGTAAATAGCCTGTCCTTGGGAGTGGGGTGTGCTGGGGTGTGGCCATTGCAGGCAATATAACCAGTTGAGGCTCTGGTCTACAGTCTTGTTCTTGCTGAAATCACTGAATAAGTTAGAGCTGATCACTAGACTGGGAGTCTGTTTATCCATGGAACCCACTATTTAACTCTAACAAAATATGTGGCAGGGTAAGCACTTTCGTGAGTCACTTCTGAAGAAGTGAGCAGTGACCCATGAAAGCTTATACCCTGCCACACAATTTTGTTAGTCTGTAGGTTGCTACTGGACTCTTCCTCTTTTGTTCTGCTGGCGAAAAGGGCAATAGGTGGTCCCCTTTAACCAGCTATGCTGAGGATATGGTTGCCAACTCTCGGTTGGGAAATTTCTGGAGATGTGGGGGTGGGAGCCCGGGGAGGGCAAGGTTTGGGAAGGGGGCGAATGACATAAAAGTCCACCCTCCAAAGCAGCTATTTTCTCCAGGGGAATAGATCTCTGTAGTCTGGAGATGAGTCATAACTCCGGGAGATCTCCAAGACCCACCTGGAGCCCTAGCTGAGGGTGATGGGATCTGTGCATAGACAAAAGACATGTGTGATGGGGACTCGTGGTGAGGAGTGGAAGCAGATGAGACTGAGTTGGGAAAAACTGGAAAAAATTCGGGGGGAAACCATTTTTTCCCATGTTTTTCCTGAAGCCTCCCCCCCAAAAAAAAATTAGAAAAATTTAAAAAAGAAAAGGGAAAAAAAATGATTATGGAACGTTTTATTTTAACATGATGAATAAAATATTTTAAGACAAGGTGTTCAAATATTTTCCAAATGCACTATTTTGTGTGTGTGTGTGTGGATAGATGTTGGGAGGATTCATTTATATACACAGGTCAGGAGGGGCTGTACCACATAGTATTTCCAAACACACTCTTGGGGACCTCGGGATGCCAGCCTCCAAGTGGGCCCTGGCAGGGATCGCCTGGAATTACAACTAATCTCCGGACTAGAGAGATCAGTCCCCCTGTGGGAAATGGGTGCTTTGGGGGCGGGGGTCTATGACATTGTACCCCACTGAGGCCCCTATCCTCCCCAGGCTCCAACCTCAAATCCCCAGGGATTTCCCAATCTGGATCTGGCAACTGTATCCTCCCATCCCCCACTGGTGGCTGGGGGAGGGGGCAGGTAATCCTATCAGGACCCTGTTGCTTCAATCTGTGTATTCTCTGAGAGCCAGTTTGGCATAGTGGTTAAGTGCACAGACTCTAATCTGGGAGAACCAAGTCTGATTCCCCACTCCTCCACTTACACCTAGCTAGATGACCTTGGGCAAGCCATAATTCTGTCAGAGCTGTTCTTGAAAAAGAGCAGTTTCTGTCTGAGTTCTCTCAGCCCCACCTACCTCAAAGGGTGTCTGCTGTGGGGAGGGGAAGGGAAAGGAGTTTGTAAACCACTCTGAGACCCCGAGTGAAGGGTGGGTTATAAATCCAATCTCCTCCCCCTCCTCCCCCTCCTCCCCTCCTCCTCCTCCTCCTCCTCTTCTCCTCCTTCTTCTTCTCCTTCTCTTTTTTCTGCTTCTTCAGCTTCTTCTGCTTCTTCAGCTTCTGCCATTCTTAGAGGCATATGGTACAGCCTTTACTCTCTTCACGGCGCCATTCTTGGCAGTGTTGCTATTAGGTTATAATGACTGAGAATTAAGCTCCTGATGAAGGAGAAGGGAGTGCAGATATATTCAATACATGAGACAAATGGCCTCTGTTATGCTGGGATCCTCGGGAAGCAGCTCTTTTCCAGCTAACCACAGTATCCTTTTCCTTGCTGCCTCCTGTGCCCTGAAAATCGAATCGGTCTTACCTGGCAGCTTAAACCCCTCGCATTCCTTAGCGCTGCCAAATTGCAGAGGTGAGCTACTTAACACATCCCTGTCTAATGACCTGTAATAATGAGAAATCCTAACACGGTTACTGTACGTCTGCTCGCAGAGCGATTTATATCAATTATGCAGAGTTTCCTTTCACCCCTACCATCGCTTAATGCAATTTAACCCATTAAACAATCGCCCAAGCTGAAATCGGGAAGTTGCCAGGATGATTACAGGATTAAATCACAGCCGCCTGCCTCGCCACAAGGGGATACTTTTCAGCTCAGCCTTTCAGATGCTGCTGTGACCCTCCTCAGGAAGGAAACTGAGCTAGGACTACTAGTTTGGTGTAGTGGCTAGGAGCGAGTGTCAGCTAGCTGCCATGTTTTACTTGTTTCCGTTTCTGATCATGACTTGCTCGCTGCTCTGCTGCTTGCTGTAAACAATGCAAGGGAGACCATGAGAGCCAGTACTGCCAGATCAGGTAAGGGTGTTTCCGCCCCATGGTCATTCCTAACAATAATCCTGGTAAGTCCAGGTATGGACGTGGATGGGATACTTGATATGTTGGAACTGGACTGTCGCACTATAATGTGAGACACTGGACAATTGCTCCATAATCTGCTGGGGATAGTGGCCCAGGCAGTGCAGACCCAACTGGCCGCCCCACAAGTTCCGCCGCGATGTCCCCCCCCGTACCAGCCCCGGGACCTGGTCAGCCGGCCCCGCAGCCAGCCCCACCCCCACCTCACCCCCTCCTCCTCTGCCGCTGCCACTACTGGGGCAGCCGCAGGTCCCAGCGCAACCGGTGGGTCCAGCCTCACCGCCGATAATGCCACGACCCAATGACTTGCCTGATGTTAAGTTTGAAGGGGACTGGGAGAACCTTTCTTTCTTTATCATTTGTCGAGTGCTGGGCTTACCTGTTCCCTGACTAAGAAACGCAAGTGGATTTCATCGCTTCCCGCCTACGGGGTGCAGCGACTAGCTGGTATGTGGGTCTCCACAACCTGGAGGCGATGGAGTTGGAGAGCGTTGATGACTTTATGTGGGCGCTGCGAGCCCCATTCAAAGACCACACGGCGGGTGAAAAGGCAGAGGTGTTCCTCCTTACTTTCAAATAAGGCAAGTTATCCGTCTGGGAGTATTCCACCGAGATTCACTGGCAAGCAGCCAAAATCCAGGACTGGACCGACCCAGTGTTCACGCAGCAGTACCGGTTGGGCCTGAATACGGAGAAGGAATTTCAAGTTCCAAAATGGCTAAGGATAGCTCCTATAGTAGATACTGGTTTCTTTACAACGGACAAACAGTTGACAAAAAGAAACCAGTATCTACTATAGGAGCTATCCTGTTTTTGGACATTGTGAACAGCACCGGCACCCCCCTACCCCAAGGCAAAAGCCGCCCCCCAGTTGCGATCGGTCAGGGAGCAGCGGATGAAACAGGGGCTGTGCCTAAGATGTGGGGACCGCGGCCTTTTCGCCGCTAACTGTCCCTTGGGAGAGGGCAGAGGAGCGATGGGGAAAGAAAGTGACAAGCGCCGAAGCGACTTGCTTCCCAGAAAGGGCACGGTGAAAGCAAAAGGTCACCCGCACCCTGCAAGCCAAGGTGGATGTGTTGGAGAACGAGTCGAGCGGGGAGGAGGAGACGGAGCCGGCAGGAAAAGGCCAGGTCCTGCTGTAAGTGGCGCTGAGCAGCAGGACGCACCGACAGAAGCGCCTAAAGTGGTGAGCAGCTACCCACCCCTTTTTTTCGTGACTGTGACTGTTATAAATCCCACTTTGGAAATTCACATTAGGGTCCAGGGCCTCATCAATTCAGGGTGTGGGCGACATTTGATCAACCCCTCCCTGGTCGCCGGCCTGGATGCGGACATGGTCCAGCTGGCCGAGCCCTTAGTCTTCACCCAAATGGATGAGTCTCTGATGAAAGAGCCCTGTAAATATGAGACCATACCATTATGCATAGGGGCAGGGGACCATTGGGAGGAATGGACTTTTATTGTATCCCCAGGGGCCAGATTCCCCCTGGTGCTGGGAAACTCATGGCTCCACGGGCATGATCCCTATATCTTGTGGGGTGACAGGACTATAAAGTTCATCTCCCCCAGATGCCAAGCCCATCTCTGAAACCTGAAGTGGGGAGTGGCTCCTGGAAATGACCAAGTCCGGGCTTAGCTGCTGAGGAACTGGCCAAAATCCCTTGGGAGTATAGAGACCTAGCTCAGGTTTTTGGTGAAGTCGAAGCTGATGAGCTCCCCCCACACCGCAATTCTGACTGTGCAATCGAGCTACTTCCGGGCCATAAAATGCCCAAGGGGAAACTATGCCATGAGCCCATGGGAGAAAGTGGAGTTGCGGAAATTTATTGACAAAAACTTGGCTCGAGATTTCATCTGGCCAGCTTCTTCCCCGTATGCAGCCCCTGTCCTCTTTCAGAAAAAGAAGGATGGAGGTTTGCGGCTGTGCACCGACTACCGGGGGTTGAATGCTGTCTCCTCTACAAATGCTTACCCTAAGCCATTAATCAAGGATCTCCTAGCTGAAGTGGCTAAGGGGAAGATCTTTTCCAAGCTTGATTTGCGTGATGCTTACTTTCTGGTGCACATAAGGGAAGGGGATGAATTTAAGACTGCTTTCAATACCCCTCTGGGACAGTTCGAATACCTGGTGATGCCATTTGGTCTCCAGGGGGCTCTAGGGGTCTTCATGAATTTAATAAATGAAGTGTTGCATGAGCACCTATTTAATGGGGTGCTTGTGTACTAGGACGACATTTTGCTTTACTCCCCCAACAAGACCTCTCATGTGCAGTTGGTGAGAGAGGTTCTCAGAAAGTTGCACAAGCACAAACTATTTGCCAAACTGTCAAAATGTGAATTCCATACAACAGAGATTGATTTCCTGGGCAATCACATCTCCCCCCGTGGCATAGAAATGGACCGGGGGAAAGATGTTTTGGGGTGGGAGGCCCCCAGAACTCACCAGCAACTCCAAAGTTTCCCATAACTTAAACACCAAACAACTCCGGTGGGCTGATTTTTCCTCTATGTTCCAATTCACCCTGCACCATTTCCCTGGGAAATCGAACTCGCTAGCGGATGCCTTGTCCCACCTCCCGCAACACGAAAGCTGATGTAAGGAGGTCCTAGAATCCATGTTCACACCTTTCCAATTCGGCGGTGCGGTGATGACACGGAGCCAGGCTAAATGTTCCTCCCTTGCACCCCCCCCTCTTGGGGGATGGGAGGCCAAGTTCGCCCCTGCCTTTTCGGAGCTGGACAAATGGGATGTGGAGGTGGCGGGAGATTTGGGGGAAAATGGGTGTTGGTATAAGGACACAAAACTTTTTGTTCCGAAACTGTTGTGGGGGGAGATTATGGAACTGGTACATGGATCTAAGCCGGCTGGCCACACAGGTTTTGTGAAATCGCTACACCTCCTACAACGCACCTTCTGGAGGCCACACATGCGCAAGGATTTATCCTTGTATGTACACTCCTGCCAAACGTTCATCATGTGTAAACCCCGAAAGGGGGAAACCCCCCGGATTACTAAAGCCATTGCCAACGCCAAATAGACTGTGGGAGGTAATCTCCATGGATTTCATCACAGATTTACCCCCCAGCAAATCCATGACGGTGATCTGGGTGGTCATGGATTTATTCTCCAAGCAGGCTCATTTCATTCCTTTCCCCATTCCTCAAACACGTGGTCAGGCTCCACATGCTACCTACCAAAATAATAATGGACAGGGCCCCCCAATTTGTTTCGAAGTTTTGGGGGGAGCTCATGGAATTTATGGGCATAGAACGGGGCCTGAGCAGTGCTTATCATCTAGAGACTGATGGCCAATCAGAACGGGTTAATCAAACACTTGAACAATATTTAAGATGATTTACAAACTACCAACAAGATGATTGGGTGGACCTACTGACTCTTGCTGAAATCTGTTATAACAATGCCTACCACGCCCCCACAGGGATGTCACCGTTCAAAGCTGCTTTGGGTTATGACAGTCCCCCACTCCACTTTCTGACTTCAACTCCAGGGTCGGGGTGGGGGCGTCAGAATGGAGTTCTACATTGAGGGAGGCGTGGCCAAATATTTGCAAAGCTTTAGACATGGCCAAAGCCGCATGCAAACATCAGGCTGACAAGAAAAGGGTGGAGGCTTGGGTTCTGCAGCCTGGGGACTCTGTATATGTGTCTACAAAAAAATCTACGCCTTTCTCATTCTTGTCGAAAGTTGGCGTGGAAATACATTGGGACGTTTAGAGTTGTACGGTTGATTAATTATGTCACGGTTGAATTGGACTTGCCTAAGAACTTAAAGAATGTCCATCCAATTTTCAATTTCAGCTTATTGAAGCCCTGTCCAGTGTCTAATCCATGGTGCCCAGAAC
>NW_015172564.1:0-13448 GCF_001447785.1 Gekko japonicus | reverse complement strand
CAATGGAGACCCAAAGCAGCATACAACATTATTCTCGTGAATAATGGGGAAGAGAGTGGGAAAGAGAGTGACTGACCCAAAACAACAACAAAGAATACGGATGCCAGCCTCTAGGTGGGGCCTGGAGATATCCCAGAATTACAGCTCATCTCTGGACTACAGAGGTTGGTTCCCCTGGAGAAAGTGGATGCTTTGGAGGGTGGACTCTCTGGCGTTGCACCCCACAGAAGTCCCTGTCCTCCTGTTGGCAAGTGTGCTTTGAATGTATTATTTGTGCTATGCTGATGCTTGCATGTCTGTAAATGTCTCTGCATTTGTGTATGTGGGATTGGGAAACGCTGTGTGCCTTGGGTTTGCTTGCTTTGCCTTCATGCTTGCACCTGGAAGCAGCGATGTGCAGGGCCTGCTATGAGTATGCTAATGGACACACGCATACCCACACCTTCCCAGCCTGCTTTGGGACAAAGAAGACATTCGCCATTAAGCTCAGCCTCGTGAAGTCATGGGGACAACAACTCTCCCACCATTACAGATCTTCTGTATAACATGTAACCCCTCATATCAGGTTTGGAATCACAAAAGACAACATCCTGTTATTGCTTTCTTGGACCAGGCCAGCATCTGCAAGTCAAAGGTTACTATGGTAATACAACTTTGACACCTTACCACATGGCTCCCATTGAAGTGTAGGGTAGAATTTGAATGTCGCCCCACTCCCCTCTAGGTAGATGTGTCACAACCCTTCAACCTATAGGTATAGAGAAGGGGACGGATTGTAGGTGTAGATTGGCCTTATGCCAACCCCCAAAGCTAGGTTTTATAAGGAGAAACACAGCCTTTGTTTCTTTGTTAACCATCCCCCTTACTATTCTCACCCTTGCAACTTAAGTCTACTGCAGGTGATTCTTAAAGCGTTCTCTCGGGTCGCAACCAAGAGAACCCACACGTGTTTGGCTGGACCATTCAGTGTGTTTTTAGTGTCCCTAAAGCCAGTACTTTTGTTCCCATGCCTTCTGCTGAGAAGAATTACTTCTCATCCGGAATCAGATAAGTATCAACGCTACCCTTCTCTGTGTTACCTCATTGTTAGTCTGAAGTTATTTTTATTACTGATTGTTTTCTGTAACTACTGTAACTAAAGGAATCTTGTGTGTATGTGTGAACGCATCTGTTTTTGGTGTGCTTGAGAAACCAACTATATTTAGTAAAGACAACATTTATTCATTAAACACCTGTGTGTTGTCTCGCTTCTTGGGAAAATAGGAGAGTCCGTTCTGACTCCGCCCTCTGGATACACGGGTAAAAGAACTCACGCGCCCACTGTCATATATAAGGCAGAGTTGGGCCACAGGAACAATCTTCATTAGGAGGAGTTCCGGTATCACTCCCCAGGCTCCGCCATCAAATCTCCAGGTGTTTCCCAACTGGGAAGTGGCTTCCCACTCCCTACCAGTGGCAAGAGAGGACCCAAGAATCCTAACAAAAAAGGGTCTCAGGAAGAAGGGAAAATTAGATCTCTCTTTGCTTGAGGTCCTTGGATGGTCTCTGAAAGTCAGACTGAACATTGTTAGGTGAAAAGCACCAGTGGTATGAGTCACTCACCCTGACAAGGTCCCGGGCTCAGTTCCTGACACCTTCCGTTAAAGAACCTGGAGTAATCAGGAAAGTCCTTTCTCTGCCAGGCAACACAGGCAGTACAAAGTTCAGTGCAAAATTGCAGATTTTTAGCTCTGTCTTTCATTCTTGACTTTGACTTTACCTGGCTATAGCAGCTGGCCCCAAAACAGTCTGCCTCTTAAAGCAAAAGGAAATATTCACTGTCCCATTCCCCAGGTCTTCTGTTTTAAATGTGGCTACTCTCACCCTTAGGAGCTGCGGTGGCTCAAGTGGTTAAGACGCTGAACTGCAGGCTGTGGAAGGTCGGTAGTTCAGCAGTTCGAGACCCAAGTGTGCCGCATGACGGAGTGAGCTCCCGTCTCTAGTTTTAGCTCCTGCCAACCTAGCAGTTCGAAAGCAAGAAATTGCAAGTAGATAAATAGGTACCACTTCAGTGGGAAGGTAACAGCGTTCCATGCACCTTGGTGTTTAGTCATGCCGGCCACATGACCACAGAAACATCTTCAGACAGCGCTGGCTCTTCGGCTTTGAAACAGAGATGAGCACCACAACCCTAGTGTCGGATTTGACTGGCTTTTGAGCAAGGGAACCTTTACTGAATCCCTTGGGAACACAGTTTGGTGTCACGTTTTGATTAATTGCGATTCCCAGAGGAAGCATCCTGAAAGGACATTGTAAAATGCATGCACAGTTGTAGCATGGTCTTCTAGGTGCGGGAAGGAAGAGGGGAACGAGACCCACGGTCATGTACCAAACTGGTTGTTATAGTCCAAGCAATATTGCTGACCATAACACAACATGAAGCAAACTCGTTCAGGCTAATAGGAAACAAAAAGCCCAAGAGAGAGTGGCATATTGAATAGTCAGTGCGATGTATTGCTCCCGGGTATCCAGGCTTGGCTTTGTTGTAAAATAATTCAAGCAATCATTAGCAACGGAAACTCTTTAACCTTTCTAGAATACTTTCTAGCTATTATCCTTGGGCTCATATATTACCGTGCCACCAGACTGGATCTCTGCGGAGCCATAACAGGTGCATTGGATCACTGTGGCTGGGTTATTTCTTGTCTCCCCCCCCCTTTTCATCTTTGCAAAGGACACATTCCTCTCCACCTGCAGTTTCAAACTTCGCAACTTCACCGCTCTCTCTCTCCTCTCTCTCTCTTTCTCTCTCTCTCTCTCACACACACACACACAAGCTGAGCTGGTATATGTGTGCTGGGCCGGGTGGAATCTTGCTGGGCCTAAAACAGGTGAACTAGCTCCAGCGTTTTGGAGTCCACCTACCAGTGTTCCCTCTAAGCTGAGTTAGTGTGAGCTAGCTCACAGTTCTTTAGCCTCCGGCTCACAGGTTTTTGCCTTAGCTCGGGAAGGAGGGCTCCAGAGCAAGCTAGTTGATGCAGTCGCCAAACTGCTCGCTCACAACTTTAATGCCAGGAGCTCGCAAAGTGGAATTTTTTGCTCACAAGGTTCCGCAGCTTAGAGGGAACATTGCCACCTGCCCCTCACTCAGGCTGGCTGGTGGCTTGGAATGAACTCAGGTCACCTGGCAGGGAAGAGCCACCCTGACTGGTACTAGAGGAGTGTGTGCCTGGCCTGGCTGGCTCGGATTTTAATCACAATGTTCTCAATCTTCATCTGCGAGCTGCCTCGGCCAGGACATTGGAGAGGTAACATACACATTTTCTAAGTAGCTAGATAGGTAAATGAATTAGAAATGGTTGAACGCCTTGGGTCAGCCACAGTTCTCGTCGAGGTGTTCTCTCAAGGACAGTTCTGGAAAGAGCTCTCTCAGCCCCACCTACCTCACAGGGGGACTGTTGTGGGGAGAGGAAGGGAAGGAGAGGGTAAATTGCTCTGAGACTCCAAGTGAAGGGCGGGGTATAAATCCAGTCTCCTCCTCCTCTTCTGGAATTAAAAAAAATTAAAAAGCCATGCTCTAGAGGAAATGCATACACAGGTTGTTCATGTACAAAGACTAAAATGATAGCTCTGAACTTTTAGAAGGGATCCTATTCCCTAGGCCACCCACTAATAGTATGTTTCGTTCAAGTGTTCCTTCCATGAGGAAAACGTTACTGGGAAAAAACTCCATGTAGCAGATGTGGGATGATCATTTTAAAATATATATCTATATTTGCCAAAACTACGTGCATCGAATTAAGGATATTGTTTTCTGAAGGCAATAAAAACTTTTGAGAAGGAAGCTTCCAACCAAGCGACCACATAGGGAGATTAGATTGTGTGCAGCGGAGACAACAGCCGTGGAATTGCATTTGTTTCCTACAAGCGTTTGAATTCCAACAGGCATTGAGGGGAGAGGGGGAAAAGTTGCCATTTTTAGCAATTACAACAGGAAATTTCACATGTTTTTATGCTATCTGGCGGCCTCAGAACAAGCAGCTACAAGTGATCGGACTCTCTTATCTCATTGCAACAGCATAAGCGTACTCACCTTATAATGTAGCATGCAGAATTAGACAACAGCAGTGCTGAATGGGGCATGCGGGGAGGAAACCCAACTGCAGCATTAAGGAACTAAATCATACATGTGTAGAATGTGGCTTTTTGACTTCAAAGCCCAGATTACGACAGTCGATCTTTGAGATGAGGTTTTGTGTTCTTTCCATATCCTTGAAATCGCAGCTGTTCTTGGAGGTGGCAGGCAGCCCCGGTCTTAGCACTGCACAGGCAATGGGCATATAGGGCAATTCCACATCTAGCATTCGCTCCACATTTTCTCAACTGGGAGGGAAAAAGTGCAGCTCCAAACCACATTCAAATGCCTCCGGCCAACGACGTACTGATTGCAAAGTCACCCCTGAACAGCCATAGAACAGCCATAAACCTATGCAGAAGGTACAATAAAATCCAACGATCAAAGAAAGTGAAAGTGGCATGGAGTGTGGAAGCTGCCATACAACCCAATGATCGAAGGAAGCGACAGCGGCATGCAATGCAGAGGGGAATTTCTGTCCCAACGTGGGTTTGGTAAAACAACGGAGAGAAATGTCAATGCAGAATCAGCCATCATTTCCCTTGTTTCCATTTACTAAACCCCACATTTATACTCTGTTGAACTTTGTCTTAGACTAGGATCAGGGAGAGACCCAGATTCGAACCCCTACTCTGCCATGAAGCTCCTTGTTTGGCCTTCGACCAGTCATTGTCTCTGCCTAACTGGGCTGTTGCGTGGAGGTGCACAGAATAATGGACTCCACCGTAAGCTCCTCAAAGGAAAGGCAGGATAAAAACATGCTGCATAAATAACTAAACTGGCCGGTGGTTCTCAGACTCTGGCTTATGTTCCCAAAGTGAGTCATGACTCACAGGTAGGGTTGTCAGCTCTGCGTTGGGAAATACCTGAAGATTTGGAAGAGAAGAAGAAGAGACTGGATTTATACCCCACACTTCCCTACCCGGAGGAGTCTCAGAGCTGCTTACAATCTCCTTTCCCTTCCCCTCCCCACAACAGACACCCTTTGAGGTAGTTGGGTGTTGAGAGAGCTCTCTCGAGAACTGCCCTTGAGAGGACAGCTCTGAGAGAACATGTGACTGACCCAAGGTCACACCAGCAGCTGCATGTGGAGGAGTGGGGAATCAAGCCTGGTTCTCCCAGATTAGAGTCTGCGCTCTTAATCACTACACCAAACTGGCTTGGGGGTGGAGCCTGAGGAGGGCAGGATTTCGGGAGGGGAGAGACTTCAGTGACGTACAATGCCACAGAGTCCAGCTTCCAAAGCGGCCATTTTCTCGAGGTGCAAGAGGTGAAGTGGAAAGGATATGCAAATTGCCTCCCACCGTTTCTGGCTAAGATTGAAAGGAGATTGTAAGGCACTCTCTGAGACTCCTTCGGGCTATCACTCTAAGTGCCACAACAAGTTCAGGGGAAGGGAGGGGAAAGGAAGGGAAGAGCCTGCTGATTAATGAGAGCCATTCATGTTAATTAAAAAAAAACGATTCTACCTTAAGCCTGTTTGGCAGGTCAGTTGCGCGAGGAAGGGTGGTTTACCATTACAAACAGCAACCACAAGTTCAGAAGAGGACTCCAGATCTCTGGAGTAAATGCTGGGCGTGGGGGTGGGCTAGGATCCTGGCTGGGCTGATTGCCTGTTACCGATTCCTAGGAAAAGACAGTATCCTGGGAATACATATTATCCTCTAAGACAGGGGTGTCGAAGTCATTTCTTATGAGGGCCGGATCTGACATAAATGAGACCTTGTTGGGCCGGGCCATGTGTGTCATAAAATGTAATGCCAAGTAGCAGAGACATAGACTTTATAAAGGACACAAACACAAAGGTTTTTTTTTACTTAAAATAAAAACATGCTCAAAACATGAGCACTCTTGCAATATTTTGTTTATTTAACAGTGTCTGATAACTGACACCTCTCACTCTGAATCATTGCATCAAAATGCAGGGGTCATTTCGTAGAAAAAGAGCTAGGGGAACTCATTAGCATAACTCCCTGGCTGAATGTGGGCTGGAAGCGGGGTGGCCGGAAGCAGGGGGCGGGGCTTCGTCATGTGCCCCCCCCCTGCACCTCACCCGGGGGAACTGCATTCCCCCACGTTCCCCCCCCGAAATGACCTCTGTCAAAATGTCTGCGGTGTTGCAATCTTGAGCATGCTGTTCAGGTGTGTTTCTGTGAGCTGCAAACCTACGATGACGCAGCAGCAGCAGAACTGGAAGAAGAAGCGTAAGACAGCCAGTTCCACTGCGGGCCAGATAGAAGCCCTCCGGTGGCCTGATTTGGCCCCCGGACCGCATGTTTGACACCCCTGCTCTAAGGGAACTGTCCCTTAAAGAGTCAGATGTTTGGGAAAGCTTGGACTGGCCAGATTGGTCAGTCTGGAAAAGGGGATGAAACATATGGTTAAAGCACAATTCTCTGACCCATAACTGGTGGCAAACGTGAAGCTCAGAATGTTATGAGAACTAACACCAGTACTGGTGCGGATTGGACTCCCGACAAAGGTGCAGTTTTGTTTGTTTTTTTATAGCGTCTCCAGCTCCAGGTTGGAAAATACCTGGAACTTTTGAGGTGAAGCCCGAGGAAGGTGGGGTTTGGGGAGGGGTTTCAGTGGTGTAAAATATCACAGAGTCCACTCTCCAAAGCGACCGGTTTCTCTCCAGGCGAGCTGATCTGTCGCCTGGAGATCAGTCCTAATTCCAGGACATCTCCAGTCACCACCTTGAGGCTGGCGACCCTAAACATTTCAGCACAATGGATCAGTTGCCATTTCCTTGGCTGGTCAGCAACTGACAGGCCTCACGGTCAGCTTCTTTTCTTCCCTGCTTGCCTTCCACCTGCGGTTAATCCCTCCGACGCTTCCTTATATTCTAGATTTATCGGCCTTGCTGATGGAAGGTTGCGTGTCCATTTTGATAAAATATTACCCTGTGAATTGCCAATACTGGTATCAGCTTTCAGTGTGGGAGACAAGACTGCAAAAAAACCAAACAACCACCCTTGGTCCCAGCCAAGGTCATACATACTCAAGACCTTTCACTACCTCGATAATGTTTCTGTAGTTCTAATATTTGGAACAAGGGTAATTGCCTTCTTCCCCTCCCTCTCTCTTCCTCCCCATTCCACCCCCAGCCTCCGCCACCACTTACAGCTGTCTGCCTCACCACTCAAGGCACTCACCAATGACCTAATAACATCTTTTCTCCAGACAATGGCCTGTCTCTCAGACGGCTCTGTGTGTGCCAGCTTCCCTTCAGTGAAGGTCATATTTTGCTTTGTCGGAGATTTCTCGAATCCCATTTTGTGGTGTGTTTTTTTGTGTGTGTAAATAGAGTGTAAACACAGTAATCCCCCTGAAAATACCAACATCTCCCCCTCCCCCCAAAAAAACCTGAGCTACCTCAGGCCCAGTTTTGCGTCTCTGTGTGTGTGTCTAAAATCACAGTTTATTATCCATTCAGCCGAAAACATACACTTAGCCACTGTGTTGTTTTCCCTGTTTTCATTCAAACAGGCAAGAAACTTTCCCCAGCTTGTTGTAAAGAAGAAGAAGAAGAGAGGAGATTGGATGTATACCCCGCTCTTCATTCCCCAAAGGAGTCTCAGAGTCGCTTACAATCCCTTTCCCTCCCCCTCCCCACAACAGACACCCTATGAGGTAGGCGGGGCTGAGAGAGCTCTCTTGAGAACTGCCCTTGAGAGAACAGCTCTGAAAGAACTTGGGACTGACCCAAGGTCACACCAGCAGCTGCATGTGGAGGAGTGGGGAATCAAACCCGGTTCTCCCAGATTAGAGTCCACGCTCTTAACCACGACACCAAACTGGCACCAAAGCCTTCGGTATGACTCAGTTTTTCAAACCTCAATTGTTCTGGTTTTCAGAGTGGTGATAGCTGATCGCCTCCTTTGTAAAACAACCCAAAACCTCTGGTATATTTGGCTGATGTCCACCATCTTGCCAGAACAGAGTAACTTATTCACCATAAATGACTTTTTTCATCTTTAGGTTTAATCAAGTCATTTATTTATTTATATCTTTTCACCCCCAATGGGGCCCCAAATCAGCTTGCATCACTCTACTCTCCTCCGTTTTCTCCTCACGACAACCCTGTGAAGTAGGTTAGACTGAGAGTGTGTGACTGGCCCAAGGACACCCAGCAAGCTTCCTTGGCACGATTGGGGATTCAAACCTGGATTTCCCAGATTGTAGTCCAACTCTTTAAGCACTACACCACGCTGGCTCTCACATACCACGGCAAAGTAGCTATAGGGCCCACGGTCAATTTGAATGAGTCAGTCTAATCAGAAGAACTCATCAGAAAGTGCAGAAATAAACAGCACACAAAACATGAATCCTACTCAAAGGGTTTCCAGAATCAATAAGATTTTAAATGAAGCTGAAAGGACAAAAAGCCCTTAAGGGCAAAAAGGGCAAAAGCAACTCTCTGAGCTACAACCACCAGCAGAGTTGCCAGATCCAGGCTGGGAAACTCCTGGAGATTTGGGGATGGAGCCTGGGGAGGACAGGGACCTCAGGGGGGTACAATGTCATAAAGTCCATCCTCCAGTTTGCTGTAGGGGTTAAGAGCGCGGACTCTAATCTGGGAGAACTGGGTTTGATTCCCCACTTCTCCACATGCAGCTGCTGATGTGACCTTGGGTCAGTCATACGTTCTTTCAGAGCTGTCCTCTCAAGGGCAGTTCTGGAAGGAGCTCTCTCAGCCCCACCTACCTCACAGGGTGTCTGTTGTGGGGAGGGGAAGGGAAAGGGGTTTGTAAGTGACTCATAGGCTGATTTTGCACTAGAGCTGCCTTGCGGTTGCGCCGCCGTTTTCCCCGACACTATTGGTCAATTTCACACCCGAAGCCGCAGGGCTGCATTTGACCCGCGGCTTCGCTCGATTTCCTCCGTACTTTCATGATCCTCAAAAAACAGGATCACGAAACTGCGGGGAAAATCGGGCGAAGCCGCAAGTCAAAATGCAGCCCCGTGGCTTCGGGTGTGAAATTGACCAATAGTGTCGGGGCAAACGGCGGTGCAACCACGAGGCAGCTCTAGTGCGAAATCAGCCTGAGACTCCTTCAGGTAGTGGAGGGTGGTATCTTCTTCTTAATCATCATCTGTGTAGTATAGTCTGGAGATGAGCTATAATTCCGGTGGATCCCTAGGTCCCATCTGAAGGCTGGTATGCCTACTCTGAACTCAGTTAAAAAAACAGATTGGAAGCTAAAGTAGTTTGCTTACCACGTTTCTTACGGCAAACCTCAGTCAGAATTCTGGTTGTTGCATTCTGAAGCAGTGGAATATTCTTTTTTTTAATAGGTTTTTTTTTTATTTTTTAAAGACGAAACAAACATGTAAATAAGTGGGGGGTGATTTCTCTTCCATTTGTATCTTGAACAAAGTCATGCCTAAATTATAATAAATGTATATATTTCACCTTATATCATTAAAACTATTATCAGCAAAAGTATCAAGTTTTTACTATATATCCTAAGCAAGTTTAGATGTCTATATTGTTTACTTGATGTAATCTTCAAACCAGTTGTAAAATCTTGCCCACGTATCTTCTAATGTAGTTTCTGGTTTTCTTTTCAGAATTAAAGTTTCCACAGTTTCCAAAAGTTTGTTTAAAATTTCTTCTCTCAAAGGGGTTTCTGTTCTTCTCCAATATTTAGAATAGAGTATTCTGGTAGTTGTAGCAAAATACAATATGAGATACATGTAATTTTTTAAAAAGTTTTCGGTGGAATATTCAAAGGAAGTCCCACATAGAGTAAACTGCAATAATCCAATGTAGATGTTACAGAGTCCTTGTGACCGTGGCCAGGTCTGCTTTCTCCAGGGATGGTCACATCTGGTGTACCTACCAAAGCTAGTAGAAAGCATTTCTCATAATCTCCATTACCTGCTTACCCAGATGTTGAAGGACATTAGAAAGAGAGACTGCTGAATTGCAACTGATAATGAAGCTCAAGACAATGCATCCATCTGGACTGAATCAAGACCTAGGTTTCCTGTCTCATTACCAATGCTGATTTCTCCATGCCTACTACCCTTCTGCAGATCACATCTAATCCAATCACACCTGCTATTGTCATTCACCTGCCATTGTCATTGGCATCTGAAATCACTCCATTCTCCAAGATATAAGGACAGATGGACTCACATTCTAGCTGTATCTGAGGAAGTGAGCAGTGACTCACAAAAGCTCATACCCTGCCACAAATTTTGTTAGCCTTTAAGATGCTACTGGACTTATGTTAGAAACTGCTGCCTATAGATTTCCTTTAATGACTGGTGAGATACCTCTTCCATTGTTTCCTTGTGTTGGTTGCTAGATTGTTATTTTATATTTGTTGCTTTGTGTTCCAAGGCCAGGGCTCTGTCATTAAGAAGAGTGGGAAATCCCAGGTGTCATCCTTGACTTAGATTAGGGGTGGGTGGGAATATAAATTGATTGGAAGTGTAGCAGCAATGGGAGTGTGTTTTCAAGCACCGTCTGAAGTCAACTGGATCCAAGTTCTTTCTTTTTTCTTTTTTCACAAACCAACCAACTAAAAACTGGTTATGAAATACTCTGGAGAGTTCCCATTCACATCCACTTTGGAGAGTACATAAACAGGATCTACCTAACCTAATTGGGAATACAAATCAATACGGTTTGCTTTTCATCTGTCAGCTGTATCCTATCCCTTAAGATGGACATTACTTGGACTATAAACAATTTAGTAGAAACTGCTACTTAAGCTTCCAATTTATTCAGTTCATCCCTTGGTTGCAGCCATCAGTTTAGTTTAATAACTGAGCAAAACACAGAAGGACATCACATTATAAGAAATGCATACGACAAGTACATTTCATATTTTAAAGGCCCAAGTGGTTGATTGTGAGAATGGCTTTTTCAGTGCTTCTGTTTGAGATATGTTGCCACTGCAGATTATGCAACACTGAAGTAGGAAAAGTAATTTGGGGAAATTGATGTCTCAGTACTATTTGTTTCCCCTGAGAGACGGTAGCCCTGACAGCACATTTTAATGGCCCCCTTTACTAATACAGCTAGATTTAATTCCAGTATTAGAGAACTTGATGGAATATCTCCAAACAAGACAAGAACCAAATATGGTTCAAGCATGATTTTAAACTTGCCTTTCGGACTTGCTATCCTTACAGCCCTGCTTTAAAATATTTACTGTTTAAAATATTGGCTGTTATGAAAATGTCACCCTCCTTTACAGGGTTTCCCTTTCTCTTCTTTTTGGCTGAGCGGCCCCCTTTTTCCTTTTCTTCTTTGTTTTTTTCTCTGGCTGTCCCACCCAATTATTTGAACGTATATTGGTAAAAGCTGGCCCAGCCTAGGGAACCGAAGGGAGAGACTAAAATCCTTCTTATGGCCTGGTTTGGTAATGACACACAAGAAGTTGATGGTAGTTCAAAAATAACAAACTGCTTTATTTAACTTTGAGGGGGAAATGATCAGGTAGGAATCAGGTACAGGACTCATGAGGTGAAAAGGCAACAAGAATGGGGTGAAACTGTATAAAAATAAATGCCAGATAATTTGTCACAAACTGTTTCTGTAATTCAGAGAGGTCTTTAAAACTTGAGGAGAGAGATTTCTTGACAATCTCTGTTTACAAAAACAAGCATAAGCTTCTTAGTATCATAGACGCTAAAGTTGATGAAGGGAGGAACAAGTTCTGTTTTCCCTTCTTAGACACTTAACAGGGATCACCCTCCTTCTCTTGGAGATACTTCCCTCAGACTGGATAATGATCACCCCCTCTTTTCTAGGACCAATTTCCCTCAGGCTTGAATGGGGATCGTTCTTGATCCTCTCACTCCCTTATCCTTCCTTCTCAGTCAGCTGTCCCTCTTAACTGACATCTCAACTGAAGAATTCCATTTGAATCCCCTGTCCTCAAGGTTCTCAGACCTGGGCTGCAATCACACACAATAAATAATCCACTTTTAATCCACTTTCAATGTACTAATATACATTGAAAGTACTAAATGTACATTTCATGTACTAAAATCTAGTTGGAAAGTTCATTGAAAGTGGATTGAAAGTGGATTATTAAAGTGCATGTGTTCATAGCCCTGGTTACAGCATTAACCACTGACTGCCCATCACAACTGTTGAGGACATTGACAAAGCAGCACACATTGTAAAAGATTCTGAAGTATGTTCAAGGGTGAAGAGTTCATGCAGAGTCATGGCCACCTAGAAGATGATGAGGTGGGGCAACCTCCCTTTTAGGGAAGTTTATAAGCCAATGCTGACTTTTTGCATGAGATTATTCGAAATCATGTATACATTTTCAAGGAACTCGGAACTCCGAAGAACCCAATTCACAGCCTACAGTGATTAGGGTTGCCAGCTCCAAGTTGGGAAATACTTGGAATTTGGTACCACCTGAAGGCTGGCAACCCAAAAAGTGCTACCAATTAAGTCTGGTTCAATGAAGACCTTTGTTGTGCTCTCTGACATTCATTGCTCCCTCTAAGCTTTCGAGTCTTGCGAGCAAAAATTCTACTTGGTGAGCTACTGGCATTAAAGTTGTGAGCAAGCCATTTGGATACTGCGTAAATTAGTTTGCTCTTCTGGAGCCATATTTCTTGAGCTGAGACAAAAATGCGCGAGCCGGAGGCTAAAAAACTGTGAGCTAGCTCACACTAACTCAGCTTTGAGGGAACACTGATTGCAACGTAGGCTATGATCACACACACTAAATAATGTGCTTTCAATCCACTTTCAATGTATTTTCTGACTGGGACCGATTTCACACAACAGCTGAGCCGTGGTCACACCTCCCTTTGCCTCTCTTCTACTGGTCAATTTCCCACTCGAAGCTGCACAGCTGCATTTTGACCCGCGACATCGCCTGATTTTCACCACCGTTTCATGATTCTGTATTTTGAGGATCACGAAATCGTGGGGGAAATCAGTCGAAGCTGCGGGTCAAAATGTGGCCACGCGGCTTCGAGTGGGAAATTGACCAATAGAAGTGGGGCAAAGGGAGGCGTGACCATGGCGCAGCTCTTGTGTGAAATCAGTCTAGATTTTGCCAGTTCACACAGTAAAATGCAGTTTGAGGTTAGTGGCACCTTTAAGACCAACAAAGTTCAATTCTGGGTATGAACTCTCATGTGCATGCACACTTCTTCAGATACATTAAAACAGACTTCCTCAAGCCTTTCAGATAGGTAGAGATATAAAAGCAGTTGGTGAGACCTGTGAAGAGGAGCAAATTAGCATACAGATACAAGAGTTAACGGACAAATGTGAGAATTAAGTTTAAGTCCAGTGGCGCTTACAATTTGCTGCCATTTGCAGGTCTTACCAACTTCTTTA
>NW_015172563.1:1166472-1175664 GCF_001447785.1 Gekko japonicus | reverse complement strand
GCTTCTTCCTCCAAAACAACTTTTCTTCTAGTCACTTTTTCTCCCAGCTGGTTTCTGAGGCCATAATAAGCCTGCATGGGAGAAAAATGGGGAGTTGGACTAGGCTCAAGGAGTCTGGCTCCCATGCACATCTTGCTGCACTCCTTAAGTCTAGACTTCCTTAGTAGAACTCCAATTTTCCTCAACATTTTCCTGAACGCTTCCCTCTCCAGTGCTTACTCTCCAATACTCTCGGATATGTGCAACTCTCCAATATGTGCCATTGCTCACTATTTGAAGTGCAAACTTAGACTCTTCTCCTCCTCTTTCTCTCCCCACTGTGCTGCCTCATTTTGTTCTCCAAGCTTAGGTTGTAAATTGTTTGGAGAAAAGGAAGCAGAAGAAACAAAAACAAGATTCTTGTAACCCAAATGAATGTTTCTTTCTGTATACTGAAAGGGAGGCATGATCATTGTGCTCAATGGAGCAAACAAAATTATTCGTTTCCAGAATCTGACCGTGGTTAAAGGAGCCTTTACAAGCTTGGGTTGTCTTTTCATATTCAGCTATGAAGGTTTATTAATAATCAGATTTGTCTTTCTGAAACACTCCTGAAATCCTTCTTTTCTGAAATCCTTCTTTTTCTGAATTCACTCATTTGTTTACAATGACACTTGGACAAGTTCCATGCAGAATCAATCCTTTTTACCATCCAAAAAGGAAGAGACAATGCAGGGAAATGATCGAGATATTAAATGTGCAAAGTAGGCAGATCTCTTGTCATCCTTTCTGTTTTCTCAGTCCTGTGATATGGTCAGATAAGAGTAGAAAGGAACTCCTGAAGCTGCAGTATCTATTTATTTTGCCATATGAACCCAACCTTGCCAGTTTAATGTGAGTCCAATTGGTGTCCAAATTCATCTTGAAAGTGGCCATAGTAAACAAATGTAGAGCTCTGATAGCACATTCTACTTCATTTGTTCCCCACATAACAAAAATAATTTTACTTTTAAAAGCACATGAGTGTCTGGGTACATAATAGACCAAGGCAAATACTACTGCAACTGATGGGGACTGGTACATCTTGTCAGCATGTATATGTCCCAAGAATTTCAATACTAAACTTACTTGAACTGGTGATACTGTGGCAGCCAGGTTATTGTCAGGGATTGGTTACAGGGACTATATCTCTCCTGTGGTGAACGAACTGTACTGGCTGCCCATCTGTTTCCAGGTACAATTCAAGTGCTGGTTTGTACCTTTAAAGCCTGAAGTGCCTTGGGGCCAGGAGGTCTGAAAGACCACTTCCTCCCATACTGTGCAGGCAACCTAGGGTTGCCATCTCCAGGCTGGAAAATTTCTGGAGATTTGGGGATGGAGCCTGAGAAGGGTGAGGTTTGGGGAGAGGAGTGAGTTCAGCTGTGTATAATACAATAGAGTCCACCCTCCAAAGTAGCCAATTTCTCCAGGGGAACTGATCTTTGTCATCTGGAGATGGGTTGTAATTCTAGGAGATCTCCAGGCAACACCTGAATGTTGGCAACCCTAAGGCCACCAGTTAAAATCTGTCTCCCCAGACCTGCTCTTTATGCCCCTGCCTTCAAAGGTGAGGCATGTGGTAACTACAGATAGGGAATTTCCAGTTATGGCATACTGCATTTGGAATGCCTTCCCCCTTAAGGCTCGCCTGGCACTTACCATAATGTATTTTTGCCTAGTCTTTTAACAGAGGAGGTTTTAATTGTTTTATGCTCTGTTTCTGGTCTGAGATCTGTTTTATGGATACCTGTATGCTGTTTTTATGTCTCTGGCTTGTTTTTTAAAACTGCTTTTTCCACTATAACTTTATTGTTTTCTTTTTCTCCTTTGAACCTTGCATTCTCCAGAGGCAAGAAGGGTTCTAGAACACAGACACAAAGAAGCTAATTTAGAGGCAATCGTTCAGAATTCCAAAATTCCTCCCGAAAAAAGAAGGTTACAAAGTGCTCTGTATCACAGATTACATCCAGAAAAGGTGCAGTGTCATATATGTTATAAACTTCTCAAAGTTACTGGATAGCAACTGTCAGTGTCATCTTAAGCAGAGTTACACCCTTTATACCCTTCTAAATCCATTGAAGTCAATGGGGCTTAGAAGGGCATAACTCTGCTTAAGGACTGCCCTGTGCATCTGTTTTTAACATGCTTTGTACTCATGTAAATGTGCTCATGTAAACCAGGAAGACTAATCAAAGAAAGAAAGAAAAGGATACTCCTCAAGTAGAAACAAAAAACTAATGATCAAAGTTGAGTTTCTCAAATAAAAGTGTTCAGGCATCCTGCATAAAAGTATCCCTGTATGTTAAAATATATAAGTTTCTCTGTTCCTACAGCCAACACAATGAGTTATTCTGGTATATCTCACCCAGGCCCGTAGCCAGAAAATTTTCAGTAGGGGTGCAAAGATTAGTGACTAGTAGTAATCTAATTAAGCTCACTTTGTACCCCTACCAAAACTTTTCTGGAGGGGAGTGCCACACTCGTTTGCCTGCCCGCCAGGGCAGAGGGGGGGGAGCACTGTACTCATTTGCCCGCCAACTGGGCTCTCTTTCTCCAGGAGGACAGCATGCCACATGCAGTTTGGATAGATACACTGCCCAGCTGCCAGCAAGTGCGCGGTCACCCCAGGCTCCCTCCTTCCCTCCTTGCTTTCTGTGCGCAGCCTTGTGGTTGGCTGGTGCTGGGTGTGAAGCTCGCTGCTGGTGGCTGCAAGGGCAGCAGGGGAGGAGGGCCTGCTCCCTCCCAGCCAACCAGCTTCTGTGCACAGCCTCGCTGCTGGCAGCCAGCTCCACATCCAACACCGGCCAACCATGAAGCTGCGAGGGCAGTGGGGAAGGAGGGCCTGCCCCCTCCTGGCCAACAACCTTCTGACCAAATACTTGGAGTGTGGCACAGCAATACACTGCCAGCAAACACAGTCATCACCAGTCGCCCTAGGCTCCTCCCCCCCCCCCCCCGGGGCGGGGAGGCAGCTGAGAGGGTGCAGTGCACATTCAAGAGGAGGTGTTGTCCCAAGAGGCCCCCCATGACTACAGGCCTTACCTCACCTCTAATGGATAATAAACTTGGATTGGATCCAGAGAACCATGAGCAGAGCTTCACTCATGGAACAGATCTTTTTTACCTCCCTTTCCTTTGTCAGCATGGCCAGTGTCCAACCTTAACTTATAAATTATCAATTAGTTGTAGCCATTGAGTCTTATGTAAAATTCATTGCTGCTAAATAATTCTTTGCTACTACCCCCATAATGCTATTCCATCTAGTGTATTGGTAGGGTGCTATAATCTCTTAGCTCTTTTTTCCATACTTTGCAAGCTACTGAGCAACACAGCTAATTGACTAATATTTATCAGCCCCATGGAAACCCAAAACAGATTGTTGTGCCAAAGAGCATCATGTTTCCATTTTGCATGTGCAATGTCACATCATTTATATGAATGGCTGGGAGGCATTTAGAAAGTTAGCTGCCAATTCAGCATTTCCCTGAATGCTACTATACTAACCTAGAGAAGCAGCTGCTGGCTGAGCCAAACAATCTGTCCTGCATTCTGGATCTGGCATTCTCAACAAATGGATGAATCAGATTTGCTTGTAGTCACATCTGTTTCATGCAAGTCAGCACAAGGACATTGTGGGGAAACAGTCTAGTTGGAGGCTTTGGTTCACCAAAACACATAAAAATTCACTTATCCAGAGCACGCAGTAGATTCATAGTATTTGTGTTAGTATAGGATCTACTGTACTATAAAACTGGGAAGTTCCATAACGAAAGGGGTTAAATACCAAGGGCCTGTAAGCAACAGTCTTTGAAATGGCATGTACATAGGAAAGTGATGAACATGGAGATTTTCCAGCCAAGAAAGCTGTCCATATTTTCTTTTTCCAGGATCTTGCACTTGACCCAACTGATCTTGAAGAAGCTCTCCATGATGTTAATAAGTGCCTGGTTTCCCCCAAAGAGTTCTCTTATATTTTCCATGTGAGTCCTACTGTACCATTTGTCAACAGTTAGAATGTTATCATGCAGGCTGTCCAAGAGTTCTACAGCAGTGCCAAAGGCAATATATCTGGAACATCTTCTGTATGCTTTGGAGATTATTAAAAAAAGTTATGGCAGCTAACTCATGAAGTTTACATTTTATCAGTTTTGCCAGCATTATATTCACTGTCTGGGAAGCTAATGTAGTACAGAGTTATGTGTATTGGTAATGGCACTAGTTCACTGAATAGTCTGAAGTATATTAGACTCATGTAACAGGCTTAAGATTTTTTCCTTCCCTGGCAAAACAACTAAGGGTTTAAATTATGGCAAATTGCCCTTGAACCCATTATTTTGCTTTGGCATTCTAGATGGCATATAGATTGATTTTTATTGCTGCATTACATGTACTGACTAAACTCTTCCCTCTTCTAAAAACAATGTAGGAAAATCAGAGGTATTGGTTATAAAACTAGTGTGGAATGTTTCTTTGTGAATATTGCTAATGTGGACTAGTGACCAAAAGAGAGTTGGTTATAAATTCAGTATATGTAGTGTGCTGGAAATATTCTAGCCATTATCTTTTTTCATTCAAATTGCAGTTTAAAAAAATGATCAAAATACCACTTGTACAGATTAACTTTCCTCCCAGTCCCCAAATCCCCAGATTTATTCTTCCACCTCCAGATTTTTGGATCTGTCTTGCTTGGGCTTAGCTCTCCCCCACTCTCTGCTGCTGTTTTAGAATGCACAATAAAATGTATTTCTTCTACACAAGCCACAAAACTGCCTGGGCAGGAATGACACAGGTGTGGCAGTCATAGAAGGAGAGTTCTGGGACTGCTGCTGCTGTGGGGGAAGTCCCTACAATGCCACTGCTTAGCACAAAGGGTCTAATGGCCCCATTGGCAAAGCTGATGTACTCTGCCTGGCTAATACTGAACAATTATGTAATGCTTTAGTGTGTTCATAAAGCGTTTCACATGCATTATCTTAGTAACTTATATAACAATGGGGAAGCTAGATAGTAGTGTGCCTGGACCATCAGTGAATTTCTGAGGAGATGTTTGAGTGGGAGGACTTCCTCTCTTAGCCACTATTCTACACTTGTTCTCAAGAGTTTTAATTCTTCGGTGATTTCTTTTTTCTTTGTGTTTCTGAAATATTAGCCAGTAATCTTATGGGCACTATCATAGGACCCTGGTGCTCAGTTTGAATACCGTTATGAACTTCCCCCTGGGGGGGTGGGGAAACAAGAAGTTCCAGGTGTTGTAAAATAGTCAAAAGTATTTAAAATACTCAGAGTATCAATGGATCTTGCTCTATTGGAAAGAAGAGATTTCTTTGCTTTTAAAAAACCTTTATTTCTAAGGGTAAAAGGTATACAGGGAACCTACAAAATAACAGAACATCTAACAGCTACATTTTTTACTGCTTACTTCTCAACACATAGGTAAAGGTAAAGGTTCCCTTGCTCGAAAGCCAGTCGAATCCGACTCTAGGGTTGCGGTGCTCATCTCCGTTTCAGCCGAAGAGCCAGCGCTGTCCAAAGACATTTCCGTGGTCATGTGGCCGGCATGACTAAACACCAAGGCACACGGAATGCTGTTACCTTCCCACTGAAGTGGTACCTATTTATCTACTTGCAATTTCTTGCTTTCGAACTGCTAGGTTGGCAGGAGCTGGAACTAGAGACGGGAGCTCACTCCATCATGCGGCACACTCGGGTCTTGAACTGCTGAACTACCGACCTTTCACAGCCTGCAGTTCAGCGTCTTAACCACTTGAGCCACCACAGCTCCATAAAATAGTCAAAAGTATTTAAATTACTCAGAGTATCAATGGATCTTGCTCTATTGGAAAGAAGAGATCTCTTTGCTTTTAAAAACCTTTATTTCTAAGGGTAAAAGGTATACAGGGAACCTACAAAATAACAGAACATCTAACAGCTACATTTTCTACTGCTTACTTCTCAAAACATAGTCACACACTAACACAGAGATAATGGAGAATCTGTCCTTCTTCTCGACCCCTAGAAAGGAAGTCACCTGGAACAAACAACCAATCTGTATCACACCTTTTCCCGGGCTAATTCCCCATTGGCTCTGTGCCAGGTTTCCCTTCCAGGTCAGTCTAAACAATAGCAATACCAGGTAAACAAGTTAACCCTATAATGACTGGCTTGTCAGACCTTGTAAACACATACATTTCCAACACCAGGATCAGCTCTTCCTGGTTTGGTTGCCTTTGGAAGAGAGACTGGAGACTTGAGATGTTATTATAGTGTCTGCTTGATTTGCAAATACAGAAGTAAAACACAGGTGAAAGCAAAGAGTCACTCCTACTGGGCAGCAGATACTCAGCTAAAGAGATTTTGTGCCTTCAAGGTGCTTCAGCATACTTACAGCTGTCCCTCTGCTTTCTGTCTCTTCCAGTCACCAAACCTGCCATTTCTTCTCACATATACGCATGCCTGTCTGCCTCTCCCTTCAGTTTGGAGAAGTCATCTCCGCCAGGATCTCATGAGTACTTCACCAAAGTCATTGGGAGCATCAGGGGCCCATAGATAGGGTCCCTCCTCTCTGGGCTCCTACCTACAACACCTAGACCCAATACAAACTCTTATGAAAATATTGCATGACTTGCATGGACCCCCAAGAGTACCCAGGAGCCCTGAAATGTTGTTTGCCTCATCGCCAATGTCAGCAGTCCTGTTTGGGAACAATCTCCTAATTCTCTTAGCCACAATTGAGAAACGTTAGCCAGCCAATCAAAGGAGTGGTCCTCTAGCAGCTGCTGAAGTACAGTAATACTGAGCAGCAAAACCAGGCTTGAGTATTAGACAGATGAAAATGTGTTATGAAAATGTGCAGAGGACAATGTGTGCATGCCATAATGTACTAGTGAGACAGATGAAAATGTGCAGATGACAAAAGTGTACATGCCATATTAATTAGTATACTAATGAGATATTTCTAGTGAACCTCCTTTGTAATTTCACCATGTTTAAACCTGATGCAGTAAACAAAGGCTTCAATGATCCAAGTATTTGTAGCATTGAGTCCCCTGGTCTCACCTGAATTTAGGCCCAGTTCACATATGCAGGAAAAAGGGGTAGCAGAGACTCGAGGCAAAAGAAAGGACTACACCACTTTAAAAACACAAGAAACAAGAAAGGTCATGAAGGATGACATTTGGAGATGCTCCCATGTGTTATAAACTCCATGCAAATAGAAAACTAGCACAAGAACAAAGGTAAAATTGGACCTTTCTGCCTACTGAGCTAGTTTTCTGTTTTTTTAAAAAAAAACCTTACGTGAAGGAACTTTCAGAGCTGGAATTCACCACCTGCAGTTTCAAGTGGTACTAGAGTTGCCAGCCAGTGGCAACCAGTAGGAGGTGGGGGAGGCAGGGACATGGGCGGGGGCATGGTTGGACAGTAGTGTGATGTGACTTCCAGGAAAACCTGGACCTCATGTCATACCCCTCTGGTGGTTTCCAGAGCAGACACGTCAATTTTGGGTTTTCCAAATGTCTGATAGTAACATCACACTATCACCTGTCTATCTTTTTTCTAATTATTTTTCTCCCACTACCCACAGAAGCAGGAGCCGGACATAGGAGCTGGGGTGGGGGATTCCACACCCCCAGCAGGAAAACTGAAAGCCTGAGTGGTGCAGTCACCTTTACCACCTCAGGGCTCCGTGTTCTCATTCTCCTGCATATGTGAGCCAGGCCTTGCTTTCAAATTGTGCAAAAGTTCACAATGAAATAAGTGTACTAACATAATTTCATTCCCACTCAGTGCTTGCTTTCTTTGAGAGGCAGCTCTATGAAGCACACAACCTGCAGATATAAGGTTGCCAACTCCAGTTTGTTAAATTCCTGGAGATTTGGGGGCAGTGCTTAGGGAGGCCAGGGTTGGAGGTGGGGAAGGGAACTCAGTGGGTTCTGTGATCCCATAGAGTCCACTGACAGAAAACCAGCATTCTTATTTAGACACATCGAAGTATAATGTCTAACAATGTGGGAGTTCCTAGCAACCGACAGAAAGCATCTTTTTTTAAAAAAATCATTTTATTTTCAGTTTTCCATAACTTACATACATTTGTCTCTTATTTTCTAACAATTGGGGGTTAGCATTACAACTTGTCTTTGTAGCATTTTATGGCATTTTGCCATTTCTGTTTAAATTTTTCCTCTGATTTTCCCACCAAAAACATATTCAACTTATCCATTTCAATTACTTCAAAGAGAATGCTAATCAATTCTTCCTTACTCGGTATACTGTCAGACTTCCAATTCTTTGCTATACATATTCTTGACATTGTAATTACATATACAATAATACATGTTTCGTTGTATTTAAGTCCTTCAGGTGTAATATTTAATAAAAAGATTTCCGGTATAATCGCTAAGTCTATCCCTGTGATGTCTTTTATCAACTGTTTAGTATTTTTCCAGAATCTTTGCATTTTCTCGCATTTCCACCATATGTGGAAGTACGTTCCTATGTTGTTCCGACACCTCCAACAGTTCCCTGAAACATTAGCATAACATTTTTGCAGTCTATCTGGCGTCCAGTGCCATCTGTATATCTTTATATGATGTTGCTCTTAGCAGTTTAATCGACTTCCATGTTTTCCCCCATTCTTCTCTCTCTATGTTCCGTCCCAAATCTTTTTCCCATTTAATTTAAACCGACAGAAAGCATCTTGACTTGTTTAGTGTTGAGAATCAACTTCACTGCTTGCGAGGTTTCAGTTCCAGAGTCACTAAAACGAAGCACAGATGCTACTGAAAGAGAACTTGTTATATGAAGTACCGCACATAATAATTGTGGCCTCATCTTCTTCACAGAGTGCAAAAATGAGCAGCTGGAGCTGGTAATTGAAGAGAGGTTTGAATGGGTCAATAATTAAAGCTGGATTTATGACATTCCTGTGGTCTCAACAGGAATGTTCATTGCTACATCTGTGGCACATCTCATTACTTACCTGGGCTCTGTGTGTTGTTTGCACTCTCAGCAATATAATTAGAGTATTCCTTATTTTGTAGAGAACACTGATGAAGAACAGGTTGTACAAAATAATATTTGAGGCTGAAGTGACCAAAAAGCAAAATTGAACCACAATTTATAGTTTGTGAATTATAGGTTCGAGTCTATTGAGAGGGAAATGGTTTAGTACACTTC
>NW_015172563.1:1078035-1166415 GCF_001447785.1 Gekko japonicus | reverse complement strand
GTTTGGGTAGCAACAGCCCCATATGTGTGAATGCCAAAACAGAATGACATTAAGCAGTTCCTCCCTAACTATCTTTAACGGGAAGTGTGAATGTTTACAGATTAACTGAGGGCTAATAGTTGAACTTCCTTGCTGAAGAAAAAACAGCTCAATCACATTTTGCCATCCTTTTGGGGGACCAGAGGGGAGCTGTAAAAACATTTTAATTGGCCTGAAATAAAAGCACATGCTTCACACACTTGTAACCAACCTCAGGAAAAAAAAAACCCAGTCTTTTTGGCTTTGGAACGTTTTGAACAGGAAGCCATTTAGAGCTGGAATGCTTGGTTAGACGGTCCAAGAAACACCCGTTCTTATTACTTCTGGTCTATCGAGAAAGATTCAGGCTAAAGAAGTGTAATTTATAAGCAGAACCCCTTTTCCTGTTTTGTTTCGGTCCCCCCCCCCCTTCTCTGCCAACACTGTTTTCAAACTCTACATTAGGAAACACTTTTTCCTTCTTTTATACTTGTTTTTCATTCTGTTTACTCAGCTGTGCACGTACCTGAATTTATAGCTCCTGTTCTTACCTAGCGTAAAAGCCAAACAAAAAGAGGGAAAGGGGCATGTTCACTTTCTTGGTTTCTGAGGCAAAGAAGGAATTTGGCTGGAGATGAGGCTGTTATGGGATCGTTATCAAGGGAGTCGAAATGAGACTTTCCTTCAGGATGTTCTAAATGTTTTAGAAAGACAATGCAGAAGGCATCAAGAGATAAACTGCATAAGAAGCCATTTATACTATAAAGTACATTGAACTATGAGGATAACTCCGACTTGTGCCTCCACAAAAGTACTATTTACACAGTGCAGTTGAATGGATATCAGGTACTGAGTCTTATAAATAGTCATTTTTTTCTAAAATATATTCCCATAATTTTCTCAGGATTGGCAGAAACTACTCTAAACCAATAAATACACTGAGGAACTGCAAATATAGATGTGAAGTTATGTGGACACTAAGTCTGTATGTATGGATTTAGATGGAGATGAGGCTGGAAAAGTGGTACTTTAAAATGGTGACAGTCGAACTGTAACTAAAAGATGATCCTTAATGCAGATTTAGTAGGCTGTAGACTGAAATACGATACATTCTTATTGTAATGCCTGCATCGAATAATCATTTTTCATAGGTGTCCTGCTGTTTCTTGCCATTTTTGCTGTATCCCATCAACAATCCCAGCCATTCAAGTGTGTCATTCTGTGGTAAACAGAATTATGGCATGACACCATGCAGATAATTAGATTTGGCTCAAAATTATGCCACTTTGGACAAACAAAGCCAACTGAAAATTAAGACAATGTTTCTTAAATCAACAACATGGATGTTCCCAATCGGAGTCATATATTGAATAGGATGACATCACAATGTTAGGTAGCCAATCGGATTTGGATTTGTGCTGAAATCACTGTGACATAATGCAGTCAATGTAGATTGAGAATATTGCTTCTTGAAGCTGTTGAACACTACTAAACTTCTCACTTAAAAATTGCCTCAAGGGAGTGCTTTTTAATGCTGCTGAAAATATTTTCAAATGACACCCCTAACCATATTCAGGAATATTTAAAAAGCATAGAAGGATAGATGGGATGTAACATTAAGGTCAAAAACTCTGTTCCCTCTATCAAAATCTTCTATATTCACACATGATGTAAGTGCATTTGATGACATAGAATTTAGCATTTAAACTGATTCTATCGAAAACCCTTGCACTGGAGATAATGTGAAATGAAAGCTCTGGCTATGATGTTTGATTATTCATTCACATATACTAGTCATCACAGGATGGATGCTTGTGGGTACCTAGAAATAAGACCAGAATTTGAGGAATTCTGCTTCTCATTTATACATCTACAAGTGGGAACCCTCACTATTTCCTATTTTCCTTTCCTGAAAGCCCTCGCAGCCTTTCCCTGTTTCCTTCTCTCCTTCAAGAGTTACGAACCTGAAGATCCCTTAAAATCACAACAGATCTCGCAGCTACAGAGGGCAGTTCCCCTTAGGGTTGCCAGAACCAGGTTGAGAAATTCCTGGATATTTTGGGGTGGAGCCTTGGTAGAGTGAAATTTGGGGGGGGGGATGCAACTTCAGCAGGTTATAATGTCATAGAGTCCGCCCTCTAAAGCAGCAGTTTTCTCCAGGAGAACTGATCTGTGTCATCTGGAGAGCAGTTGGAATTCTGGGTGATGTTCAAACCCCACCTGGAGGTTGGCAATCCTAGTTCTCATGGAGGAATGGATACTTTGGAGATCCCTCCCCTCCTCAAACCTGACCTTCAGGCTCCACCCCCAAATCTCTAGGAATGTCCTAACCTGTACTTGGCAACCCTATCTCCTTCCCATCCAACAATCAACCTATTTTTATCTGCCCCTCTGTCTTAAGCTTCCCCCCCCCCCAGCCACCAGCATCTATATAGGAAAACTGTGGCACAGTTGTGTGGTTCCAGCCACTGGGCCAGGTCCACTTACATGATAGGGAATCCTCAAGAACTTAAGTGGTGGCACCTCACTTTCCCCTGTATTCCCCTCCACAAACTATTCCCTCTTTCCCTCCTCCTGACAGCCCCCATATCTGCCCTTTCCCTGCCTTATTCCCTCCTTCTCAGCCATTCATCTACTTACCTTTTACTTTGCCTTCCATGTTCAGCTACATCTATTATTCATTTATACCCCACCTTCCTCCACAGTGGCGACCAAAGCAGCTTACATTATTCTCCTCTCCTCCTTTTTATCTTCACAGCAACCCTGTGAGGTAGGTTAGGCTGAAAGTATGTAACTGGTCCAAAATCACCCAGTGAGCTTCCATAGTAAGATGGGGATTCAAACCTGGGTCTCCTGAAGCTCTGCTTTTGTTGCTGTTCAGTCGCACAGTCGAGTCCGACTCTTCGCGACCCCATGGACCAGATCACGCCAGGCCTTTCTGTCTTCCACCGTCCTCTGAAGCAGTCAGTGTTGATTGCTTTTAGGATTGACTGATTTGATCTCCTTGCAGTCCAAGGGACTCTCAAGAGTCTTCTCCAGCACCATAGTTCAAAAGAATCTATTCTTCGGCGCTCGGCCTTCCTTATAGTCCAACTCTCGCAGCCATACATGACTACTGGGAATACCATTGCTTTGACCATGCGGACTTTTGTTGGCAGGGTAATGTCTCTACTTTTTATCATGCTGTTTAGGTTCGCCATCACTTTCCTCCCAAGGAGCAGGCGTCTTTTAATTTCATGGCTGCTGTCACAGTCTGCGGTGATCTGGGATCCCAGGAACGTGAAGTCTGTCACTACTTCCACAACTCCCCCTTCTATTTGCCAAGGAGTGATGGGGCCGGATGCCATGAACTTAGTTTTTTTGATGTTGAGCTTCAAGCCCACTTTTGCGCTCTCCTCTTTGACCCTGAGCAAGAGGCTCTTTAGGTCCTCTTCACTTTCTGCCATTAGAGTGGTATCATCTGCATATCTGAGGTTGTTGATCTTTTCCCCAGCAATCTTAATTCCCGCTTGTGATTCATCCAGGCCAGCATTTCGCATGATGTACTCTGCATATATATTAAATAAGCAAGGTGACAATATACATCCTTGTCGTACTCCTTTTCCTATGCTAAACCAATCAGTTGTTTCATATCCGGTTCTAACTGTCACTTCTTGACCTTTATACAGGAAGCTCTGCTGCACCACACCAGCTTTCCTATGGTGGCTGCTGTTGAACAGTAGGAAGCAGCCAGGCCTAGTTGAGTCATGCAAGTCGGGTTGTATCAAGTCCCCTTGTGGTTGCTGCCAAGCCTATGTGTGCCAACCTCAAGGTGGAACCTAGAGATCTCCCAGAATTAGAACTGAACTCCAGATGACAGAAATCTGCCCCCCTGGAGAAAATGACTCCTTTGGAGGGTGGACTAGGCTTGCCAAGCCCCCCCCGGGGGGCTGGGAAACCCCCACCCCAGAGGCCCGTTCCCCGCCAGTGGCAGATTGGGCCCCAGGGGGGGACCCCACCCCCAAAACACGCGACGTGCACATCACCCGGAAGTGACGTGGGCACCACCGGGCACGCTGAGGGCGGGGCCACAGTCATCCGAGGGAAAACGCTATGCTCCCCCCTCGGATGGTCATGGCCCCACCCCCAGAGTGCCCGGCATGGTCGCGTCACTTCTGGGTGACGGGGTTGTGGCGCGTGCGCACTCCCAAAGCAGCGCTGGAGTCCCCCACTCCAGTGTCGCTTCTGACTTCGCAACCCTAGGGTGGACTTTATGGACTTAAGGTCTGGCTTAAGCCTCTCCCCTCCCCAAATCCTGCCCTCCTCAGAATCTACAATGAAATCTCCAGGAATTTCCCAACCTGGAGCTGGCAACCTTAGCCAGGCCCATCCCCAATGAGTCCTCCCTCAAACACCAAAATAGGCCTGCAAAGGGCCCTGCCATTTACTGACAGACCAAGCCTGGAATACTGTAGTTGCCTAGCAACAACCACTGAGGGAATTTGTTGTTTAAAGCTACAGGTGCTCCTTTTATCATTTTTGAGTTTTAAAAAATCCGGGCAGCAGGCAGAAGCCCATGAAATCGGGGCATCCCCCACCTTGGGACTGACAAGCCTATTTGGCCAACTTTTCTATTAAAAAATCTGAGCTGAAAATATGTTGGAGAATGCTTGAGTAAGTTTAAAAAGAAGATATTGCTGAGGTTTTATTCCCCTTTGGGTCTAAAAGCAGATATGGGAAGATGTGCTGAGCCTTCTACATATACCAGTTAGCACATAAAGACAGGGCATATATCGAGCTTCTGTCATATCAATAGAAAAATTCTGCAAAGGGACTCATCTTACCTTCAAATACTGAAGAACAAAAAAATGTTTCAGTCTGTGGAAGCCTTTGCAAAACAAGTTTGAATTACGACTTTTCATCACAAACTGTAATATTAAAAAAACTGGTCACATCATGAACTATTTCAAAGGCTAACCACTGGCAATAAACATATTGTGCCAGTAATTTAATGCAGGAATTATGGTAGAGTAGATGCTATTTGGGGTCTGGCTGTGGAACACTGCAATAAAATCCAAGCTGTCGTGGAATGATCTGATCCCACCACTGGGTTTTTCATTCACACTGAATTTCTGTAATGAAAGGCGGCATTTTGTAATGAAAGGGGGCATTGGGGAAGGGGCTGTTTTCCTGGCAGACCTCTGACAGTGGCCCTAGGTCTCCTAGGTCACTAAACTGTTCTTTCCAATACCTACGTATGATGTCAGTGTACACTGAAGTAGCTAATGTGCCTCTGAGCTCTGGATGCCTTAGACAATCTGTTGGGAATGCCCATCATCTACAGCCTCAGTGCCTGTCTGCATTCCTTTCTGTTCCCTTTCATTCAATGAACTAATGCTAAAATGTGTGCACAAAATCAAAACCATGAAGGTGCTTGCTGGACTCTACTGTGCAGCTGCAATAGGGCAACTGCGTAAATTAAAACAAACAAACAAACCTTTGGACACCACCATCCCCATGTCACAAGTGACATTCCACCCCGATTTAGAAAAGTGCATTTTTAAAAACTGTAGCTGCAGAATAAATACATCAGAGGAAAATGAATGGTGCACAAGGTGGGCACAGAATCCAAAGTAAAGATTAAAGGCTTACTGCTCTGAAAAACTGCAAGAAGATGTGCATGCGTAATGGGCCTTAGATGATTTCTACTGGTGGAAGTGGATTGCTCCAATTACTAAACAAGTGAAGGGACACTGTGGTTCCCTCCATTTGCTATGGATTAGGATGTTATATGTACCAGCAGCAAGGATGGCACGTGGAGATAACCTGCCGTGTCTTCCTCTGCTACTGACAGTAGGTCTCCTTCAACCAGCAGCAGAACAGCAAAATAATTATTAAAGTAAATGCCCATCAGAATCAGTAACATTTTTTTTTCTTTCAGATTCTTGAACTTCCAGGTCAATACAGATTAAACCTTGAACTTTTCTGCGTAATAGCAGCTCTGTCAGAGAAGGTAACACAGCTTGAGTAAGTGATTAAATCACAGAACTCTTATTTTATTAACAACCATGCCATTTGGTAAGTTTAGAATCATGAAATGGATCAACACCTTGGGAATAAACCATTCAACATGTTAACTGTTTCTGCACATCAATCCCAGATTAATCTATCATCGGGGTTCAGAGTCAATTTCATGATATGACAATTAAATAAATGGAGGGAAGGACTAGCCTGCCTATTATGCATGCTGGGTGATTGTCCAGGGCACCAGGGTGGACAGGTGCCAAAACCAGACCTGTCATTGCCTTGTCTGCCAGTAGAGTCAGAGTCTGCTGCAGCAGTCCCAGGTGGATCCCCTGGCCAAGTGAGCAGCCTATAGCAAGCTTTCTTGTTGCCTGCCTGCCTACCTCCCTCCCTCCCTCCATGGGGGCAGGGGATCTAGGCCATTCTTCCCCCCCCCCCATCGAGGGAGCAGGTTTGGACCCTTTTTGAGGACATCCTAATCCACCCCTGTTGGAAAGTGTAGCAACATAGGAAGGCACAGCTCAGGCCCCAGCGAAAGCAGCATGAGTGGTGGTGGCTTCCTCATGGTGCAGCGAGGAGGAGAGCCGTGCCTGTTATGTACGTGGACCGCCACCAGGGGTCCGCGGCTACAGGCAAGAGCTTAGTTCCTCCAGACAATAGGAACTTAGGATCCTAGTTCCCCCAGCATGGACCAATAGGAACTTTGGCAGGAAATTCAAACCCTCCAATGGGACTGTGGGTGTGCTGGGTGGTTGCGTATATAGCTGGCCTTGCAGGGCCATTTTGCAGTTCAGTGTTAAGTACAATAAATGTGTGCAAACGCATGTCATTGTCCGAGTCCTCTATGCGGCGATCCCAGTACTTTTCAGTGGTGACGAAGATGGGATTCCGCTGAGCCAGGCCTGGCTTGCATCCCAGCGCAGCACCGAGCTTCATTCCAGCTGACGCAACCGCACCCCACACCACTCCCAAGCAGCACCGCACCACGCACCTTGTCAAGGACGCTGCTCCCCGCTCCACGCTAAGCCATGGCCTCTGCTCAAGGGAATCTGGAGATCTTCATTCCAGCCCATCCTGAACTCTGGGACTCGTGGACGGACCAACTGACCTACCACCTCACCTACAATGATGTAACTGATCCAGGTAAAAGACGGGCCCTTCTCCTCAGCTCCTGTGGCGTGAACACAGTCCGCCTCGTGAAGAGCCTCCTCGCACCCCGGGTGATCCTCGAGTGTTCTTACGAGGAAATCATAGACGCCCTGACAAAGTACCTCATGCCCCGGCCAACAACGCTCGCCAGGAGGATTGAGTTCCAGGGCCGCGTCCAGAAACCGGGTGAGTCGGCCGCTGCTTTCATGGCAGCCCTGCACCAGCTGGCTATGGACTGTGCCTTCACCAAGGTGGAGGAGAACCTCCTCACACAATTCGCCTGGGGCCTCAATGACATAAATCTGCAGAGGAAGATGATCGGTACCGTCGACATCAAGATCGATGAGGCCCTCCAACTCGCCATCACACACCGTGACCATCCCTCATCTGCATCTCATCTTGTGCTCCCCGACTTGGCACCCGAGAACTCCGACGAGGAGGACGTCTGTCTCGTCTGCCTGCCCTCCCGCTGAAAGCCACCAGGACCTGCAGCATCAGGATCCTCCGGAAAGACCGCTGGCCATTCCACTTGCACCAGCTGCGGAGAGGTGCACAAGCATAAGTCCTGCCGGTTCCGCGACGCTACGTGTCACACACGCGGAAAACAGGGTCACCTTGCCCGCGTCTGCCGGTCCAACGGAAGCCGGCACCAGCAGCCTCCAGCCCAGCCCCAATGCCAGACCACTGCCACCTACGAGACAGCAGCGGAAACGTCCGAACTTTACCTCCTCACCGACCAGCCATCCCTCCAGGTACTATGCCTCCCCAAACTATCTGCTACCCTGAAGATCCAAGTAACAGTCCGGATTGAGGGGTCCCCCTGCCCTATGGAAGTGGACTCGGGGTCGACGGCATCCATCATTTCGGTGGACATGCTACACAGACTTTGCCCTAATGGGGGACCCCACTTATGCCCCTCCCCTTTGAGTTTGGTGGACTTTCAAAGGAACCCAGCTCCTATCTGGGGAGTGGGGACTTTCAGGGTACAGTACCAGGGTTTTGAGGGATCGTTGGACTTGATTGTGGTGGAGGGAAATCTGGTCAGTCTGCTGGGGCAGGCCTGGCTTGCACCACTGGGTATCACGATCGGGGGAGTGAATAAATGTGGAAATAGGGATTTTGCCGAGGTTTGCGGGGAGTTTCCTGCCATTTTTGATGGGGCGTTAGGGTGTTATAAAGGGCCCCCGGTTTCCTTACAGCTAGACCCCATGGTGGCATCTGCACCGCTCCGCTGGCCATAAGGCCTAAAATTGACACGGAGCTTGACCACTTAGTAGCGCAAGGGGTCTTAGAGCCTGTATCACATGCCGATTGTCACCCCTCTTAAACCCAATGGCGAAGTTCACATCTCTGCGGACTACAAATGCACAATTAGTAAGGCCCTTCACGACCACTCCTACCCGATACCAGTCGTCAGTCATGTTCTGGCTTCTCTGGCAGGGGCTAAGATTTTTGGCAAACTAGATTTGGCGCAGGCCTATCAACAGTTGCCAGTAGACGAAGCCACAGCCACGGCGCAAACAATAGTCACACACAGGGGGGCTTTTAAGGTAAAGAGGGTACAATTCGGCATGAGCGTAGCCCCGGGAATTTTCCAACAATTAATGGATTCATTGTTAAAAGGGATCCCTGGAGTAACGCCGTTTTTTGACGATGTCCTGATTACCGCGGCATCCCCTGACGACTTCGCCTCCCGCCTCCATGCTGTCCTGCAATGCTTTGACTCGGCTGGCCTCAAAGTGAAGTGGGAGAAATGTCTTCTTGGGGTTTCTGAAGTGAGTGGACTTCCTGGGGTTCTGGGTAGATGCTGCCGACCTTCATCCAGCTAAAGACAAAGTGAAGGCCATCGTGGAGACCCCCGCCCCCACTTGTCAAGCAGAGCTACAGGCGTTCTTGGGACAAATAAATATTTACCATGTCTTTCTGCCACACAAGGCTGCAGTAGCAGAGCCCCTACACTGACTCCTGTATAAGTCGGCTTTTTGGTCCTGGGGCCCGAAGGAAGTGGCAGCATTCAGGGGGGTGAAAGCACTTTTAATTTCAAACAACGTGCTGGCCCACTTTGATGAATCTCTGCCGGTGGTCCTTGTGTGTGACACCTCTCCTTAAGGCGTCGGCGCAGTCCTGGGCCACATCCTCCCCGACGGCCACGAGGTTCCCGTGGCCTATTACTCCAGGACCTTAACAGCCGTGGAGCGCAATTATGCGCAAATCGACAGGGAGGGTTTGGCAATCATTGCTGGGGTCAAGAAGTTTCACAACTTCATTTATGAGCACCCTTTCACGATCACTATGGACCACAAGCCCCTCTTAGGCCTCTTCGCTGCCAACAAACAAACGCCCCAAGTCATGTCGCCCCGGGTCCTCAGATGGTCCCTTTTTCTGGCTGGCTACCAGTACCGCCTGGAACACCACCCGGGCAAGGCGATGGGCCATGCCGACGCCCTGAGCCGGCTACCACTGCCAGTCACCGACGCCGATCCCACTCCTGTCCCTGGGATCCTGCTCATCAAAAGTCTTCCGGAGCCTCCGCTGCAAGCTGCCGATATCGCTGCCAAGTCAGCCCCCAACCCCCTCCTCTCCCGGGTCTTGGGCTGGGTGGTGAGGGGTTGGCCTACATCATCCCCGGGGCCCGAGTTCACGGCTTTCAGCACCCGGAAATATGAACTCTCGGCCCTGAAGGGGTGTCTTCTGTGGGGAGACCGAGTCATGGTCTCCAGCTCCCTGAGACAGCGAGTACTCAAGGCACTCCACGAGGCGCATCGTGAGAATGAAGGCACTGGCCCGGAGCTATGTGTGGTGGCTGGTAATTGATGCTGAGATAGAGTCCTGGGTCCGGAGGTGCCAAACCTGCCAAGAAATTCGACCTAACCCTCCAAGCGCACCAACACAGCCGTGGGAGTCAACCCACAAACCATGGTCCCGGCTTCACATCGATTTTGTCAGACCATTCCAGGGACTGTTGTTCTTAGTAACAGTTGACTCCCACTCGAAGTGGCTGGAGATCAGTCCCGTGTCAACAACTTCTACAAAGGCCGTAATCCGATCCCTCTGCAGGATCTTCGCTATGCACAGCCTGCCGGACACGATAGTCTCCAACAATGGGGCAGCATTCACGTCAGCGGAGTTCCAGGAATTCCTCCAAAGGAACCTGGTACGGCACATCTGATCTGCGCCATTGCACCTTGCGACCAACGGCCAAGCCGAGAGGATGGTGCGGACCGTGAAGGAAGCCATCAGCAGGATAACGGATGGGGACTGGGAGTTCCGGCTAGCCCATTTTCTCCTGACCCAGAGGACGATGCCTAACCCCTGTCACTGGCCACAGCCCTGTGGAATTATTGATGGGCCGAAGACCAGCAACCTTGTTGGATCGGCTACACCTGGACTGGGCCCCAGACTCCAAGAGGATGGTGGAACAGTGAGAGGCTCTGAGAGGGTTCTTCCCGGGTGACCCGGTGTTCATCCAGAACTACGGAATGGGAACCCCCTGGCTGGCCGGATGAGTGATCAAAGTCACGGGGCCGGTATTGTACGAAGTATCGACAGACGATGGCAGGCTCTTAACGAAGCATGTGGATTAACTGAGACAGAAACAGCTCCTGGAGGCAGGAGAACCGCAACATTGGCAGCAGGAACCGGCACCTACATACCCGAGCCCAGTAGTCTGCCCAAAACCCCGAGCATCAAGGAGGCCTCTTCCGGGGAACCACCCCCAGAACCAATGGAACCAGATAGGCAACTGGAACTTGTAGCCAGTGACCCGGTACAAGCCCCCCAGCATTCCCTCCGAGAGCGCCGACCCCCTGCTTACTTAAAGGACTATATTAGGTAGGTTGGGTCGGAACTATGGGACCGCCACCAGGGGTCCGCGGCTACAGGCAAGAGCTTAGTTCCTCCAGACAATAGGAATTTAGGATCCTAGTTCCCCCAGCATGGACCAATAGGAACTTTGGCAGGAAATTCAAACCCTCCAATGGGACTGTGGGTGTGCTGGGTGGTTGTGTATATAGTTGGCCTTGCAGGGCTGTTTTGCAGTTCAGTGTTAAGTATAATAAACGTGTGCAAACGCATGTCGTTGTCTGAGTCCTCCATGCAGCGAACCCAGTACTTTTCAGTGCCAGATTACCAACAGTGTGGGTGGAAGTTGGGGCAGCAGTGGCTTCCCCATGGTGGGGGGGGGAGGACAATGGGCAGTGGCTTTCCAAAGCACAAGGGGGTGGCAAAGTCATTCACCTAGGGCTCCAAAACAGCTGATGTGAGCCAATTTGGTGTAATGGTTAGGAGTGCGGACTCTAATCTGGAAGTACCAGGTTTGATTCCCCACTCCTCCACATGCAGCTGCTGGTGTGACCTTGGGTCAGTTACAAGTTCTTTCAGAGCTGTTCTCTCATGAGCAGTTCTCGAAAGAACTCTCTCAACCCTGCCTACTTCATAAGGTGTCTATTGTGGGAAGAGAAAGGGAAGGAGATTGTAAACCACTCTGAGCCTCCTTTGGGTAGTGAAGGGTGGGAAATAAATCCAATCTCTTCTTCTTTTTCCTTGGGCTGGCCCTGAGGACAGCCTATCTTTTTTTCCCATTCCAAAGTCTAATAGCAGCCGGGGCACCTAATTTTAGTCCATGAAGCCTCACCTGACTGTACGATCTGAGGCCCAACGTGAGAGCTATTCTCTTTTCACCAGCTCATACAATCCATTCACAGCTTTTGCAGCATCAGATCTGTTTTCCTCCTTATTGACAAGCATTTCATTCATGATCAGAATGCTAGCAGCCAAGAAACAGAGTGATATTTTCTTCATTTTCTAACACGGCTTGCTATATTTAAGAGGCACATGTGTGTGACATAGATCCTGCTGATGTTGCCAACCCTCTAATATGGGAAATAGCCTGCTCTCTTTCACGGCTATGGAGACTGAGAAACTCCGGTGTCCAACTCAAGCTATGCTATGGTGCAGTAGTCCCCAGTGATCCCAAAACTAGACCATATACCTGGGGGAGGTCAGAATTAAGTTCTCCTGCACACCTAAAAATAGAAGACACAGAGACTCAATTTTTGTTTTCAAATTTGCTTTTCTCTGTAGTACTGAATATTTTAAAAAGGGGACATTTTGATCTCCAAGGAAGTTAGCCTGTTACCTCAGAGACTTTTTTTTTTGAGGCAGCAGAGGGAATGCCTTTGCTGCTTACTTTGGCAACCCTGAATTGCTAAATACTCTTCCCATGAATGCAAGCCTTTCAGTGCCGTTAGCTCTTGCCCACAGGTATAAACATTCTTTCATGAGAAAGATTGGAAGGACTGTATGCTGCACAGGTAAACAAATGCATAGTGTATGAAAGAATGGTTCCAGTAGGGGGGGAAATAGATTTGAAGATGAGGCAAGTGTTTTGTAGCAACAATTATGTTCAAGGTTCAATTTCCTGTTCCACATATACTTTTGGCAGCCAGTCTGGGCACTGGTAGTGAGGAAACGAAAGCCTAACGGGATTTTTCTGGTACCTGCAAAATGGAACCCGACTGAAAATATATGTTCAGGGCAGCTACAAAGAAATGGGGTGACCCCACTGGTTTATCTTACTGGCATGAGACTCAGAGTGCAAAAAAGATATGCCTAAAGCATGTTATTAAGTCCCTAACATCCCCAACTTTTTTTTGTCTCACTAGGCAAACACTACAGGCAACATTCCCAAAATATTTACTGATACACAGTCCTTGAGCTAAAATAGAAAGGGATTTGTTGTTCCTTTCCAGTAAATGAGGCAATTGCAAAAGGGTTGAATTAAATTCTGAAATAATTAATTCTCCTTCCTTTAGTAAAGTTGAATTTGGCACATACTGTATCAGTCATAGGGTTTATATTACATTTTATAAATGAGTTAGCCATTCCTGTAACTTCTTAAGCACCATGGAGGGGGGTTGAAAAAACATAATAGTCATAATAGCTTCTTTTTACTTAGTTGCTATAACACGTCCATATTGCACAAGCAAAAAACTGAGAGAAATTGTTTACATTCACAAAAGTAAAAGTGTTTTTCCCTGCCTAAGAGACTTGTCATGAGATTTACGAGTGATCAACAAACATCCACATGCTCAACTCAAAACTCATCACACTTTTGCAAGTATCCTTTTCAAACACTCCCAAGCATTTATCAACCATCTTCAGTTCAGCTAATACTGGCAAATTGTAACCATGTTTGGGTTGAGCTGGGGACCCGAAAGTTTATCACCTTTACCTATGCAGCATGCAGTCCCTCCAATCTCAGCTTGAATGGCAGTCCAGTTTTCTATGTCTGAGACCTAAGTATAATCTAAAAGAGTCTTTGTTATGTCCCCTTGCAGGTTCCCCACTTTTAATTCTATAAACTTCTGCACATTATGTTCTTTCTAAATGTAATGTGGGGAAGGGAAATAACCCTGTTGCCCCACCTGATGACATCATGTTCAAACTGGAACTCTATACGTATAGCCTAACCTGAAAAAATTATTAACCTCCAGTATTGGTAGTAATGAAAAGGACTCAGCTTGCGCATCTTGTGCTGTATGATGTCAAAAACTTCAATGTAAATCAGTGCTAGAGACGGCACACAAACAATCAGGGTAGGCTAGAACATCCAACTACGGAGATTAAAAAATTCTGTTACTTGAGTGGGTCATGACAGCAATCTTTTCCACATCAGGGAGTGGGTCACAGCAGGGACAAAAGTAAAGCTCAGCATTTTTGGTGAGACGATCCAAAATCTAATGGTTCTTCTCATGGTCTGTGTGCATCACACAAGTAAGTTCCACACCTATATAGTCCCTTGATTTGGAACTTTCCAGAATTAGGCTATTTAGGTATAACATCCTTGCTCCTTCAAAGCCTACATACCAATATGTGTACTTAAGGGGGAAGAGATACAACTCCCCACTTAGTTTCTTTTGACTGCCACAACAGCAGCATTGATTGGGAATGCATTTTTTCAGCATTTTTCTTCTATTCCTTCAACTTTTCTCTTCAGCATTATCTTGTCTCTTCTCTGACATCAGTTGTCACCTTCACAGATTTTGGAGGGAATTTTTTCCCCCCTTCAGCCCTGAGTGCAGTGAAACAGATTGAAAATAGGGGGGAGATAGAGTTACTTTGAGACACTTTTCAAGACCAGTCAGCCTCTGTAGTTTTTGTCTTCAGAGATCAGGCAGGCTGCTATTTGTGACTGTTTCATTTTGTTTAGCAGTGCAATATTGTATGCAGTTACTGATATAATAGGGAAATGACATGAAGTTCACACAAAGAAAGAAGCTCACCAATCAGACACACATACTTCATCAGCTTTTGACAATTCTCAGGAACTATTTGGGGACCCCAACCATTGAAGTTTGTCATTCCCAAATAAAATTCACAGAGTGCTTCAGTGGGTAAAAATGAGAACTACCAACCGACCAAGAGACCCTGAGGTGATCAATCAAGACAACAAAAATAGATATCTTGGCCATACACTTCACTTTCTAGATGGACCGTGAACAGAATAGAAATTAGGGGGCAAAACAATGAACAAAAAGAAAGTAAGAATTGAGTGGCTTTTTTTATTTCTTTTGCTTCAAGGATTAACAGATGAGGCCTATTTACCCTACCCTAGTAACACTAATACTGAAAAGATTAACTTTTCAACTACTTTCCAGTTACTTGCATTTCTTTAATTCCTAGTATGGAAGGTAAATTTGTTGACGGGGGTTTATGTATGTGTAGCAACTTCACCAGCAAAAAAGTGTAACATGTAATTAGGACAGTCAAACATTTTCTTTGTGGACACTTACTGGAGTCCTCAGGATACTCTGCGTCTTCCTTTAGTCCCACTTCTTCCTAAGCTGCTTTGTATAGAATTGGCTGCCTCCCAATAATACGTCAGGTTGGCATCATAATGCTTCAGACTATGTTCCAACTGGAAAGCTTCCCATGGCCCTGTGAATGCCAACAATTAGTCCAGCAGTATGTGCCATTTATGTGGCATACAGTCAATTCCTTTTTTGACTATTTTCTTAAGGCTTTGTGGAACAAAACCTAATACTCACTGCATGGAATGTTAAGAGAATAAAGCCACTAATTTGCCAGCACTCTTGAAATCCAGGAAGTGTTCCTCTTACTGTCACTAAGCTCCTGCCGAGTCTCAAGCATGAAGGCTTCTCCCAAAACTGGCATGCACAATCCATTGCAATTCACAAAATAGTTACTTGATAAATGCATGTGCTCCTTTGTCTTTGAGCTCTTTCTGGAGATCTACATGTAGCAGCAGGGCTATTTTTGGGCAGGAACGCACAGGAACGGAGTTCCGGCTGGCTTCCAAGTTGGCCACGCCCAGCAGGAATGGCCACATCCAACAGCAGGAACTCATTAGGATTGGCTACATTAGGGGTGTGTGGCCTAACATGCAAAGGAGTTCCTGCTACAAAAAAGCCCTGGGTTTGGACAACAAACAAGGTAAACAGAATAAGAAGCAAAAGGTGGGTAACATGGGGGAGTGGTATAATGTGCCAATGAGCTGTGCTGTCAGGGGTGTGGCCTAATATGCTAATGAGTTTCTGCTATTGGGTGTGGCCTATTATGCTAATGAGTTCCTGCTGGGCTTTTTCTACAAAAAGAGCCCTGTGTAGCAGTAAGTGATACCTCTGGTACCAGCAGGCCATCACCACCATCTCCAAAACAACCAGTTGCCATCAGTGGTTTTAGATGACTTTCAGTCAGAAGGCACTGTAAATAATCACTTCCATTTTATGGTGGCAGCCTATATGATAGCTAAAAGACAAAGCTCCTACTTCTTTGTTTACTGTAGCAAAAACTGGCCATTTAAATGTGTATCTAGTCTTTGTCCCCATGGTACAAACAGTGAAGCATGAAGCAGTCTTTGGTTAGTTGTACGGTTCTGTGACATTTCTCATTTTCACTCGTGCATGGTCATAAGATTGAATATTTCTAGAGATGCTGCAAACTTTGTGGCAAACATATTTGTTGGCAAACATAATGTGTTCAACAGCCATGATCACCCATGGGATGAATTTATTCTCCTGTCGACTGTCCACCTTGAACACCTGTTCAACAACTCTGCACCTTCACAATAGCTGTGGTGGAAGAATGTCATGTCTTTGTCATGATGGAGTTTCATTTCATTCCCTTCATTTCCTTGCTTTTGCATGTGTTCAGTAGGGGACATGATTCTACTCAGGGTCACGGGTGGCCAGGTCAGGTCATTAAATGATGTGAGGGAGAAACTGTGCCTCCCAAGCAAGAGGAGGCAACAAAAGGGGGGCTGCTGAATGGTTTGCAGGGCCTGGTCCAGACCCAGGTTGCACAGTGCTGCACCCTGCTAGACATTATTCAGCAACCTCAGTGCCTCCACCACTACCTACTGATAGGAGAAGATGGTGAAGGCACCAAAGCTACTGAAAGGCATCCACTGTAAACCAAGTTCTCATTCAGCAGTTTCTGCTGCTGGAGGAGGTGATGGAAGCACTGGGATTTGCTTAATAATGGCTAATAATAAAATAATAATAATGGCTAATAATAAAAACACCTCACAAGTAATTCTGCAGCCTTGGTGCCTCTGTCTTCTGCTACTAGAAAGTAGGGATGCTTGATGGCTACCATCATGTGTAACAGGGTGAGTTTTTCATTGAAATCAGTGGAAATGGAAATGAAAATAATGAAAATTGTCATATAAAAATGCTCACTCCTACAATATTCTAGGATGAGTCAACTGTGATCTAGAGAAATGTCCTGTCTTAATAACTAGCATGGTATAGAGAGCTGGTTTATAATGTGGCAAGTGCAGATTCAGACACCCATACAGCAATGAAAGTGACATTGGGTAATTTATAGGCTGCAGTCACACTGGAGGCTTGGCACGATCTAGCAATGCCTCTATTTCCAGTGGTTTAAATTGTTGTGGGAAGGAGTGAGGCACTCCTGTGCACTCGCCCCATGGTTAACCTGTTCAGACTATTGCTGTGGGGCAACCACAGAGATGGTGGATGGTGGCTTTTAAAAAAATTGTCTTTTGCATATGCGCATAACCATTTATTTGAAGCATAGCTCCGTTTTGACAGCTGGAGGAGGCTGCCTCCCCCTCTGAAAAATCTTTTCAATAAATCCCTTCCCCACCCTGTGTTCTGCAAAGCTGTAGGCAGAGAAATAGGCATGACAAAATACAAAGGAGGCTTCTCAGCCTGCCCCCCCCACCTCAGAGGATAGCTGTAAGCTTGCTGGTGTGCATGAAGCTGAGGTTATGCACACATTGCTAACTGACTTAAAAACAAAAACAAAGAGTCACAACAGAGCAGAGCAATCAGAGTTCCCAACCGGGTCAAGCTCGCACCAGGGGAGTTCAGATATCCGGAAATACGGGGTGAAAGTGCTGATATCCGTAAGCACCAGACTTTCCCCGGTGCTTGATTACTCCACTTCTAAAGTGGGACAGAACGGCGTGGTAACAATCGGGGCATGGAAGGCAGATGTGGCTGTCTGATTGTGCTCTTTAAATCTGCCAAGGTACCACAATGATATTGGTGCAAACCGCTCCTGTGACCACAGCCATAGTCTCTTTCCTAATCTATCACAGGGGATTTTTTAGCATAATGTGAGATAACTCCATTTAAGATGCTTTGAAATCCATGGAGGAACTGTAGGATACACATGTTCAGAGAGAAGAAAGCTGAGCCAACACTTGACATTTCAGTATTCTATTGCAGTTAAATCCCATGTTGTATTGCTTATAACTTTACATTAGTGTGTAAAAAGTTTTATCATTGAAAGATATCTGTAGCCCAAATCAAACTGCTGCTAGAATGGTTGATAAGTTTTTAAAGTGCTTATACTGTTTTGTGGTAACAAACCAATTAATGTTTTGTTTTCATGAGAACTTTAGTAACTAAAAATGGGTAACGTCAGATGTATTAGTTTTAGGTCATGTTCAAATGTCTCCGTTTATGTCTCCGTTTATAATGTCTCCGTTTATAATTCAAGTCTCTTTTTGACAGTACATTTGACAATTTTTTAACAAACAAAAACAAAAGGGACAACTGATTTTTTAAAAATAAACTGGGTAGGGAAACAAAATGGGAAATGTATGCATGGAACCCTTTTTCATGAAAAAAAAAATGAATTCATAAAAGGGAGGGAATGTTTAAATGCTTGGGCGGGGAGGGTGGGGTATGAATTGAATAAATAAATAAAATAACTGTATTTTGATGCTTATTTACTATAGCCCAGTGATTAAGAAACTGATCAACAAACTGGATTTTGAAGCCCTAAGTGTTCGCATTGAGAAAGCCAAGGAGCTCTGGCATCTCCTACAGGAAGACAAAGGAGAAAAGGAAAGGAGAACAAACAGAAGATCTCAAGGATCAGTAAGCATTCACAGCCTGGCACTTGAACTGGCAGCAGGTGGATTTTCATGGGAGGCTATTAATGTTGTAAGTCAAACTCATTAAAATTCCATTTCCCTTTTCATGCCTAGAAGGCACTACTCCAGAATCTCTAGTTGCATTTCATCTGAGGCTTGCTTTCACCCACTTGCCTTGAAAACCATGCCTTTGTACATTTTTTTTTTTTTTAGAGTTTGGGAGACTTTTTTAGTGTCACACTAAACTATCTCAGTAAACACAAGTCTGTTGAGATGAATACCCTATCTTTGACTGTAACCTTTCAGATTTGGGTTTTCTATGGGTATATGATGACATCTAGGACCCAGAAAAAGAGATCAGAAGGCAAAGTTATCCATCTAGTTCGGCATGGTTGCTCTTTTCCATTTTATTCTGTTTTCCTCTCAAAGTAGATTCTCATTAGCATTAAATAACATCAAATGATTTTATAAATACAGTTAACACAAATAATAAGATCCGATGTTGCATATTTTCCCCCCACCATGGGAGGCAGGTCTGATTCAGATTTTATGTGCTGATACCTTTTCCATCTCATTCATATTCTTTACATAATCTTCACTGAAAATGAGATACTTTTCATTACCTTCTATTACAAAACATATGTAGAGGTTTGTTTCCCTAAATACTCTCACTTTATACATTCTCATCAAACAGTATTGGGTAAGATTCAGCCTGTTTCCCCCACCCCACCCCCATCTGTGAATGGAAAGAATTTCTCTCAACCAAGGGGGAAGGAGCCAGGTGTCTTCCAGTGACACTCCTTATGCTTTACAGGGTTCTGATTAAGAGCTAGCCTTACCTTAGCAGGTTTGGTTTTGAAGGAAACAAGAGGATGCCATTTGAAGGGGGATCTTAAAAGTCTCTTCACAAGTGTCAGAATGGATGTGTCAGTATGGTCAGTACACTGACTACACATGCTCATATACAGAGCTGCCATGTTTGATCAGACCAAGAGGGAAGTTCACAAATAGTAAAAGGTATGCGTATGTAAACCCTTTCTCTAATAGTCTCTCTGTGATTGTTCATTGCTGCAACACACTAAGCGGATGTCCCAAATTACTGAGGAAGAGTTCTGATGAGTCTGAAATGTATTTAAAATATTAGTGGACCAAGATGGTTGCCTACAATTTGAATCCACTGAACCAATCTGTTTAAACAACCTTTTCCAGTTCCAAAGAGCTTGTTTGGCAAGCAGAGCAGAGTTGGGTAACTCTAGTCTGAACCCTTTACCAGGCACTGAATCCTGCTAGAGGCAGCGGCGGCAGCGGCGGCAGCAGTAGCTGTAGACTCTGTTTCTTCTGCTGCTGCTGAAGCCACTCAGGAGGATAGTGGCATAAAGTTACAGTTCCTCACTTCTTGAGTAGCCCAAATTGAAGTCAGTGGGACATGTAACTGGAATAACAAGGTCAAGAAGAAACAAATGTCCCAGGCTAAATGGTCTGTTTGGGGCTGGTGAAATGTGTAGAGGATTTCCAGACACTTACAAAATCACCACTTCGAACGCAGAGAAGGAAAGCTTTAATATATCTCCCATCAGCCAAGGCTTCTGCTTTTTGATTTAAGGACAGGAAAAACAACAGCCATGAAAGTCAAAACCACTGGGCTGAACATCACCAGCCAACTCCTAAAAATAGGCCAGCTTTCTTACGGAAAGGTATACAAAGTAGAAGAGAGAAAAAATAGGCCATTTGAAAGAAGCTTCTCCAAGTCGTCTGAATTTGGTGCCAAACATACAGGGCAGACTAATAGTTAAGAGGCCTCTTGTGCCGTTTTTGGATCTTTAAAGGTACTGGTGACCAAATACTCCATGCTGGGAGGCAACTGTGGAAAATAACTTGATCTGTAATGAACAAGCAATCTAATTGTTTTAAATTTTCTTTGAGGTTTTCTTTCTGTAATGCATCATAATGACGTTAGCAGACTAACTTCCTTCATTTCAGTTCTCGTTTTGCATGTGGAAAGATGGATGGCAGATGGGGACAATGCAGTAGTCGAAAACATCCGAATCCAAAATTGTACCTGCGTACAACTTTATGGAAAATTCAGAGTCATGCAGGGCCATCTCTGCAAACAGTCTCAACCTTTTGTAATGTGTTCAGTTTCCTGGGACGGAGAGCTCTTGTTTCACCCAGGGTCTGTACACCCATTAGGCTTTACAAACATGCAACCTTATAAGTTAGGTTTTACTTAGGATCTGATACCTTCTGGATTACATAAGGGATTGTTACAGGTACCTATCTACTACTAAAGAGTAAAGCAAAATGTAGCCAGTCTGCAAGATGTGTTTACTTTCTTTGTGTGCACACTCACACCCACCCAGACATATACTGAAAGTAGTTGTGGGACTTATCCTAATAACTTTTTCCTGCACTGAAATGTTAATTCACTTTAGGCTTTAAATCATCAAAAAGTTCATAGTTTGGGGGGGGGGAGGTCAGGGTTCTCTAATAATGATGCAGAATGAAAGCATTAAGGGGGAAAGTGACATGGTCTAAACATAATTTTAGCATTTTGTTTTGAATGAAAGTTCATTTTTCAACCACTCTTTAAGAAAGACTAGTTTATTATGAATAAGCTCCTGGACTGAGGTAGACCTTCCTTGAATCTGAGCTGTTTCTGTAGAAGGAGAAAACACAGATTTTCTATAAGCAGTCAGTATTATTTTTGTTTCCATAGTATAGGGAGCTCGTTAGCCAAATTATGTCTTCTTCACACCACAAAGAAATACTGCTTATATTTGGTTGTTGAATCTTGCTAAACCTGCTCTGGTTCACTTTTCTCCCTTTGCTGAGAGGAGCAGGGGAAGAACAGACAAGGGGAGCATGTGAGCCTGAGGCTGCCTCCTGATCTCTTCCCGGGCATAATTCCAAAAGGGAAATTCCAGGACCTTAGAAATAACACACCATGATTTTCTGGCACTGGACAAGCCACTCCCTTATGAGGAGGTTCTCCACATTACACTCTGCACTGTCTACGGTGGAGACCAAGAGGCATTTGAAGAATCTCTCATAAAAGCAGCTGAAGGATTGTGGGCACAGCCTGGCTCAAAGTGTTCAAATGAAAATGGTCTAGATAACACACTTGATCCTAGCCATAAGGTTGACTTTCCAGTAACCAGGACTACATATCACAGTATGAAGACAATTAAGGTGGCACTGTGTAGGGTCGAGGGCAGTGACATGGAAGGTGTGGTATCATGCGCACTGCGATGTCACTTCCAGGGAAAACCCGAAAGTGACCCAGAAGTGATGTTGGGTAGCTCTAGATATCACCAGCAACTAAACCATAGAGTTTCTGGCAATTCCTAGGGTTACCCAATATCATTTCCAGGTTTGTTTTGGAAGTGACATTGTAGCACAAACCATTCCTTTTATATATATATATAACTTATATCATAACTTATATCATAAGTAGGTGATAAAACCTTATTTCATATGCTGTGCTCGCCTCTCCATTGAACATGTATTATTGTTTTATTTTGTATATCATTTATCTTACATTCTAATGATCTAGAAATGGATTAAACAATCTTGATCATTATCATGTAATTTTTGGGGGGTGGAAGTGCACTGAACAGTGTCTAACAAAAGGTTTTCATCTTCAGTTTCTGGAGTTATCAGTTAATGAAGTTTTGCTTTCATGGTAGTAACGCTGAACTTTATTTTGTGCCAGAATTTGTTTGCAGCTAGTCATGAGATAAATTTGGAAGTTGTTTAATTCACTGAACATGATGTAATTTGGAACCTTAACATCAGGAGGCCCATAAACTGTAAGGTTTCCATCGTCTTTATGCCAGCAAATGGTTTTTGTTAAAGACAGGCCATAATACAACACAAAACATCCTTATTTAAACAGAAAGACTGTTAAGTGACTATTTTAGTAGATCGTAGAGAAGTTAAAAGAAGTGAAGTCTTGATTGTGCTTTCTAACTATAAGTGTTGTAATTAACAATGCTGTTTCCCTCGGTCTTCTTCCATGTTCTTTTTAACATAGTGACCTCAATCCATTGCAGTTAGTTATACTTTCAAGTTCCATTGAAATCAGCCTAATTCTGTAATAGATGGTGGGAGTTTTCCTAGGAGGTACACATACTTAGCATTAAAAATAACTGTCTCTTCTCATTAACCACTTCGGACAAGCAAACAAAACCAAATGTGCAACATGATAAAATTGTCTATTTCTGTTAACCCATTTTGATAAATGTGTGTGTATTTATTCATTTATTATCATGTCACTTGTGTGTCTAAGGGCCAACAGGCACTGAAAATTCTTTGCAACATAAACCTTATGAAGCCATATGAATTCTGATGGATGTTCCCCTCCATAAATAGCACAAATACATGCAGCTCCTATGTGTGACTATTTTGTTCCCTACCCCCAGAGGGTAGAGGAGCCATTTTTTCTTTCTGTTAAGGGAAGATACTGGGCTCCTTGGGGCTGAGAATTAAGCCAGGAACCTTGTAAACCTGGCCCATTAGAAAGTGTGGAAGCATTCTTCCCATAATGCATTTGACTTCAAAGCTGCCCAGCTGCCCTACAGGAAGCCAATGTAGGATTAGTCCATCACTTCAGGGTTAAACAGGAATATTTACAGTCCCTTTCCAGGTTGGCTGAGAGAAATACCTTTTTTGCTAGCTTCACATTGCCTGTTTAGGTGTGGGAGTTTTAAATAGGCTTGGTCATCATAATAGGGCCCAAACTGGAGAATCCAGGAATAGCAATATTCTGTAAGGTGAAGAAACTTGGTGAGCATCCAGAGACATGTAAGGGGGAGGTTTCTGAATCCAGCCTGTCATGGCTGACCAGACTCAGTGGGATTGAGGGTGGGAACCTCTTTAGTGTTAGGGCTTTATTAGATGAATCCTAATATTGTCCAACATAGTAAGACACTGATTAGAGTTTAACTGCTCTTCCTATGCAAGCTGGTGAGCAGGCAATAAAAGTGAGACATTTACAAGTTGAATACTGAGCAAATGTGGTACTTCCTATCATGCTGGCAACCTTTTGGCAGCCTGGTAGATACAGTATTGCCATCTCCAGGTTGGGAAATTCCTGGTGATTTAGGGTGGAGCCTGGGGAGGGCAGAATTTGTGGAGAAGAAGGAGCTCAGCAGGATATAATGCCATCAAGTCCACCCTCCAAAGTAGTCATTTTCTCCAGAGGAGAATAGTCTGGAGATCAGTTGTAATTGTGGGAGATCTCCAGGGCCTATCTAAAGGTTTGCAACCCTAGTGAGCTTGGGTAATATGAAATGTGAGGATCACCAGAGGTCATTTCGGGGGGGAACGCGGGGGAACGCAGTTCCCCCGGGTGAGGTGCAGGGGGTGGGGCACATGATGAAGCCCCGCCCCCTGCTTCCGGCTGCCCCACTTCCGGCCCTCACTCAGCCAGGAGGAGGCAGGAGAAGAGGGAGGGTAAGTTGCTTCCTCCCCGCCTCTCCCCACCCCTGCCTGCCTGGGGCCAGGGAGGGCCTTGGCGGGGCTTCCTCACACTCCAGCTGGCCTTGCAGGTCCACCGCCGGGCCCCTGATGTCAGCGGGTGTGGCATATGCTAATGAGTTATGCTAATGAGTTCCCCTAGCTCTTTTTCTACAAAATGACCCCTGAGGATCACATTTAATAAACTGTGCCGATCCTTTATTAACAATAAACCTTAGTTTAACCCATGTCATGTGCCTTCATTTTGAGGTACAGGTGGCAAGAATGGGACCTGCTCTTATATAGCCAAAGCCATGCACCATCAAAACAGCAGACTTCACATATCCCTAAGTAAGAGCTTTTCATGATATCTAATTAACTTTTTTCTGTTTTCTGTTAATTTCTTGTTCAGGCACTGAAGAAGTTCAACCGAACAGATGCAGGTGTCCTGTCTTTCTTGGATTTTGTTACCTACATTCCTCTGTTTGTAGAAATTCACGAGGGTATAGTTGAAAACCCATTGTCGTGCATCTCAAATGCAATTCCTGTTCTAGAAGATAGACTTGGCATAGATTCAAATTAGAACAGTAGTTCTTCCACCAGGTAGTCTCAAGCAATGTAAGAAGATCCAAAACTGGAAATCTCCAACGTACTTGTTTCATTTAGAATTTGCTTAAAAGAGATGCTTCTTGCTTTCTAAGTAAACACAAATAATATTTAGCCTCTCAAGAAATTATGATGACCTGATCATTAATTGTCACTCAGAGTATCTGCCACTGACATGAGAATTCTTTACAATCAATATATCGACATCACAAACATAGAGAACAAACTGGATTATCATTTCAAACAGACAATGCTCACTGTAATATTGATACAAACTATGTATTCACAAGATGGTATCCAATATTCCCATAGTAATATATTGAATATATTTCCATGTCACTTTCACAGGAACAGGAAATGCAAGAATTATTGATTTCATATATTTTCACTGACAAGCACTCACAGGAAAGACTTATACATTTGAGCTGTTTATTCATCCTATTGCAATTTGTTTCTGTTTGTAGGGCTTGTAGTGTTGTTACCTTAATAGCCCTCTTTGTATAGTAGTCATTTTATTAATTGCAAACTGATGGGCACAATTTTAGGCACCAGTTCCTGATCACTGTTAGAAATGCTCTTTTTGTGATAAAAAGCTGAGCTCAGGATAATCACACATTCTTAAATCCCATGTTAGCGTATGGAACAAGTGAAATGCAACCAATGTAATCCCTGTTGATTGCAATAGGATTCAACCACAATTTATTGATTTAAGCACAACTAACTTCAGTTGGATTTGGCTGCTGGGTGCAGATTGTGAAGAATTGCTACACCTATCAGTGGCTTGGATCCACCAGAGGATTTCCATGAATGGAATCCACCAGAGGATCCCCTCCTCCAGCTGAGCCCAAATCCCACCTTGTGCTATTGCTGGCAGTCCATTGTCCCCCAGGACCAGAATTTGGTTGGACATTTGGGTCTGTGGCAGGAGTGGAAGGTGAAGAAGTTGGACTCTGCTGACAAAAATATCTTCTGTTTACAGAAGGCTTCTATTGGATCCCAGCAATTATTTCTGAGCATAATTTTACAAAAGGTGTATGTGCGTTATATCAAGCAGTCTACTTGAATTTTAGCCCTTCAGTTTTCTTTTAGGCTTATCCTGATTTGCATATAGGCTTGCGAACAGGTCTGAAGAAAAATAGAAGCTTAATGTGTGAAATGAACTGCCAAAGCTTTTAATGGCATGGAAGTAAATAACATTGCATTAAGCTTCTATTAAAGGGACAAGACATTTCCCCCCTCCAAAATGGTTCCAGAAAATAGATTATCATCCAGCAATTTCAGTTTGATAGATTTAATGAATTCCTGTTCCAAAGATCACAGAAACATAGCATGACCTTTAAAAATTAATGTTGACAAATATCCCAAACTAATCATTTTGAGAATGCTGCTTGTGTACTCACATCTAATCTAAATACATCACATTAATTCAGTTATTATGTTACTATGTGATCCTCATTCTAAAAACAAAAGCTGTTTTGTAAATGGGCTTTCTATGTACGTAAGCAAGCAAGCAAATAATCTGGTTTAGATGTTTTAGCTGTTTTATTGAGCTCCAAGTCTGAAGCTCCCCAAGTATGTAAGCATATCTGCTAATTATATAATGAGTAAAATAGCTGCTGCTTCCAGTAAGTAAATATGTGTAGAACCAAAATGTCTGGATAAAATTAAGGTTTTAGAAGCGAAACTGTCAAAAAAGAACAGGATACAGCCGGAGCCATCTTCAAGATACCATAGGTAAACTTAACTTTCAAGAGCCTTCACTTCTTAAAGGTCTAACTATACATACATTCCTTACTAGACTTTTCAAAGGGCCTAACTGTACCATCCTCCTCAGATACACCATGAAGACTTCTAATCAGACATGCCTTGCAAATTCTTTGCTCAGAACTCTATTCTCTAGTGTACAGGGACCTGATTTAGTCTGGGGCCACAGCACACAAGGTGCTGGGGCTTCAGCCCCCCCCCCCCACACACACCTTAAGGACCTCCTACTCCCATACAAACCAACTAGACTGTTACAATCATCTTCAAGGGCCCAGCTTTGGGTAAATTTATCTGTGTTGGCCTGTTATTAGTATGGGTGTATGGACTTGTAAGCATATGGAATAGCTGCACACTTAGATTAACAGACCACCACAACCACTATTCAATCCACTGTTCCCAGTCCAAGGTAGGCAAAAACACCCATTCAGCCAATACTGGGTAGAAGCGAAAAATTCCTACCTGGCCCCAATAGGCGACCAGCAACAGCCTACACTAAGAACAGGGTGGGAGGGTGGGTGAGCACACAGTTCAACTGACTTGGGCGGGAACAGAGCCCTGCCTTTTTGCGAGGCTGGCTCTGCCCCTGCCCATGTCATGATGCATAGTGTCGTGCTTCTGTTGATGCCCCAGCCTCCTCCGGGGCGGCAAAGCAGCCCCCAGCCTCCAGCGGCCTTGCCAGGAGGCTGGGAGCTTAGTTCCATTTAAATACACCATGGACAGATGTGTCCTAAAATATAAAGGAGCAAGCCTCAGAAAATAAACTTTTCCAGATGGTTTTCAATCATTAATTGACAAAGAGCCAGATCAGTTTCATTCTGGGATGGTAAACCAGAAATCATAAATTATCTGTACCAATCACTTAATTTATCATTTGGAAAGTCTTAAATATGTAGGCTAAGACAGAGAGGGAATTGGAAGCATGACCACTGTATACTGTATGCTGCTAGGAATAATATGTGGAACTCTTGTTGACAAATGGCCCTTCCCTACTTGCAGTGGGAAGCTTTTTCATGTGTGTGTTGACTGAAACGGTCTTTCTCCCAAGAAAAGAGTCCCATTTTTCACTGACTACATTTTTGGGGAGCAAGAGGAATTGCAGAAGGACAATGCTCATGTTACTCAGATGTGATCCTATGCAGACACTACACAAATTGCATCTATTTCCCTATAGCCAGGCTCGTAAAATTGCCAACCTCCAGGTGAGGCCTGGAGATCTCCTGGTATTAGAACTGCTCTCCAGGCAACAGAGATCAGTTTCCCCCAAGATAATGGCTGCTTTGGAGACTATATGGCATCATACTCCACTGAAGTCCCACCCCTCCACAAGCCCCTCCCTCCACAGACTCCACCCCTAAAATCTCTAGGTATTTCCCAACCCAGAGTTGGCAACCCTACGGGCTCACAATATAAATAAATGATGATGGAGGATTTCCACATTATACTGGGGACAACTTCATAAGCATTGGATACAATCTAGACTACCATTTGCATGGGCGCTGGGGATGACTGACTGCGGCCTAAAAGTTAAGGCAGCCTAAATGGATGATTTTGAACAAACATAATTTTGATAGTGGGTGGATTTTAGAATCTTGTAAAAGAAATATTTTTAAATACCACATGGTGCTGATACTGTTTTTCATATCCCAAACTTGTCTACAATTTAAATCTCAGTATAACTTCTAAAATAAGTGTTTCTATTTTTAGTTATTTATGATTTGTGAGCATAAACCTCTGAGGAAGCCAACTTCAGGAAGAATGTTTTCCTCATCTTTCCATAACTACATTTTTGCCACTGTTCTAAACAATTCCAACTTGATGTTGAAACCAAATGTAGACAAATCCTTTGGAAAAGAAAAGACCTCTAAGGAAAAAGAATAAGAGACTCCATGGGCAAATCAACTAGTAAAAGTATATGAACAAAAAAAATAATAATCAGAATCATTTCTTTTATTCCCACATCACCTAGGCTAAATTCCGAAGAGTTGATTATATTTTGTGGGCCCCAGAGAATGCTGGCCTAAGAAGGCAGAAACGTGTCCGCAACAGCGTGGGGTGAGCCCATCCAAGGGAATAAAATGCTTGCTAGTGACCGTAATGCATTGGAAATGTTGCAAGCAGAAGAACTGATTCCAACCTCTCCTGTACCACCTCAGAATTAGTTGGGATCACTTGTCTAAAAACACCTTGAGTCAAAATTTTCCTGTACAATTAATATGTCAAAAGGGTGTTTGCTTGGAGACACAAGAGCATTTCCACAGATGGAAGGCTTTCAGCTTGCAAAAATGACCCAGGTTCAAAGACCCACTTAGTCATAAAGCTCACTGGGATGACCTTGGGCCATTCATTTTCTCAGGATTGCTGAGAAGGTGGAAATTCTGAGCTCCTTGGAGGACAGGACAGATAAAAATGTTCTATATAGAGTACTTCCAAACAAGGCATGTGGCACAAGTCTGAGAGAGGATTATGCTACATCCTTTCTTGCGTGTCTGCTCAGTCAGGTTTGCCCAACCATACAAAATCCATGGATATCCCACAAGCTGTTTCCTTTCTGTCTGTCACGTCACAAATGCAGAAGCCCTGAAAAATGGAAAGGTGGGCATGCTGGACATTCACAATCTGTGGTATACAAGAACTGGACAGGTGTGTCAAGACTCACTGTTAAGAGCTTCCATCAAAGGAAAAGCTCAGGTGGAGAAAAGGCTGGATATGAACATAGCCAGATTTAGGTTGTTGTTGTTGTCTTTAACTATTCAGCATTCCTAACCAGAACCAGACTTTCAAAGATTTCCACTCCCCTTGCAGTATCAAAATCATTACATTCTCCAAGGTGCTGAGCATTCAGTATCTGCCACCAAAACGTTTATAGACAGAAGTATTAAGCATTTTGAGTGAGTAGAAATCATGCTTTTAAAAACAAAGACGTTTCAGCAGTACCACTGGGTAAGTCCTTAAAGTTCTACAGGAAAGTCCAGATTGATGGGAATTTATATTTGTTTTATTATACATTAAGGTATAAAACATCAACGTATTAGATAAAGAACAACAAGATCTGATTTAGAAGAAATTTGGCAGAAGAACCCGAAAACCAATGAAGGATAACTGTTGAATGTGGATCTACGGGAGTACCTGAATACTGGCTCTGTGGAAACCCTTGTTATGGTTTCATCGAATGAAGTAAATGCCAAGCCAAAACTGTCAAAGAAATGTGTTGTTTTCTTTTCTCTTTCCATTAAATATGATGAGAAATCCCTTTTCAGATGTCCAGCATTCTAACCACATGTAACTGGAGTACTCGCAATCCACTGAATACATCTGGTTGCCATTCTGTCTGAAAGGGGGGCAATGCACGTATTTTCCATGTACTTTGGTATGTGTGACCATGTTCCATCATAAATCTGGAGTTCTGTTCACAAGTGCTTGGAGCTACATGGAAAATATGTGTGTTGTCCCTTTTCCCAAAAAATGTATTGTGATTACTGGTAGTGCATGTTCCCATTGTGCGTAGTTCGATCACCAAAACTGAACAGGGCTCTCAAACCTGCATTAACACTTGTAAAAGATAACTGATTTATGGAAGTAATCAAATTCTAATCACCTCAAGGCAAAACTCTCCATCTAATTTTAGAACTAACCACCAAGATGAATCATTACTGGGCTTAAGAACTATTCAGCGACTTTTATGATCATTATTTTCTAGAACCTTACTTGCCTGATTCCTTTCTCACTGTGACAAAAGAACCCAGAACTGCATGAGATGGCTAATCCCCACAACATTTTCAGGTCAATTTAGTGGCTATATTAATAATATATTCACACATTACATTGTCCACTGGCACGGCATGCAAAAAAAATCCAATTTTTTTGTAAATTTGAAAGGCAGTATATAAATATTCTAGACGCTGCAGTGGCTCAAGTGGTTAAGACACTGAACTGCAGGCTGTGGAAGGTCGGTAGTTCAGTGGTTCGACACCCATGTGTGCCACATGACGGCGTGAGCTCCCGTCTCTAGTTCCAGCTCCTGCCAACCTAGCAATTCGAAAGCAAGAAATTGCAAGTAGATAAATAGGTTCCACTTCGGTGGGAAGGTAACAGCGTTCCATGCGCCTTGGTGTTTAGTCATGCCGGCCACATGACCATGGAAATGTCTTCGGACAGCGCTGGCTCTTCAGCTTTGAAATGGAGATGAGCACCGCAACCCTAGAGTCGGATTTGACTGGCTTTCGAGCAAGGGAACCTTTACCTTTACTATATAAATATTCTAATAGTAATAGTGATGATAGCAATAGATAGATAGTAGTGGGATTAGCAGTAAAAACAAGTTGTTTTGACTTCTGCGGTGATTCTATTGCAGACACTTTTCATCCACAGTCTCACTTCACGTGAACTGAGTTATTTGTGGTAGAAATTCAAGAATTAAGCCAGACAACAGAGGTTGATTTGTACAATAGATCCACCATCTCACTCATCTCCCCAAGTCATCTCCCCTTATATCATCCAGTTTTAAGAACGTAAGAAGAGCTGTGCTAGATCAGGCCAAGGGCCCATCAAGTCCAGGATGCATTTCACACAGTGGAAAACCAGCTGCCTCTGGGAAGCCCACAAGCACAATGACAACAGAAGCATCTTCCAGCCCACACTCCCCAGCGACTGACAGAAAGACACATCCTGCCTCCAGTACTGGGGAGAGCAGCTATCCAGCATGATTAGTAGCCATTGATAGCCCAGTCCTTCATGAATTTATCCACTCCCCTTTTAAAGTGTTTCAAGTTGACAGCTATCAATTTATCATAATTACATGGCTTTTTTACAAAAACTTGGGATGAGGATGCAAATTGCCCATTAATGTTCAGCTTCCGAATTCTCAGCTTTTACTTAGATAACTGGTGGATGGAAAAGTCAATATGAACATATGAAATTGTTTTCTATCAAGTCAGCCTAGTATTCTATCTAGTATGGTAGTGCCTGTGCCAAGTGCTAGTTGCTCTACAGGCTCTCGGGCAGAGAAAGTTATTTGGCTGCATATTTCACCAGGGATAGTACAGAGAATGGCTGAAGTTTGGATGCTATGCATGCAAAATATGTGCTCTACCACTGAGCTATGGACCTTCCCTGAGGTGATTCAAAGCGTGTCATGATAACAGTTGCTCAGGTCAAATTTGTGTAGCTACTGGCAGGGGCGGATCTACTTTGAAACTAATGAAGCTTAAGCTTCAGGGCCCCTAATCCTGGAGGGGTCCTGAAGCAAGTTTTTTTTAAACTGAATGAATTTCTCAACAAAATTGGTGGAGTTTTTAAAAGTGTTTGTTATTAAAATAAGACTGTTTTAGTGATAGAATCATAAGACAATGGGTCGAAGTACTTAATATTGACCTTAGAATATTCTCTAATACCAGTTTCATATGGCCTCAAAATGGCCCTATTGTTGCTGGTTGAGAAGGGGCCACCATAGCAGTTTAAGCTTCAGGGTCCCAAAAATGTAGGTCTACCACTGGCTATTGGTGATGGGGCCTTTTTTGTCTTATGTGGAGATATTTCTGAGTATACACTGTAAATGTGATATACACATCATTTCCTATTATATTACCCGGTTTTTAGTGCTTTGGATAGGGGAAGGTACAGAATGTTGGAAGCTTCTCTGAATTTATTCTCAGGCTTTTGGAGACTTCTTTTGAGGCTAGCGCTATAATAGAAAAAGCAGTAAACAATAGCAATGCTGTGTTCAAAATGGGATTGTATCTCATATTGCTTTTGAAGTTGGATGGGAAAAGGACCATTTCCAAATGGACAGTGTCTATTCCAGCTTTCAGTCCCAACAATAGAATTTTGGATGAGTTATATCCTCCTGAGATACAGATTTATAAAGGAATGCTGACAGATGCTGGAATCTTAATGTGCGAGTGGGAGTCCTGATGATAAAAATAATAATAGTGCTCTTTAATATTGATCCATTAAATGTTCCAAGCAATGAAGTTTGCAGTTTTTCATTTAGAATAAAGATGAAAGAGGGGTAGGAAGGGATTACAGGCACATTATAGGTCTCTGAGGACTACAGAAAAGGCTTATGGGATAGACTCCACTGAATGCAGTCTGGATGTCATTTTTTTTAAAATGAAGCTTTTGTTAAGCATACAGGCAATAAATAAATCAGAAGAAAAAGAGGGTAGGAAAGAGGATAAAATTTTAATCAGAATATACGTTTCCAAACAGATTTTCAAACAGCCATGACTCTGCAATGATAATCAAACCCAGAAAACAACTAAAGGCCATACAGACCAAGGAGAGAAACAATTAGCTAGTTGGATTTTTTTTTAAGGTTTTGACTAAACATTCTAAAAATGCCCAGTGAAAGTGTCAAGGGCAGAGAAAGGAGGAGGGCATTCCAGAGCCTGGGTGGCAGCCACTGGAAAGGCCCTTGAATCTATCCACCTCACCACAGAAGGCAGGTGGGTATGAAGAAGGGCTTAGGATATAGAACACAAGAGTCCAGGCAGGGATACATGGTAGCTGTCAGTCCTTTATATTTTCTGCTGTTCAGCAGTGCAGGAAGGAAACATACTGCCACATTTTCATGATTCATTAATATGGCTTTTCCTTGATCTCCATGCTAAAAATTAAAGACTGATTAGTACAGAAGCGTCGAACTCATTTGTTATGAGGGCTGGATCTGACATAAAAGTCACTTTGTTGGGCCAGGCCATGAGTGCTATAAAAGGTAACATGAGGTACCAGAGATACGAACTTTATAAAGATTATTTCAGATGCCGAATGGCAATAGCAGGCATGATTGGATTAGGTGTGATATGCAGAGGGGAAGTATGTGTGGAGATATCAGCATTGGTAATGAGACAGAAAACCTAGCTCTTAGTTCCATCCAGGAAGATTCAGTCCAGGAGGATGCAAAGAATAAATGGACATAAGTCTGATATTAGAAACCACAACGTTCAGTGCTGACCTAAGAGTAGCAGTGCTCTTACAAAGGAATTTCAAAGGAAGATTAGAAAGATAGACTGCTGAATTGCAATTGATAATGAAGCTCAAGACAATGCATCCTCCTGGACTGAACTGAGACCTAGTTTTCATGTCTCATTACCAATGTGTGCTATTATCATTTGGCATCTGAAATCACTCTCCAAGATATAAGGACCAATCCACATGTTCTAATTCCTAATCAAGGTCTTTTTGAAAGAAAAAAAATCCAGATAAGAACAGAGAAAACTAATCTATTTTTTTAAAGTTTTTCAGAATAAGCCCAAATAATTTCCTCAATGTACATTGTGCTTGTCAGAAGAATCCACCCTCCCTCCCACTCACCCACCCAACCACCCAAGAAGTGAAGCGATAGTATCACTTTACTCTGCTCTGGTTAGACCTCACCTAGAGTATTAGAACTCTGTTAGTCAAATTGCCACTAATTATTAATAACTATGGGGAATTATGATATCACCCAAGGCAATGGGCAAATAAGGGGGCAAGCACCTATGTATACAGGGGTCCCGCTTCTTCTTCTTTATATATATAAATTTTATTAGGTTTTCAAAAAGAAAAGAAAATAGTGAGAGCAGTACATTTTTTTAAAAAGGGGGAAAGCCATATCAGTATCTTATACATACATTTTACAGACTTCCTTTTTCTATCCGTGTATAGTATCTGGCAACATTCTACATTATCCTAATATTTCATCCTCCAAATAGATATAACCAAAAAATACGCACCAGAAATAATCTCAAAGGCTGGCTTCAATATAAAATGATTTTGTTTGCTGATAATATTTCACACACATACAATAATTCAAACACACTCACGATTACACAGATCTAGAAATATTAGAGAGAAGAGGATAGCACATTCGCATTAGCAGGATGTTTCATTGAGGGGCAATACTCTACCTGTCCTCGGCTAGATGGATCGATCCTTAAGAAAAACAAGGGAAACTATGGGGAAATGGGGTCATGTCCTGAGCCAGCAGCAACATGTGGAGACTCTGGCTGTGCAAACCAAGAGTCGTGGGTTTAGGGTACGTTTAGAGGGGGGATCCAGAGAGAGAAGAGAGTGAGATGGTGCTGGGTGCCCTCTTTTGTATGGGGGCTTGAGGGGTGGGGCTAGGCTTGGCCACCTCCTTTGGCACACCTCCTGCTAGTCCGTCCCTGAAACTATGCTGGTTGGCACTGGGGGTCGAGGGGAAAGGTCTAAGGGGGGTGGACAATGTTGAGACCTAATAGAAACTGGTCTGGACAGTGGCACATGAAGGGATTATGACTCATGCGGCCAGAGCCATTGTTCCCTGATTGTCTTATGGCTGTAGTTTCGACTAGGTGATGTATTAGGTGGGGGAAGAGAATGTTACCTACGTGCAAGGAAGAGAACTCTTCATGGAGTTTGAGTCCCCTATCCTTAGTCTTCTGGCATGGCAACTGCCTGGCTTTTCAGTGCCATACGTGGCTAGGGAACTGGTCCATCTTACTGCAGGTAAGAGGGTAGGTAACATACAGGAACCATAGGCACATAATCTCACAGAAAGGCGACTTGAAGCTTGGACGCGTCCCATCAAGCGCTTGATGGAGACATGCCAAGTCGCGGTGGACAGGAGGTGCCCCGGCTGGGTCCGCCCCCCCGAGTCATTGTAGGGGACTCCAAGCCTGGGGTGTGGGGGAGAGCCTCTTCTGAGGTGACGGCTGAGGAATCGAGGCTCTCCGTACCCCAAGAGGTCCTGCTGCCACGAAGCCATCATGGTGATTAAAGCTGGCTGCCAGACGAGCGGACAAGTGATCTAGCGTGAATACCCTCCTATAACTACTTAAATGCGACCAAACTGTGAGTTAATTGACCCCCTTCAAAAGCAACTAAAGACTTTAAGGCAAACAGCATCAGCTTATGAAATAAGCGGCAGGTGGGGGAAGAGTTGGGGTCACCCCCCCTTGAAATTGAATGGTCCCTGAATGACAAACGAAAAGAAAATAAGCAAAACTGACAGTAAGAGACTGTACCTAAGACTGAAAGGTGCAAAATAATCCAAAGCATTTTCAAATCATAGAACTTTCAGTTTAAATCCAAAAACTTTCTTCTTATATAAACAATGTCTGGTAGAGGGAGAAGAATGGCGCCGGAAAAGAAGCCTCTCACAGGATGGGCTCTACCAACGACTCCCACCCAGACACAGGAAGCAGCTGCAGACTTTACCAATATGTTGGTGCAGGCACTGCACCCCCTGCTGGAGCTGATGTCTAACATCAACAGCAAGTTGGATGGAGTTCAAAAGCAGCTGACACAGATAGATAAAAGAGCAAATGAAACCGATAGAGCTATTAAGAAAGTTGAAACAAAAACAAAAGACATTAAACAAAACTGGAGGAAGTGGAAAAAGAGAGAATTTCAGATAAAGGTCAATTGTTGCAACTTCAAATGGAAAGATCAATGTATGTTCTATGCTTTCAAGGTATCCCTGAACAGAAAGGGGAAAATTTAAAAGAACTTTTAAGTGAAGTGTTAGCAATTATGACAGATCTCAAACAAGATGTATTGCAAAGCGACATGGATTTGACATATCAAACTTATCCAGATTACATCAAGAACAATAAACTGCTGGGAGAAATATTTGTGAAATTCTCTAAGAGATCTACTAGAGATACTGTTTTGAAAGCTACATCAGGGAAAACCTTGAAAGTTAAAGGCGAAGAAGTTAAAACTTTAAGGGACATTACATTTGAGGTGCAGAGGTGAAGACGGCAATGTAAAGACTTAACCCTTTTCCTTCAGGACAACTCAATTCCCTACAGATGGATTTTTCCAGAGGGACTTGTGTTCAACTCTAAGGATAAAAAGAATAAAATTGATTCCATCCAGAAAGCTAAGGACTTTTTGAAACAGCTACACAGCCCAAACAAAGATGAAAGAAAAAAACAAAGACAATAATGAAGAAGAGGAAAAAAGCGATCGAGAAACAGAAGACTCTTCGAGCAGTTCTAGTAGCACTCCAGAAACCTCAGACTTGGGAAAAGGAGTAGCTGCTCCTAAAACATTTAAAATTAACCTGAAACATAAGAAGAATAAGCGTGGAAAGTAAAACTGAAGTTCAATAGAATACAGGGGAGGAAATACACCTGAAGATTAATATAAAAGTCTTAAGTTATCTTAATTTAGAAATTAATTGATGACATAATGTTTCTATGTTATTATGATAGGATGGATATATAACAATGTAAAACATGCAATATGATCGTTGTCTTAACTTTTAGATTTTTTCTTTCTGTTTTAGTTTTAGTGATATCCCCCTTCTTTCCCCCCCTATAGAATGTAGTATATAAAAGCAATAAAAAAGTTATATATATAAAAAAAGCAATGCTGATTTAGGCAGATAATGAGAGGGCAGGAAGGGTTGCCTCAGTGCTTAGTTCTTGTGGCCCTTTCTTTTTTTTCCCAAAAACATTTTATTAGGATATATTGTTAAATCAAATACACATTATATTATTAGTTGTTATACATCCTTTCTTCTATTATACCCCGCCTTGGCTTCCCACAGTGCTCCAACCTCCAGCCCATTTCTTAAATTTTCCTCTATTTTCCCTTATTTTTTAATCATAGTCTACCAGTAACATTTCCTTCAACTATTGTTTTCTTATAATTAACTTTCTTCTAATAACATTGACTTCTCAATAACTGTCAAAGCAAATTAAATTGTCCTTTACATCCCAATATTTCTCTAAATAGTCTTTAAAGTCTTTCCAATCTACGTAAAATTCTTCTGCTTCAAGATTTTTAAGTTTCCTTGTCATTTTGTCTATTTCAACCATAAACAATAATTTCTTTATCCATTCCCCGACTTCCGGAATTCTGTCTTGTTTCCAGCATTGTGCATAAGTCATTCTAGCCGTTGTAATCATATACCACATCAATGTCCTTTTCCCCACATTGACTTCTTCCATTTTAAGTCCCAACAGCAGTATTTCAGGTTCTTTCTTAAAATTACATTTCACAATTTTTTCCATTTCTCTATGTACCTCAGCCCAATAACTTTTTGCTTTATCACAAGTCCACCACATATGATAAAAAGACCCTTCTATTTTTTTACATTTCCAACATTTGTTTGACATATTACTATTTATATTTGTGATCTTTTTTGGTGTCATATACCAGCTGTACATCATCTTATAGCAGTTTTCTTTTAAATTATTACACGTTGATATTTTCATAGCATTTTTCCATAAAAATTCCCAAGCTGCCATATCTATTTCTTTGTTCCTATCGACTGTCCATTTTATCATCTGTTCTTTAACTGTCTCATCCTCTGTATACCATAGCAACAGAATCTTATACATTTTAGATATCATTTACCTCCTTCCAACCATACATTTTCAATTTCATTATTCTTTTTCCTAAACCCAAAATTTTTTTATCTGTTTTAAACAAGTCATAGATCTGTCTATATTGCAACCAATCATGCTTAAAGTCCATATCTTCTGCCACTTTCATTTCAAACGTCTTTACCACAGATTTCAAAATGTCTCTATATTGCAACCAGTCTTCTTTTAGTTCTCGTGGCCCTTTCTTACACGCCATGGGAAATGCTGATTGCCACTTTGGGGTCAGGAAGCAATTTTTCTCCAAGGCAGTTTGACAGAAATCCTGGAAGCTTTTTTTTTTTTTTTTTGGTCATCTTCTGTGCATGGAACAACAGTCACTGGGGGTGTGAAGGGGGAGGTATTTGTGAATTTCCTGCATTGTGCAGGGGATTGGACTAGATGACCCTGGAGGTCTGTTCCAACTCTATGATTCTATGATTCTAAGTGTGCTTGCACACAAAAAGCTCAGGTCGTACAAACTGCAGGTCGTTGCTTCTTTTGCTGAGTCAATCCATCTCATTTTGTGTCGTCCTCTTTTCCTACAGCCTTCAACTTTTCCTAGCATTATTATCTTTTTCCAGTGATTCTCAACTGATAATTGTGAAATATATGATAGGAATGTGGTTTGTATTGCTATGTTCCTAAACTACCTGTTAGTTAATCTCTGTGGTGTGATGGTTAGGGGGTTGGTCTTGGATCTGAAATAACCAGGTGTGAATACCCATTCTGTCATGGAAGCTTGTTGGGTGACCTTGGACCAATCACCCACACTCAATACGCATATCCCCTGACAGATAGGCATCACTTCCAAGAAATATCAAAGGATATCATCACCAGACCTCAAACTAGGGCAAGTGGCCAAGTTCAGGGGTCGTTCTGACCAGTCACTTTCAGTCTTTTAAGTTCAGAATTGTACACTGTTTTTTGAGGAAGAAAGGATTTCTCTTTGCAACTCAGTTTTTAATAATGCATATTTATTATTCCTTTGCTACTACTAATCCCAAGGCAGAAGGGAATTCCAATGCCCAATGCCCATACAACTCCTGCATCAAAAACTCCCATATTCACCTCATTGCCCACAACAACTTAGCATACGTGTGGGGCTGTGGAGATGTCTTATGTGCAAGGATTCGTTAGATGGGGTCAAGTAACAGCAAAATCCCCTTGAACTGGAAAGCAAACGGGGAAACTGTCAAGGCCCCTCCCCAATTCCCAGCTGCTATGGAGGAATATAGAAGTTCCCAGACTTTTTTGCTCAGATTGAAAAGGACAACACACATTTGGTACTGCCTTGCACCACATTTTCTTCTGTTCTGTTTGTCCATTTGGGGAAACTGTATACTATTCATCACACTACTCTTAGGTGCCTGGGAAAAGATGGTTAAGTGCTGGACAAATTGCTAAAAATTCCTCATGCATCTACAGATCAATAAGAAAAGCCCTCATGATTTAAGTTCAGACTTCCTGGGCTATCTCCAAGGTTCCTATCTGCACCATTAATACAGCAGTTTGTATAGCACCCATAACATCAATTGTGTAGACTTAAAAATTAAATCTGGAATCTCCTTTATGGGGAGAAGGAAGAGCAGGATTGGTAAAGTATTAATATGTTGTGGTCACTGGGTTGATCTTTAGGCTTCCTGCCTTGTTGACTGCTATAATCGTCAGGAGCAGATGAATTCCCAGAGTATACAACTGTGTAATGATCCTTGAGCCTTCTCATATGAAAGTAATAATAATAATGAGAGGCAGAAAGCATTCCACCCAGTCAATTTAGTATTTCTGAAAGCCTAAGTAAACAGATGTGCCTAACTCAGTGACTGTAAGCCAATAAAACATGTCTGTGTGAAATCAAGAGAAGGAAGTAAATGCTAAAGTCTTTTCATGAATGCCAAAACGCACATAATGGAGACCAGTCTGATGCATGTTGGATCTTCACGGCAATGTCTTAACCCTGGAGAACAAACTGAAAGCATTTGCAAGGTGTTATGGCCCCAGCTTTGGTAAAGTCCATAGGAGAAAGGTTTTCTATTATTATTATTTTGATTGTTGTCAGGGGTCATTTTGTAGAAAAAGAGCTAGGGGAACTCATTAGCATAACTCATTAGCATATGCCACACCCCCTGACATCACCGGGAGTGTGTCATAAAGCCACACACCCCGCCCCCAACGGTCCCAGCCACCGCCGGCCTTGCAGCTCCACTGCCGAGCCCCATGAGGGGCTCGGGGATGGACCTGCAAGGCCGGCGGGAGGGGAAGGAAGCAGGCATGGGTGGGGAGAGGCAGGGAGGAAGCAACTTACCCTCCCTCTTCTCCTGCCTCCTCCTGGCTGAATGAGGGCCGGAAGCGGGGTGGCCGGAAGCAGGGGGCGGGGCTTCGTCATGTGCCCCGCCCCCCGTACCTCACCCGGGGGAACTGTGATCCCCCGCAATCCTCCCCGAAATGACCTCTGATTGTTGTGTATATAAGAAAGTTGTTTCGGAACACATGAACACATGAAGCTGCCTTAAACTGAATCAGACCTTTGGTCTATCAAAGTCAGTATTGTCTACTCAGACTGGCAGTCGCTCTCCAGGATCTCAGGCAGAGGTCCTTCCCATCACCTACTGCCAGATCCTTTAAGTGGAGATGCCAGGGATTGAACCTAGGACCTTCTGCATGCCAAGTAAATGCACTACCACTGAGCCACAGACACACACTTCCAAATTCTGTTGGATATAGGGACAGAGCAGAGTTCCTTGGCTTCCAGTATGGGAGAAATACTTTCAGAGTGGACACATTAGCCATATCTTCTGGCAGGTTTGGTGCTAATGCATTTGACGTAGACGTAATGAGACCCAGGAAGTCTCAAAGCTATGCCCATCTCTCATGCCATATTGGTACACATGAGACTTCAAAGCAGACAAGGAGAGACACATTACATAGGGTAGTCAGCCCCCCCCCCCCGGAACCAGTAGGAAACTTACCTTGATGGGGAGGGCCATGCTGGTGATGGAATGACATCACACGTGACTCACTGATGTCCACCAAGATGCGCTGGTATCATTTCTGGGCATTGGAATGCTGCTGACATCTCACCCCTCCATTTCCTGCCATTCTCTCCCCCCCCCCCGCCACCGCCAACAACAGCCAGCTAAACAGCAGTGGGAAGTGCAGTGGGTAAGCCTAGGCAGAGAGCACAATCCAGTAGCCTTTCTCGTGAAACCTAATGACTCCCATCACCTGATCTGAGCGTTCCAGTGCACTGAGAGGGTGGCACACAGGAGGACTCGCAGGAGAACAGGCAAGGCTCAGGTAAATCTAGCCTATGTACTGAGCCTATAGCATGCTTATAGAACAGCTCAGAGAGCTGTGCTAGGCCTCTCCATGCCTGCCTGGAGTGAATTTATTTTTATTTATTTTATTTATTTATTCAATTTATACCCCGCCCTCCCTGCCGAGGTATATACCCTTACATAAAGTGCATATATAAAAATTCAGTTAAAACATACATAAACAATCAATTTAGAGTTGCCAGCATTGTATTTATTTATTTATTTATCGTATTTATAGCCCGCCCAACCCGCAAGCAGGCTCAGGATGGATAACATCTTGTCAAGTAAAGGTAAAGGTTCCCTTGCTCGAAATCCAGTCAAATCCGACTCTAGGGTTGCGGTGCTCATCTCCGTTTCAAAGCCGAAGAGCCAGCGCTGTCCGAAGATGATTCCGTGGTCATGTGGCCAGCATGACTAAACACCAAGGCGCATGGAACGCTGTTACCATCATCATCATCATCATCATCATCAAGTTTATTGTATTAGCCATTGGCCATAACAAAACATAAATACAAACACAATCCTTATATACCACATTAAATTATCCCTTCACTAACTTGCGCTGAATCCTAGCCTTAATCTCATCTTTTTTGCCGGCAAAGCACCTTAATCTTATCTTTTTTGCCGCCAAAGCAAACAGGGACATTCTGCTGGTAACATATACGTCCATATCAGAGAGCAAAAAAACAACCAACTCCTGTTTTGAGAATCCATTGTGCAAAGGTAAAATAGGGTATATAAATCTCTGCCTAAGTGATTCGTGCCATGAGCATCTCAGTAAATAGTGCTCAATATCATCCACTTCGCCCAAACCACATTGACAGATTCTTAAGGCAACAGGTAAACCCATAAAACGACCAACACAGACCATTGAAGGAATGGCATGGAATCTGAGGGCTGTAAATGCCCTTCTTAGGTCAAGATTGGTTAGTTTCTCTAAATAGCCAGTCCTACAGTGATCTCTTTTACCTTCCCATCGAAGTGGTACCTATTTATCTACTTGCAATTTCTTGCTTTCGAACTGCTAGGTTGGCAGGAGCTGGAACTAGAGACGGGAGCTCACTCTGTCTTGCGGCACCCGGGTCTCGAACTGCTGAACTACTGACCTTCCACAGCCTGCAGTTCAGCGTCTTAACCACTTGAGCCACCGCAGCTCCAACATCCTGTCAAACAATACCATAAATACAGTTTAAAAATTTTAAAACACAATCATGAACATAAAAATCGGTGGTTACAGCTCAAAGCAAAAATCAACTGGCAAGAATCCAGGTGGGGCCTGGAGTGCTCCTGGAATTATAATGGATATCCAGACTTCAGAGATCAGATCCCCCGCGAGAGATGGTATCTTCTAATGCTGGACTAACCTCATGTGAGGAGAAAATGGTGGTGAAACCATGTATGTCACTGAGCTCCTTGAAAGGTGGCCTCAATATAAATGTAATAAATAAACAGTTAAGAAAGTAACGCGTTTTAGGAATGTTTGGTATGGTTCCTTTGAATACTTTACAATATTCAGAAATATAGCTGACCCTGGGAAATAATCAGGCTATCTGAAATTGAATTGGGGAGAAGTGTGATGGGTATCCCCAACTCTTCTTAAATTGCACCCTGAGAGACCAAACCAAACTGGATGAAAATCCTGGAAACATTTTCTGGAACTCTCATGGCAGTTTGTAAAGTGATACACGTATACTTTTAAACTATATACTTGTGAACATGTGTGTGTACTCTACTCTATATGTATACATATTGAATGAGCCAGTGAATGAACTTTAAAAAAAATAAACACAAGAGGAGCAAGTTCCGGATAAAAAGCAAACCTGCTTTATTTGTCCTTCATTTCCAGCTCCAAGGCCAAATAGCAAGCCTTGCTTGGAATTGGCACTTTAAGTAAATACACATTTAATGTATGGTTAAGCAGGTTCCCTTAGGAGTGCAAGATAATATTTATTAAACGTTTGGGGGGAATATCCTGGCAGGATTTTAGGGAGGAGAATTCATATACATCATTAAACCTGAGGCAAGCTAGAAACGTCTGCAGGCTGGCCCTCCAGCCCATCAGGATGATAAATAACTCAGGGTGCAGATGTCCATATACGGCTAGACTTCCTCTAAGGCTGACAGCCCAGTGTGAGCATTGCGTACAGCTCTTGGATCAGGCTCACATTCTTCGGGTGTGTTTCTCTGGGAGCCTTTGATTTCCGCTTTGAGGGCTGGCGCAGACCTCCAGTGGCTCTTATAAGAAAATAGCCGCGACTGAAGGTTGAAAATGTGCAAGATTCTTTCTTTAAGCACACAAACACTCCGAGTCTAGCCACTTTCCTGCAGTCCTGCCAGGTTTTTCAGTATGTCTGATACTTGATCAGGTGACTTCTCTGGGGAAGGGGGCAAGGCTTCCAAAAAAGGAGAAGAAGGATAAACATAAAAGAAAGAGCCCCACATATCCACACCTGTACATTTTACAAGACTTAACCAATTGAAGTAAATGTCAGCAGCACACACATTCCACATATAGCTGTGTAAACACAGCCCTGTTGCCAATGCAGTGAATTCCTAATTTTACCAGAAAAAATATACTGTCTGAAAAGGAACTGCTGTATAAACACCTGCGTGCAAGTCCAAATTAGTCCATTTTAACAATCCTGTGTATCAATGGCAGCCTCTTTCTTGATATTGTGGCATGGCCTCAAGCAGGGGTCTTGTTGTAGAAAAAGAGCTGCCGGAGCTCATTAGCATAACTCATTAGCATAACTTATTTGCATATGCCACGCCCCCTGACATCACCGGAAGTTTCTTGATATTGTGGCATGGCCTCAAGGCAAACAAAGGCCCGTGTTAAGAAAAGTTGTTCTTTTATTCTCGCAGTAGCCCATCAGCATAAAGCATGTCTGATGAATAATTTCAAAAAGTGTATTGAGTAAGAACAGTATAAAGTAGGGTTGCTAGCTCAGGGTTGAGAAATACCTGGAGACTTTGGGGGTGGAGCCAGGAGAGGGCGGGGTTTGGGGAGGGGAGGGGCCTCAGCATGGCACGATGCCATAGAGCCCACCCTCCAAAGCAGCCATTTTCTCCAGGGGAGCTGATCTCTATTGTCTGGAGAATAGTTATAAAAGCGGGAGATCTCCAGGCCCTAACCTGGTGGTTGGCAACCCTAGTATGAAACCAGGCACAAAGTGCTGGACATCACATGCTGTAACATACTGAAAAACTTCAAAAGGAACTTTATTGTCTCTCAAGCTTGCCTCCAGCACATGTATTTCAATTAAATCAATCCACACATTCAGCTCTGACTCAGTAGGTGCAAGGGTGACCTGTCCACTAGGCAGCCCTACAGAATTGGAAGTCCAAACAAAACATCCATGACAAAAATAACAAAGAGTCAACAAAGATATATATGCAAAATTGTTTACTATAATAATTATAATTCTGTGGGAAACTCTTTCCTTTTATCGCTCACACGCAATGAATTTTGCGCAATAAAAATATCCGTTTCACAAGGACTGCTTTATCTGAGCGTGTAGTAACTACAATTCTTATCACTTTGTTTGGACTTCCATCTCCTCCCATGATCTCTCACTTTTGGCTTAGCCCTACAGAATTGCCTAGGGCACCAGAGGGGGAGGGGCACCAACCAGCCCTGTCAACCTTCACCCTCTGTCCAACTGCCCCTTGCCCAACCACCCAACTTTGAGTTCAGGACCTGCCTCAGGAGGTGCTCTGGGCCCCATTGGTGGCCGGCAGAGATCCTGCTCCCTCCTTCCCTCCCTCCATTGTGGATGACAGGAAGGGGTGGGGTGAATTTTTCCTTACCTCTGCCTGTGCTTTGCCTCACTGTGCGGGGATGTTGAGGAGGCAGGTAGCATTTTTCTGCCTCAGTGTGAGAGGCAAAGAGGACCGGTGCTATGACACATGGCACCTCACCACTGGGGAGTGGGGCTAAGAAGACCAGCAGCAGCTTCTCACCACAGTATAGAGTGGGGAAAAGGTTGACACTGCCTTGCTCAGCTGCCAGGGTATGAGGAGGACAGGTTCTTGCTAAAGTGTGGAGAAGGAGGGAGGGTGGCACATTTTCACCATGGCATGTGGGGGAGGGCCAGGCCAGGCACAATCTTCCTGCCACCCATGGCCGGGCAGGGGTGAGGAGGGCAGATGCTGTGTAGGTATAGCCTTGGGCTGGCCCTGGTAGGTATTAAGTGATGGAGAAATGTACAGACCCTGCAGGACCGGTGCTATGCAATAGTCTGTGTGGTACAGTGGTCAGAATGGCGGACTATGATCTGGAAGGTTCAGGTTTGAATCCCTGCTCTGCCACAGAAGTGTGCAAGGTGACCCTGGGCCAGTGGTGCGCTCTCAGGCTAACCTGCCTCACAGTATAGTTGGAGATGGAGGAGAGGAGGGTGATGTAAGCCACTTTGGCTTGCCATTTTGGGCCAAGTAGAATACAAATTAAGTAAATGAAATTTTATTTCTGTTTAACCGCTTAACAAATCAATGTGAATAAGACAAACAGATCAATTAAAACCAGCTGCCAGATTTAATTTTGCCACAGATCAGCTTGAACAACATTCTTTTTTGCTCCCCCCCCCCAAGAAATCCCCCATACTATCATTTATGATTCTACAATATGCAAAGTAAGATACCTCCATCCAATAGTCACTTACCATATTAGGGCATTTTAAGCAGCCTTCTGTTTACCTGGCCATATTTCCATTTTTGTAAGCAGGTTGTACATAGTTTGGTGTGTCTATTATTTACTCAGCACTGAGTAAATGCAGCCATTTGCTTGCAGGCGTTCAAATAAATATAGGGTTGGGGATGCCTCACAAACTTGGTAAATGTGTAGTACTTACCATGACTCCTTTTAAGGGGATTTGTACAAATGAAAGGATTTTTTCCATTAAAAAGGAGATTTTTATTCAAAGCCAATGTGGTATTGGAAAGAAGTATTATGCTATGGTATGGAAGGAGGGGAGAGCAGGAGAGAAACTGGAAGTACAAATCACTAACCTCTGCAGTTTGTGACATGTAAGAATGAATAGCTCAAATCCCATATGGGAACAACTTTACAGTTACCACTTATCTGTGAGTTTTCTTAAAGGGACGGGTCATCTAGGCACCCAAAGATTGCCCAGGTCATTCGCCTGAAGAAAATTTGTATGTAAACCATCCTTATTATAATCCCTGTTAACAGATAAGGCTAGACGTAGAGGTCCAGTTTTAATAAATAAGAACAGAACCCTTCTGGATCCAATAGAAAGCCAGCCAGGAGTAGTGGTTAGAGTGTTGGACTAGTTGGACTAGCAGACTGAAATCCCCATTCTCAGGGCTTTTTTGGTAGAAAAATCCCAGCAGGAACTCATTAGCATAACAGGCCACACCCATCAGCAGAAACTCCTTAGCATATTAGGCCACACTCCTGATAGCACAGCTCATTAGCATATTAGGCCACACCCCCATGTTGCCAGAGGTGTGATCATCCAGCCACACCCACCTTTTGCTTCTTATTATGTTTACCTTGTTCGTTGTCAAAACCCAGGGCTTTTTTGGTAGCAGGAACTACTTTGCATGTTAGGCCACACACCCCTAATGTAGCCAATCCTAATGAGTTTCTGCTGTTGGGTGTGGCCTAGTATGCTAATGAGTTCCTGCTGGGCGTGGCCAACTCGGGAGCCAACCGGAACTCCGTTCCTGTGCGTTCCTGCCCCAAAATAGCCCTGCCCATTCTGCTATGAAGCCTGCTGGATGACCGTGGGCTAATCACTCTCTCTCCAACTAAGGGTAGTTGCATGGGGATAAAATGAAAGAGATTATATACGCCTCCTTGAGCTCTTTGGATGAACCATAAGATTAAAAGGTGCTAAATAAATAAATAAAAATTGCAAACCACAGATGCCCTGCTTACAAAAAAAAAAAAAGATGATTACAGCATAACCAATAAACAAGTTCAGTAGGGTGTTTAGATCTGAGACAATAGCATGGGACTACCCACAATTATTTTGAATTACCAGTGAGATCAATGGAACTTTGAAATACAGTTTCTGATCTCGTCAGATCTTGGAAGCTTAAGATGTTTCTGATCTCATCAGATCTTGGAAGCTTAAGCAGGGTGGGCCAGTATTTGGATGGGAGACCTCCAAGGGATACCAGGGTTGTGATGTGGAGGCAGGCAGTGGCCAACCACCTCTGAATGTCTCTTGCCTTGAACACTCCACAGGGCTGCCATAAGTCAGCTGTGACTTGATGGCACTTTCCCCCACCAAGGTCAGAGTGCCAATCAATTTGTATTCAAACATTTCAACTTCTCAGTGTGACAGATCAAGTAATTCTGTTTATTGCAGGAGTTACACTTTCTCCCATGAAATTCAGAGCCTGGTGTTTAGATGCAATGTTCCCTAGGAAGGGGAAGTAAGGGCACAGAGACAGGCACAAAGTCAGAAGCTATACGTGACCGACTCTTCTACATGGTCATATTTCACCCAAAAGGAGAAGACTCTCCCATTGTGAGACTGTGGAGGGCAGTATCACTTGGTGCCTGGCCTGGATAGCAGCTCCAGCTGTGGTAAACCACTGAGATCTTTAAGGGAGCAGAGACTTAGCAGCCAGCCTGCTCTTCTGACTATGCTGCTGACCATTCTTAGAGTTTGTTTCCCAGCAACACTATGGAGTAGGATAAGCAGAGAAATTATTATTGACCCATAAGTTTCATAGCTGGGGGGGAGGGAAGAATTCAAGCAGGTTTCCCATGGCAAACCTATTGCTATTCACTGTGCCATACTCAACTAAAAAATTGGGAAAAAATAGTGGTGGCCTTGCAGTTTTAATAGATTTTTATAGTCTTTGGGGGAGAAAAACAAGGAACATAGAAGTGCGAGGGCGGAATGTGTTGCTTACGAAGGACTTGAACATACGCAGTGGGAAAAAGAGAGCCACATCTTCCATGCTCCAGCCTCACTTTCCTGTGCCAAGTATTTCAGGGCAAACAGGCTCACTCTCTCTATTCATAGAAAGTACCTATTAGGAAAAAATATCCCTGCATGATTCAGCAGTCCACAGAGCCCACTGCAAACCAGATACTGTATAGCATATTACTTTGGAGTGAGATAATAAGAATGGTCCCCAAATATCTCTGTTTTACACACACACATACGCGCTGCAGCCACAGTTGGAAACTGACTCATCATGAGAAATTATCTGAAAACAGTCTGCTTCTATATTTGTAGAGCCTTGTTGTCTTCTTGCACAGATAAGAAGGGAGGGGGGGAGGAATTCCCAGGCTTGTTCCTAGCAACCATCCTGGCAACCTCTCCTTCCCCCCCCCTTCCCCCATCTGAACTCTCTGCCCATCACAAAGCTAATGGCATGAGATGAATCAAATAATACATTCTTACCTGTTGCTCAGGGAGGATTAAATATTGTGGGTGGGGACTGTGTCCCTGGGAAAAACAAGAGACTCAGTCTATGTCCATCCAGTCAAACATGCCCTGTGAGAAGAACATAGTTGGTGGGTCTAAAGGCCCAGTCCATTGACCACCAAGTAAATTCTTATTAGAGCTGATAAACTGCTGATCAGACACAGTTCACTCAGCAGTCTCCATTCATTCCTATGAAGACTCCTTTCATTCCTATGAAGTCACTGCAAATGGGTCTTAAAAAGCACAATTCAGTCGTACTTCATGGAGACTGGAGTCCTTCCTAAGGCCAAAGGTGAAGTCTAATTGTTGAAAATAAATACGCACATAGCCAAGATCCAGCCACCAATTTGGGAAACGGAGATTCCCCATTAATGAGGCAGACCGCACTTCATCCCTTTGCACTAGCCATTGCAAAGAAAGGGGCAGTCCAGGCCTGCAAAAGCCTTGTGCACAGGTGGGACACTAACCTGTAGGGGTCAGAGTGCTGGACTAGGATCTGAGAGGCCAAGACTGAAATCCCCACTCTGCCATGGAAGCTTAGGCCAGTCACACCCCCTCAGCCTAACCTACCTCACAAGTTTATTGTGAGGATAAAATGAAAGAGGGGAGAATACTTTGGATCCCATTGGGGAGAAAAGCAGGGTGTATGTATCTAAATAAATAGCCTTTAAGGGTTTCTTGGTACTGCAACCTTGGTACTGCATGGTTGAAAGACGGTGTTCTTAATGTATCTGTGTACATTTGTTTTAGGGAGACGTATCTAACTTTGAGGTTTTCAGGGAAAGATGAGAGATAATTTCAAGTTCTCTATCAAACTGGGGAAATCCCGCGTGAGATTTTACAGGTAGTTTATTTTGAATGTGGATTTAAAGGGGGTTGTCACACACCCCTTCCACTTTCAAAAATAGTCAGTGATGGTCCTGATGTGGCCTTGAATGTTCATTTTTAAAAACAATACTTTTCAAGGAATAAATAATCTAGTGTCTTTCTCCCTTTTGTAGTAAATCTGATTTATATCTTTTGGAGGTAGGATGGACACCCACTGAGGCAGAATTTTTGTGGAATTCAGGTTTAGTGCTATGAGGGGGGGGCAGTTCTGAACAGGAGAGACGTATTTTTAAGTCCTATAAATCAGGTCTGTGGTGGTGGGAAGAATTCTGGGCTGGACGGCGGAGAACCCTCTCGCTGGTTGGAAATACAGCGCCTTTTTTGTGCGTTGAAGTGCGCCAGCTTTTTCAGACAGGAGGAATGCGAAGTGTCAAGGGGTCAGGATCAATCCGGTGTGAGTTGATGAGGCAGGAAGGTGGAGAAGAATGTCAGGAATGTCGCTGTTTGTGTAGGACTCCATTCAGCCGATTGGCGAGTCCCGGGCGCCTGGAGTGTATAAAAGCAGCCGGGGCTGCCTCCTGGAGCCTCAGACAGCAATCGCTCTTGCTTTCAGACCGAGAGAAAGAGAGACAGAGGACGCAGGCACTTTGCAAGCAGCTGCCCAGCCGAGACGACCCGACGCACCGCCGCTCCCTCGCAAGCTAGCGGCGAGCTTTCCCCGAACCCACCAGGACAAGGCGAGCCGCTCCGGCCCAGACTCCACGCCGCTTTTTACAACCAGGAACAAGCAGCCCGAGCATGCTCGCAAGGATGGGACCCGGCAGTTTTGCCTTGGCGCTCCTCATCGCCCTCTTCGGCCGGGTAAGTGTCTCTGCTGGCGTCGAAGGCAGCTCTGGTTTGGGGGCAACTTGCGGGGGGGAGGGTGTCTCTCTCCCTTGCTCCGTCCGCTCATGCCCCGCCGCCTGTGTCCCTCTCTCTGTCCCCAGGAGGTGGCCGGCCAAGACTGCAGCGGGCAATGCCAGTGCCCGGCGGCGCCTCCCGAGTGCCCGCCGGGGGTGAGCCTGGTGCCAGACGGCTGTGGCTGCTGCCGGGTGTGCGCCAAGCAGCTGGGCGAGCTGTGTACCGAGCGGGATCCCTGCGATCACCACAAGGGGCTCTTCTGCGACTTCGGATCCCCGGTCAACCGCAAGATCGGAGTGTGCACCGGTGAGTTTCCCTTTCACTCCAGCGCCTTGGGAGGGTAGCAGAGAGAGTCAGAGGACGATCCCTGACAGGGGCTTTCGGGTCCTTCCTTCAGCAACCCTCCAGGGCTCTTTGGGTATAGAAGACCTCTTATCTAATGGCTGGCTGGCTGCCTCTCATACAGCTGTTGGGGTTACAAGACAACGATAGCCGTTTCAGGGACCCAGGGGCAGCCCATTAACACCCCAACTTCAGTTCGCTGAGCTCCTTCTTTAGTGCAGGTGTTTCCCTCGAGTTTTCCCCACCAGAGTCCTCATGAATGCTGTTTCCTCTTTGCAGCAAAGGATGGTGCCCCCTGTGTGTTTGGAGGAATGGTGTACAGGAGTGGGGAGTCCTTCCAGAGCAGCTGCAAGTACCAGTGCACTTGCCTGGATGGGGCAGTGGGCTGCGTGCCTCTCTGCTCCATGGGTGTCCGCCTGCCTAGTCCTGACTGCCCGTACCCCCGAAGAGTAAAGCTGCCTGGCAAATGCTGTGAAGAATGGGTGTGTGATGAGCCCAAGGACAAGGAGCAGACCGCGGTTGGACCTGCTCTTGCTGGTGAGTTGGAGTTTTCATACGAGCATTAGCTGTTGGTGCTCTAGATAGAATGTGAGCACCAACCTTCTGTGGTTCTGGGTTCCAGGACAGTGACCCCCATCTTCTCCTACAAGGCAATAGCAACAATGTTGTTTTTTTACTGTGCTTTTCAGCATATAGATTGGAAGACACTTATGGACCTGACCCATCGTTGATGCGTGCCAATTGTTTGGTCCAGACCACCGAATGGAGTGCTTGCTCAAAGACTTGTGGAATGGGCATCTCCACCAGAGTCACCAATGACAATGCCTACTGCAGACTAGAGAAGCAAAGCAGGCTGTGCATGGTGAGACCTTGCGAAGCAGACCTGGAGGAGAGCATCAAGGTAAATACTGATTTTCTTCAGCAAATGTCTGTGCATAGCCGTCTGGCTGGTCTCGCTCTATTACAGATCAGTTGCAAATATAGTGCAATGTGCAAATGTACATAGCTACTATAAAATAATTAGAAGGAAGATTGGGTGGGGGGGGGCTGTTAAAAAAAACTTGAGATTTGCCCTTAAGTTAATGTGTTGTGGCTTTCTAGAGTGTCTATGTAATATAATTCTAAACAGATTTCCATGGATTGAAAACCTCACTGAATTTTTTAGGATTTGTCAGCCAGTGATTTCAGTGAGCACATGGTGTCCTGGCTGAATTGTACCCAGTGTGTTCTTAAGAAAAGGAAATAGTAAAAATACCCTGCTTAGATTACATGTATTGAATATATTAATGGAATATGAATGGAAACCTTGCGTATCTGACATGTAAAATATATGAATCCTATATGTTTTCCTCAACAGAAAGGCAAAAAGTGTATTCGTACTCCCAAGATCTCCAAGCCCATCAAGTTTGAGTTGTCTGGCTGTACCAGTGTGAAGACATACCGAGCCAAGTTCTGTGGTGTCTGCACTGATGGGCGTTGCTGCACCCCCCACAGAACAGCCACTCTCCCTGTGGAATTCAAGTGTCCCGATGGTGAGGTCATGAAGAAGAGGATGATGTTCATCAAAACCTGTGCATGCCACTACAACTGCCCTGGGGACAATGATATCTTTGAGTCTGTGTATTACAGGAAGATGTACGGAGACATGGCATAAAGCCAAACAAGGGACTCTTAAACTTGACCGTCAACTTGAACTGATAATTGCATCTCATTTTGTAAAACCTGATTCAATAGCACAAGTTATTTAAATATTTTTTAAAAAAAATCAGTCTGTTCCATGTGACTTAAAACAGAAGTGTCTACTGACCCCAAACTTTGGTTTGAAGGAAAAAAAATAAGATGGACAGTGAGGAACCACAGAAAACCTGTGCCTCAGAATAGAGTATACTGTTTATGGGGATGATATATAGGGATTGCTGAAGGAGATGTGCACTCTCAGACATAGTGCAATTGAAAAAGAGCCTTAGGGAGGTTATCAGCATGTGTTTCTGTGCTGGTAATTGTTGGACTGGAACCCTTCACCCACCAAGGTGCTAAGTAATGATGTTCTAACATCAGAGCAGCAAGAATTCTGCTTTTTGAAGTTCTGATTCAAGTACATTCTTTCAAAATGAATTGGTCTTGGGTGTGTTAGACTGGACAGCTTGTACAGTGAACTTGCCTGTTACAAGCTAGATTTTTTTAATATTGTAAATATTGTATGTGTATATATATAAATATATTTGTACAGTTATCTAAGTTAATTTAAAGTTTTATTGCCTTTTTAAATGCTTTGATACATCAGTGTTAGCCTCTCCTCTCCTTTTTAACAGCTTGTCTGATCCAATACATTCAACCATTGAAATAGATAATAGGGGTTCTTTTCAGTTAATAGGGGGGGGGGAATAGTGAACTGAATTGATGATTTACTGAAAAAGAGGTACCCTCATGTCCTTTGGAAGCATTTCATCAAATTGGGGGTAAGAAGGGTCTTAATGGCCCCAAGCTAAGAAGAGCAGTTCATTGATCAACTACTATCTTTCTTCCCAGAGACCTTTGTTTCTTTCTTTGACCATGGCTGTTTTGGGGACAGTTTGTTACATGTTGAGAAATGTGACCAAAAGTTACATGTTTGCACCTTTCTAGATGAAAAAATAAAGTATTTTATTTTTTATATAAATCGATTTGCAAGTCTCTTGCTTTTGTTGAGTCTAGCAGTTAACTTTCCTTACTTGTATTCTGGCACACTCCCATGTGTACGGATGCTTTGGTGCATGAATATGGCATGTAATTTATCAGGTCAACCAAAGCACAATCAGGAAGTTCTGAGCAAGGACAGCCTCTTGGCTGATTAGTAAGACTGAATATGTAAGCAGTTATATCTAGAGTTCTTGAAAGCTGCCCGTCAACTCTTTGAAAATCAGAATATGCTGAAACTTCCACTGAATAAATAAAGTGCACCAGTTAGACTACTTCACCATATGCTGCATCTGGAGGATTTGTGTTTGCATTAAGTCAAAATTTTGGATCTATGCGGATTCAGTTGAGTCCCACCAATGCCATTCAAGGCACTTTTGTAATGGCACACACACAAACACTGAATCAAACCATTATTTATCAAGGTCAGTATTTTCTACTTTGACTGGCAGAGCCCTCCAGGGTCTCAGGCAGGGGCCTTTCACATCCCCTCCTACCTGATCCTTTTAATTGGAGATGTTGGGGATTGAACCTGGGACCTTCTGCATGCTGCTCAGATGGTTTACCACTGAAATGCACATACACACTCAGAGCTTTCTTGCCTATCAGGCAGGGCTTCCCCATTCATTTCAGGGGACACCTGCCTGTTCATAAATAAATGCATCAGCAGAGCCACCCCATCTAAGTGAATTTGTTTTCACTGTACACAGATTTGGATGGGGATTACTTAGCTTCAAGTCAAGCAGTTGAACTACCACATGGACTTCAGCCTTAAACATGCATTCTGAATAATGGCAGTATGGGAGCTCTTTATCCTGTGCTCTCTGTTAAGTTTTTCAGCACAAACAACATTTTAAGGCCCAGTGAAATCAAGAGCACACTTTAGTGCTTAAATCCATTGGCTTTAAAAAGGAAGGCACTCCAGTCCTTACTTGGTCTCCATGGCCACTGTGGTTTTCCGTATATTTCTAGGAACTATGGCAGAGAAATATTAACTATATTAACCTCAGATTCCCCCCTACCCTATATTTTGCAGAGAAACAGTTCAATATTTCTGTAAGGAAAAACACTATTGTGACTCAACCAGGACTCCTAGATAAACCATTGTATTCTTCCCCGTTAATAGGCGGGGTTATCTGAGGGGTGGGCCCTAACAGCTTTTCTACTGATGCTAGAAGGAGGAGGAACAATCTCACCCAGAAACTGTATGACGTTTTGTCCGCATGGGTTCTATGATTCCTGACATTGCCTTTTCAGAGTTCTTTGCCTTCTTGCACTTACAGAAAAGCTGTTAGGGGTCAACCCTGTATATTCATAAACTGTCAATACTGGAACAATCTCACAGCTATAGGAGATGAACTACATAACACATTCACAGCTAGATTCAAGTCCAGTAGCCCCATAGAGATCAACAAGATTTTCAGGGTATGGGGGGGGGGTTAATTTAATTTTTAAAATAACTTTATTAATTGTTAAGTACCCAAAAAAAGAGCAATCCAAAAATAAAACTATTATAACATTATCGAGCAGTAGATATTCCCAGAAAACCTGGGTTAAACTTAAATTTTCATACACCCACAAAACAATTCATATTGACACATGTTTGCAATAGCCTTACAACTTTAACCAGATTATATAATCATTTCTACATGGAAGAACTTCATTGTGTCTCAGAAACCCAATAACTGGCTTCCAGATTTCATCATAATCACAGGGTGAAAAAGACAACAGGGAACCAACAAAGAAATAATTGTTTACTGTTTTCCCCATGATATAAACATCCCAACGTTTGTCAACCCAGGCATCTATGGAAGGCCCGTTAGGGTTCTTCCAATTGGCTGCAATCACCTGTCATGCAGCTGCAATTAGTATTGAGACCAAGGATCATGGACTCTTTTCCATTGAATAATCGGGCCATAAATCAAAAATAAAAAGGCCTGGAGACATAGTGAAATAAATGTCTAGGGGTATGAGGTTTTCAGAGTCAAAGTTCCTTTTGTCAGATACCCTCCGAAATGGAGAATGAATTCAGTGAGGGATCACTGAGAAAAGCCTTCAGAAGATGAGAAATGGCATCCTTAGGTAGCCGCAGTGGGCCAAGATGGGCTAATGGTGCAAAAAGTCAAGTGGGAATGGTTTACAAATCAGTAGATCTGCAGTCCTCTAAGGAATTACTCTGCAGAAGTGCCTTTGCTTGCTGTGCGGCTGGGACGGCGCTTAGGTTTGAAGGTCCTGCCCATCTTGGTGCCATCTTCCTGGCCTCAGCCTTCTGTCACTGCCATTCCCTTCCGAGTGCCAATGGATGCCCAACCAGGAGGGGATGCAAGGACTGCAAGCGGGCATAGGAGAAGAAGACGCAGGCCTGTGAAGAGGAGGTGGAAGATGATGCAAGGTTTGTGAGAAGGGAAATGAGAGCCAGGAGGGGAAAGCAAGGGGGGAGCTAGAGTAAGTGGGAGGGGGAAGAAAGGGCAAGGAGTCAGCTTGGAGAAGCCGTTAAAGCTCCTCAGTTTTGACCTACAATGGTCCTGTTCACACAAGGGGATTTGGGCCAGTAGCAGGACGGTTCGGGGGCGGAGCAAATGGACGCGATCACACCACAACATCTGGGAAGCGTAGTGCTTCCGTCCCCGAACTGGCCCCATCCACGCGATAAACCGCTCCAAGTTGGAACCACCTACCGAGGTGGTTCATCCCAATGGTGCGCCGCAAACCGGGAGTCTGATCGCCGGCGCATCCTTGCGCCGGCGCGTCCCCGGCTCCTAGGCGAACTGCGCATGCTCCGACATGCGCAGTTCGGCTGGCTCGCCGTCCGATCTGTGTTTTCTCCCCGGCATCTGATCGTGCCGGGGAGAAAGGCAGCGCAGCCAGGGGATCCGTTGGATCCCGCCGCGCCGTTTCAACTTTGGCGCAGCTTTTAAAAGCCATGCTTTTTGGCGGCTTTTCCCCTGCCGTGTGGCAGGAGCCAATGTAGATGTAATGTGGCCATATTTAATTATAATAATAGCCAGTTAAGAAACTCTTCAGGAATTACAATGCCATTCTAAGCAAAGTTACACCCTTCTAAATCCACCTAAGTCAGTGGGCTAAAAAAGGTGCAACTCTGCTTAGGGTTGGCACTGTTAAGTCATGAATGATTTAGAACTACACAAGGGCAAAGATGTTTCTTGTACAGAATCCAGTGGTTTCAATGATAGAGAAACAGGATTCACTTAAGAAAACTGACTTTTGAGTGACATCTGTAGAAACAGCACAACCCAATGAGGTAATTTGCATTCCTTCTGATTACTGTAAGTCCTTTACCAAACAGCATGGTAAGAAGACACTCTAGCTATTATTTTAATGAAAGGTATCGTCAATGAAATGAAAAATTATTCCACCCACCCAGTGTGCCACCAAATTTTTGTTGTGTTTTAAGTCTATGATTCCCCACCTTCATTAGAAAAGGGCCAGGGTGTGGCTTTCATACACGTAGACTCTGTTATATTTTATGTTCTTTACATATGGAAACAGTTACCAAGAAATTGGTCCATCTGGGCTGAAAAAGCAACAGAAGGCTGTGCCCAAAAACAAGGGGAACCTGAGAACAGAAAGAGTTCAGTTAATATATTTTTTACTTCATTTTTCCATTCCTTTTTTCCTAACCGCTGCATTTCCCACATATGACCATACATGGAAGTCACCAAAATACCACATTTAAACAGGATTTTCAGCCTGATTTAACCAGGAAATGCCGGGGATTTCTTAAAACAACCTTCTCCAAGGCTTCAATAAGGCCACAATCCGAAAAGCATGCTTATGATAGGGTAAGTCCCACTGACTTAAACGGAACATACTTTTGAACACACACCCTCAGCACTGCAGTGCACAGCTTTTGATATGTTCAACATGTTTAGGACATGCTTATGGGAAAGTAAACTATTATTGGGATAAAAATCAAATTATGTATGTAATGAGTTAGACTGTTGCCTCGATCAAACAAGCAGTGTACATGTATCTTGGTGAAGCCACTTCTGCATGTTAGAGTTGCCATCTCTGGTTTGGGAAATCCCCAAAGGTTTGGGGCAGTGCTTGGGGGGGTGGAGTCTGGGGAGGGGGCTCAGCGGGGAAATGATGCCACAGACTCTGAAACTGCCAAGTCTGCCATGGGAACTGATCTCTTACATCAGTTGTAAGGACCCCACCTTGGCTAGTGGGGTCCCCTCTTATTTTGCTTAGTTGTTTTTTGGTAAACAAATTTTTATTTTTCTTAGGAATTCAACATATAGAAATAAACCATTTCATCCTTTCCATTGTCTACCCCATTCCCATTTCCTCCCCTCCCTCCAGTGGCTTCCCGCAATGCTTCCCCCCCCCACTCCACATTACATTACTTTACACCATCAATTATATCATTTTCTTATCATTACAATCTCAAGATAACATCATTTGACTTAATATTGATCTAAACATATTAAGTTTTGCTTCACATCCCAGTTCTTTTCCAGATATGTTTTAAAGTCACTCCATTCTTGAAAAAACACGTCATCCTCTTTGTTGTTCAACTTTTTCGTAATTTTATCCATTTCTGCCATGAACAGAACTTTTTGTATCCAGTCTTCAATTTCTGGTACTTTCTCTGTTTTCCAAAATTGTGCATAAATCATTCTCGCAGTTGTAATTAAGTACCAGAATAAAGTCTTTTTAGTCGTATTGATTTCTTCCATTTTTAATCCCAAAAGCAGAATTTCTGGTGTCTTTTTGAAAGAGCATTTCAGTATTTTTTGCATTTCTTTGTGGACTTTTGTCCAATAGTCTACAGCTTTCTCGCAAGTCCACCACATATGGTAAAATGAGCCTTCATGACTCTTACATTTCCAACATTTGTTTGACATATTCTGGTTCATATTTGCAATTTTTTTCGGAGTCATGTACCACCTATACATCATTTTATAACAATTCTCTCTAACATTAGTACAAGGCGATATCTTAATAGAATTTTTCCACAAATATTCCCAGGTTTCAATAGACACTTCCTTATTCATATTTATCGCCCATTTTATCATTTGCCCTTTTACAGTCTCATCTTCAGTATACCATTTTAGTAACACTTTATACATTTTAGAGATATTTTTCCCCCTCCACTCTCCCAAACATTTTCCATTTCATTTTTTTCCTCTCTAAAACCATAATTTCTTTTATCTGATCTAAAAAGATCATAAATTTGCATGTATTTCAACCATTCATATTCATATTCAATTTCATTCTGCTTTTTCATTACCCATTCTGTTCCCTCTTTTTTAATTAAATCTTTATATGGCAACCAATCCTTGTCTCTATGTCTTGAGTAAGATGTTAACACTTCCACTGGTACAATCCACAATGGTCTAACATCACAAAAGTATTTTTTATACCTCATCCATACCACAAATAGTGCTTTTCTTACCACATGAAGCTTAAAAAAGCTATCCATTTTTGTTTTGTCATACCATAAATATGCATGCCAACCAAATCTACAATCATGGCCTTCTAACCCCAGTAACTTATCATTTTCTAATTTCACCCATTGTTCCATCCAGGTTAGACAGACCGCTTCATAATATAGTCTAAGATTTGGTAATTGTAACCCACCTCTATCTTTGGCATCACAAAGAATTTTCATCTTGATTCGCGGTTTCTTGCCTGCCCAAACAAACTTTGATAATTCTTGTTGCCACTTAAGTAACAAATCCGTCTTGCTGAGTATTGGTATTGTTTGGAACAGGAACATCAAACGTGGTAGGACATTCATTTTTATGATAAAATCCAGCCAATTCTCCAAAGTCTTTTATTTTTTGGAATAGTAACGGTAATTCTTCTGTCGGGTTTTCCACAATAAACATTACATCATCTGCAAATGCACGATATTTATATTTAAATCCCTTATGTGTCAATCCCTTTATCTCTTGATCTTGTTGTATTTTTTGCAAAAGTATCTCCAATACCCAGATGTATAATAATGGTGACAAAGGACATTCTTGCCTTGTACCTTTTTGTACCTTGAAGTTATCAGTCAGTTCTTTATTCACATTCAATTTTGCTCTTTGCTCAGAGTAGATAGCTTCAATACAATTCCTAAATTGTTGTCCCGTTTCTATTTTTTCCATCATCTGCAGCATAAAATTCCAATTGAGATTGTCAAATGCTTTTTCTGCGTCGACAAATAAAAAAGCTACTTCCTTTTCTGGGTGTTTCTCATAATATTCAATTGCATCCATTACTATTCTTACATTGTCTCAAATCTGTCTTTTTGGTAAAAAGCCAGCTTGGTCCTCTGATATCACAGTTTGTAAATAGTTTTTCACCCTTTCTGCAATGATTTTTGCAAAAATCTTATAATCATTGTTTATTTTGCTTAGTTGTTTAATAGGCATCCCCTTTTACAGCCTAAATGCAAAGGGGGGCTGAAAGGGAGTCTCATAAACGCACCTGGATACAGCCATGACATTGGAAAATCCCAGGGAAGAAAAGGAAGGGTGTGCTGACATTATAAACTGATTAACTGCAATCTCTCCCAATTCAAGATAATATCATTCTCAATAACAAAGGACTTTTCAACACTGGGATATTCTGGCATACCCTCTTGCTTTCAGACAGCCCAAGGAAGTTGCTATTACATTAACCAATGCCCAGTTCCTCTTTTTCCTCTTTTTACTCAATCAGGAAGGACACTCAAGTCATTAATTTGAGCTCCATTCTGTTTCAGGAGCTATCTTGACTCATCCAGACTTTTGTGTCAATGCAGATCTGGCTCACTTCAACCTAAAGTATGTTAATCGTGTTGCTTCCTTATGCCCACGCAGATTTGCCTCACAATAGCCTAATCAAGGTATTTCCCCCACTTTTCCCCTCCAAAGTTTGACAGCAGTTCACTTTAAACCAGCTAATGAGATTCAAACTTTTTTTTTTTTATCTCAACCCAATCCAAACCCAAGATGGCCCAAATTCCACCTACCCTGGGGATCTTCTGTCCACCAAAAAAGGACCCCATGACATAGCAAATTGTTTCTCATATCCCTGGTCCAGTCTCTGCTGGTCAGAACTCTGGTTTCCTGATGAGAACTCCTTTCCTGCTGCACTGTGCAGGCTTTTCTCCTTGCTTAGACAGCTCCCCGCTGGTCTTTGGACCTCAGCTGTCCCAGGACATTTCCAGACCTCAAGCCCAGGGTTTTAGTTCATATGTCCCTTCCCTAAAACATCCCAATTTCTTCCCTCCTGCCTTTTATAAGTGTAGTCTCTTGTTGCTGTGACTGTGCATGTGCATATGTGGCTATTTAGGGAATTAGTTCTCAGGTGCTTAGTGTAAGTTCTTTACATTTTTACTTCTTTTATTTTATTTTTATGGAATAAAGTTATTTGACTGTGTTTAAAACCACTCTCTCTCACTTTCTTTATAATTTTATTGTGAGGTACCCCTACTGAGATCCACCCGGGTATATGTTGACCAAAGATCGTGTGTTATTCCTTTCTGGAACCCTTTTAAAGCTAATTTCCCCTCCTCTGGATCCAGTTTGGATAACACAGTTATAATTCCAGGGGAACTCCACACCCCACATTGGAGCTGGCATCCCTATCAGGCCAACTGTTAGATTTGTATGTACACATAGCTCAGATTCTTGGTTATAGTGCTGATCATCTGTTCCAAGGATAAGAGATGGGGGCAATATTCACATGGGAATTGTGTGTTCCCTGTAGAATTTCATGTGAGAACCCCAGAAATGCTTATATCCAGCTCCATAAATGTCTTTAGCACAGAATCCATAGCTGGCTTCTACAGAGCTGGCTGTCAATGCAAAACTTGTTGGGCTCTGTAGTTAATGGTTCCTTCTCTGTAAATGTGACATCTATTATTGGATCTGTTTGGAGCAGGGGTTGTTAGTTTGTTTTTTGTCTTGGCCCTGTAGGACAGCAACTGCTCATACCAACCAACTTTGTCAACCCCATATACACATCGGGGAAGGGCACCATTCTTAAACAAAGCAAAAATAGTCAGACATACACCTCTGAATAACCAAGAGCAACTGATGCACTGAATAAGACATTCTCTTTGGATGATCTTTTGCGCAAGGTTCTGCATACCACATAGTCGATTATAGGGTACTTCTTTTTACTGCATATCAGTGTCAGTCACCTGAGTCTGGAACTTTGGTACCTGGAACTTTGTGCAGCAAGGATTCTTTGAAATGAAATAAAGCTTTATTGAAACTACTTATGAATCCCAAGCTAACGTCATTCACACTCTCACTCACCCCATATTAGGTAGGCAAAGCCTAAAACTTCCATGCGAGAACTGCTTGAGGAAGGGGCCACTGTTCCTTCTTTGACCCCCCTCCTTTGCAGCCCCCCCCCCTTTGATGATCTGTAGTCATCTCCAGACTACGAATGCTTTGGAGAATGCTCTGTGACAGGGGTCATTTCGTAGAAAAAGAGGTGCAGGAGCTCATTAGCATAACTTATTAGCATAACTTATTTGCATATGCCACACCCCCTGACATCACCGGAAGTGTGTCAAAAGGCAACACCCACTGCTCAGGCTCCACTGGACTGTTTTGGATTGCTAGCAATTGGGGGGGGGGACGTGCAGATCTGCCCTCACAGAGGAAGGACAGCTTGTACCTGAATAAAACTTGGTCTTAAAGGTGCCACTGGACTGTTTTGGATTGCTAGCTATGGGTGGGGAATGCACAGATCTGTCCTCACAGAGGAGGGAGAGCTTCTTGCTGAAGGCGGGCCGGGGGAGGGGGGGGCTCTGCAACTTACCTGGCTGTTTCTTGCTCCACATGGCCCGACTGAGGGCTGCTGGGAGCAGGGGGCGGGGCTTGTTGCATGTGCCCACCCCCTGGGCTCCTTACTGCCGGAGCTCTGCTTCTGTGCGCTCCCACAGGAAATGACCCCTGCTCTGTGATATTGCACCCCTCTGAACTCCCCATTCTCCCCAGGCTCCATTCCCAAATTTCCAGGAGTTTCCCAACCTGGATCTGTCAACTCTACACCTACTTCTTGTGTGGTCCTTGTTGACTGCTTCATGGCTCCGACCATCTCAGCATGTTAAGTCGCTCACTTAACAAAGCAGTCGGAGAGTGATTCAGCAAGAACACAACTTTATTCTTCAACTCGAACACAACTCCAACACGGATCAACATCTGATAGCCAGAACAGCCTTTACATTGCAGCTGTCCTGCTTTTAAACATTCCCGGCTAATGTAGCCACACCCACTGTACAAATACCAACCAATAAAGTTGTTCACATAAGGACCAATCACGGATGTTCCTGCTCAGGAAGCTTGCTAGAAGGTGATTGGTTAGGTGCTTTCTGGGCTAGTAACACGATTGGATGGATTTGGATCCTAGCCCAGGACGAAGCTTTACATTACACTTCAATTAGATATTTCACAACATATCATGCATTCAAGGCAGCTTTGAATACACTACACAGCAGAATCAGGGTCACCTCCTTTAGCTCATAACACCAGCTGGCAGATTTGCCTGTTCTGGCTTGAGAAAATCCTGGAGATTTGTGGGCCTGCAGAAGGTGGATTTTGGGAGTGGGTGAGGGAGCTCAGCAGGGATGTGATACCATAGAGTCCACCCTCTGAAGCCAGGGGGAACCTTCTATCCCCTTTTCTCCAGGGGGAACTAATCTATGTAGTTTGGAGATCAGTTGTAATTCTGGGTGAACTCGAGGCTGGAAACTCTACCAGTTGGGGAGGGGTTAAGGAAGAGAGTAACTATATGATGTTCAAGAGCATATCATGTGCACCAGAATGGCACAGAACAGTCTGTTTCAGGAGCTCTGTGTGTGGGGGGGCTGATCTTATGGTTGCCAGGCCTCTTGCTGATCCCCACTGCTGCCCACTGCCACTCTGAGCAGCAGCATGGGGAAAAATAATAAAAATGTCGCCAGCCTCTGTGCTGGCATTTCACTTCCAAGTACAACTTGGAAATGATAATGAGTAGCTCTAGGAATTTCTTTGTCCCTATCCATCCAATCCATGCACTGTAACAAGTAGGTGGATTCATGGGTAGGCCTACTTGCATAAAAAATGTACCAGTTCACATAGAATGCCGTGTAGGGACAAATTTCCATACCCCATTCCATTACATTTAGAGTATACATTCTAGGTTACTCTGAGAACTGTGTGTTGAATTTTGTAGCTATGAAATCTGGTTTCCAGTGCCATATCTGTTAAAGGCCAAGCTGCTGTACACTGATGATTCGGTGTTTATCTCCTATACAAAAATTGGTCTGAAGAGACTCCTGAGATATTTTTCAAACTATTGCCTAAATGAGGAGTTGCAAATAAACTATAACATATAACCTCTCCTGGTATCAACAGCGTAAATTTGCTCTGTGTTAGATCGCGCTAACAAAGGGAGAGATATCTCGCTTCTTCTTTACAAGGAGAGGAAGATATATTCCTGGTACAATTCAGGTGTTCAGTTCTAAAATAATACCCCAGGTACTTCATGGTATCACTATCTGGATTTCATGACACAGAATCTTTTGCCAACTCTGGCTGTGATCACGTGAGCAGTTTGGCCTGACGCAACCCCCCCTCCCCTCTGGATCAAATCACAGTCACACATCTGTCAGGCATTCCCCCAGCATACTCACCCCATCATAGGACGGCTTGGAGCCAGGTTAAAAAGGCACCACCCATCACAAGTGGTGTTTTTGGTTCCCCGTGCATTCATTGTGCATGGCCGGATGCTTGAACATGGGGGAGTGAACGCAAAATGGCTTTGGCAGTCTGAATCTGCAGATCCATTCTTGCCACTAGGGAAAGTATTTCAGTTTTGCCCGTGTGCATATGCACGCATACAAGTGCACTTATGTGTGTGCATGAGCACACATGCGTGCAGATGCATTTTGGAAAATTTCCAAGCAGTGTGTTCCACGGCTGAGATGCTGTAGTAATGTGGATGCCTGACCATGGGATGTCTGCATGGGTAACCTGCAGCAGGGTGTGCTCTCTGGGTGATATGCCCCACAACACTTCAAACTGGTACAATTAGAGGCGGCACCATGTCGTTCCAAGCTGCCAGTGTGACCACAGTTTATACATGGGATAATGGGAATCCATCATTGTGCCTCAGATATATCTCTCAGAGCGGAATTTGGCCAAAAGTCATTGGAAGCCAGAGCATGGTTTAGCACTTTTAAATTAAGGCTAAGGATTATTTTTGCTTCGCAGGCTGAAGGTCTCCTGTTCTTTCTTTTTAAAAAAATAATATATTTTTAATATAAAAAACTACAATACAAAATAGCGACTCTGTCAACAATTACACAGTGAACAATTAGCATAAAAAGTCTATATAAAAAAGTCTCGTTAGGGAAATCTAGGCTAACCAAATACCAGTAACTTGTATTTGGCTTTTGATATAGTTTCCCAATCAAAGGTGTCAATGTCTATTTTATCTAAGATAGGATACCAGATATTTAGAGGATTGGAAAAGTCACTCTCATTTTGGTTACTAGAATGATAAATTAAGAAATTGTCCAACATGAATAGATCCCATACAATTTGTGTACCACCACTGAGTTATATTTGGCACCTTAGTATCTTTCCAATACTTTGCAATTAGAATTTTAGCTGCTGTGGAAAGAATACTGATTAATTTTTTTTACTTTTTCAGGGGGGCTGTCAGAGGGCCACAAACCGAGGAGAAGAACAGCCAGCGAAAAAGGTAAATTGTAATTCGTTAATTTATGAATGCAGTCTGTTACTTGAAGCCAAAAGCTTTGGATAACTTTGCAGTGGTCTCCTGTTCTTTCTTAAACAGGATGCCCACTATTCTCAATGGATGAAGAGAGTAGGTACTAGATTAAGGCAGCTAGGGCTTACGACCGAAGATTTCATCTTACTAATTAAGGCAAAGACCGTTTTGCTTGTCCAGCATCAACTTACAGAGCTGAATTCCCAAATGTGTAATTTAGCTGCAAAAAAAAAGGCCATGAGGGATAATGAGGATTGGGCCCACGCAATTGTGTGAATCAAAAATTGGCCTTACTGGACTGCTTCATGTCCTGGTTAGGAGGGGGAAAGATAGCCACCCATATTGTGTTTGTATTGTTTTCCCTGCAGGGCCTTAAAGCAGACAGAGGAGGCTCATTTTGAACCAGGAAAACCTCCTCTTCCCTACTGGCATGGCTCTGAACCTTATCATGTTCTGCTGTGGCTGCTGACAAGTCCATCTGACTCATTTTGCTTCCATGCTCTTGGGGGGGGGGGGGTTGGCGCAGGTCATCCAGTAGGCAGCCCCAGGCTATTACCTAGGGCAAGGGTCTCAATGGGGTTGCCCACCAACACCTTTTCTGGCACCCACCAAGTATTTTTAGGAAGTGGGTGGGGTCAGATAGGGCTACTGGAGATTTGTTTGGCTGTGCAGATTTTTTTTTTTATGTTGCTTTGGCGGCAGCTGCTATCACAGCACAAGAATCTATACTGTGTTACTGAAGTTAAGCTGTGGCAATCAGTTTCTGGCTGGCTCCACCTCTTGTGGCAGCCATTTTGTTGATGTACCTAGGGTTTAGTCTGTTTAGTCTTAATCTGCATTTGTCTTTCCCACCCGTGTCCCAGCCTTTTGACTCCATCTTCAAAAAAGCTGTCTACATTTGGTGTCATTTTCACACCTCAAGAGTGCTAGCATACTTTTGTACAGCCACATATGTTTATCGTCCTTTCGGGATGGCTCCACTGTCATGGCACCTCTGCACTGCTTTAAAAGAATCTTCTCCAAACAACATTCAAACAAGCATAGAGAAAGACCACATCACAGCAGCATGAAACTAATTTAAAAATGCAAATGCAAATTCGACCTTTGTGAGGTTTTCCAGTTAAGCAAAGAGTTAAGGGAACAATTAGGCATTCCTAGAAAGACTTTTTGTTCCATTAAGGACTAGGGAGTTCCTTCCTTCTTTCCATCTCTCCCTATTACCCAACCCCCTATTTTTAAATGGAGGGTAGACAGCCAGAATAATGTTTTGCAGGGGCAGAGCATGTTGACTATCCATGGCCCTACACACAAATTTCTTCTTGGTGTCTCTGGGAAAAAATCCTGCAGTTTACTACAGAAAATGGTGAACACAGCAAAAAGCCATATTCTTATGTCATACTGCCCCCATGTGGTTCAGATGTAGTAATTTTCTTTGAACCTTTGAAGTTGGAAGGATAGGTGGATAACAATTAAAAGTGCTTCTTCTTCTGTTGCAGGTCAAAAATAGGCTGTCATTCATTAATTGTAAAAGCTCTTAAGAGTTTGTCTTCATTTATTTTTTTAAAAATTCTTCTGCAATGTAAGAAGTTTACAGTGCCCTCCATTAACTTCACAGAAAGATATAACTTTGTTTAGTATACTGTTAGATTTTGAGCTTGTTTTGAAGCTCAGCTCAATAAAAGGAAAGCAAATGAAAAGAATATCTTACTATAACTGAAAGAGAAAGCAAGCTGCTGTCTATACAGCAAAATGAGTATGTTGCTGAAGGTAATTAGCAGCCATCACAGGTCTGGTGTTAGTCCAAACTAGAGATGTAAAATTTCTAGAAATTTTGAAGCCACAGGGGGAGGAGATGATTTTTCCCTGTTTTTGTTTCCCCACAGGAAAACTTGAAATTTTGGGAAGAATTGAAATATAAGCAATACTTACTGTCGTATCAAACCTAAACTAATTTTACTGCTTTAACAACATTAATACTTTATAGTTTACTTAGCATATAAAATTGCAAAATTTGACATATTTATGGAATTTAAAAGTTATAAATGCCTTAATTCTATAAATTGCAAATATACCCAATACTTGAGAGAAAACTGCAAGATGAGGCTCTTTATTCTAGCTCAGCACATTACATAAGGTTCTCAATCCCTCGGTAGGTCCTGGAGATCTCCAGGACATTAAAGTGATCTCCAGATGACCAAGATCAAACTACAGAGCTTCAGAATACAGGGGTCAGTTCCTCTGGGGGGAAAATGGCTGCTTAGGAGGGTGGACTCTATGGTAATATTCCTTGCTGAGGTCCCTCCCCTCCCCAAATCCCACCCTCCCCAGGCTCCAGCCCCAAATCTGGAATTTCTCAACCCAGAGCTGACAACCCTATAATTTTGATATCTGTTTAGAGAGAGCTGAGCTTTCAATGAAACTTTCAGTCTTTCTCTGAGGCTTTGGTGCAGTTTCTGTCCCGCCTCCTTTTGACAATTTTTCTCCCTCCTACAAGGTAGTTCAGTAAGCTACTTTTTACCTTGTCTGGGGGTAAATGTGTCAGAGTGGTTTGTGGGAGAGGTGAAAAGGTCAACCATGTCAGGTCAAAAGAATAACAGAAGGCATACAACTGTTGAGAAACAGTGAAAGTTCTGTGTGCTTCCTTCATAAAGATTCAGTATCCTTTGAGGTACAAAAATGAATCTTGGATTTAAGAGCTGCATATGACTACAGCATGCCCACCTTATCTTTAAAGCATTTCACTCATTCTAAAAAATGGACATGCACACTTCTAGGTAATGAGTTTCTGTAGGTTCTTTCTGTTCTTACATTTTGGTAAACAGTTTGGGAAATCGCTTTCCATGGGAAGCTAGCTGCCTGTTCACACACTTACTCCAAAAGAAAAGGGGGGGGGGAGCCAGCAGAAAATAAACATGCCTTCGATTCCACCCTTTGGAGCAGGTGAGAGAAGTTCCCAGTGCCTGGGCTCTTCCCTCTTTCCCCGCCTCCTCCCAGCCAATTAGTTTTATGGTCTACTGTCAGGAAAAGAAAAAACAGAGTGGAGGGGGAGGAAAACCTTTTCTTCCTCAGAGACTGCAGGAGTGTGAGTCTGGGCAGTATTTTGCCTGGAGATGTGTGGGCTTGGCTATTTCTTCCACTGCACAGAAATGCCAATAGGATGGGATGGCAACATTTTGTTGTGGGTCCCCTACTGTATTGTTATATTGTCCAATAAAATTAAAACACACACACACAGTGCAGTCTCCCAGACCAAATCCCACCTTTGCTAGCTTGCAGGCTAGAGTGCATTTTCTGGGAAGTCCTTATCTGTCCCTGCAGTACTTTAAAGTCCTAGGCACCTGGCTCTGACAAGATGGGTTGGGGGGGGGAACTAATCCCCATCAAGTGATCCGGTCACATGATGACAATGCCGGGGGAGACAAAGCCACCTTAGGTCTGCGGGCAAACCGAAGGGCTTCTCCCCCCCCCCCCGCGGGGCACTTGCTTACTTTCACCTCCCAACTTGGGCTCCTCTGCGTCATAGCCCTGCCTGGACTCATGGGCAGCAGTGCGGCTGGCTGGCAAGCCCCCCCCCAGTCAGCAGCCCAAGCTAACCAGTGCATTGTGTGGAAAGCGGGTAGGGCATCGCGGGGGGTGGATGGGCACCAAGCAGGAAGAGGACCCAACGCGGAGTCCTTGCAGCCAAACGGGGTGGAGCAGGGTGCCTGTGGCAACTGGCATGAGTGAGTGACTCTTTTGGCGAGGAGCGGAGGGCGGTGAGGGGCGGCAAGCCAGTGGGGTGCGGGCACCCTTCTCAACTCATGCCCATAGGCGAGTGCCTAACCTCGCCTCTATGGAATCTCCGGCCCTGGCCCCTCTCAAGGCTGAAGTACAGGAATCAAGTAACTCGGACTGGAGCCAACAGCACTAAATCACAGATGTTGCTCCAGGAAAGGCTGGAGGTGAATTAAGGCTAAGGTTATCAAGCTCAGGGCAAGGGGTGGAGGTCTCCCAGAATCACGTCTGATCTCCAGGTGACAGATATCAGTTCCCCTGGAGAAAATGACTGCTTTATAGGACAGACTGTAAGGCATTATACCCCACTGAGGTCCTTCGCCTCCATAAATCCTGCCCTCCCCAGGCTCTGCACCCAAATATCCAGGAATTTCCCAACCCAGAGCTGGCAACCCTAATTAAGGCCTTAAATACTTATACAAGGAGGTGGATGCAAGACCCACTCCTCTAGGAGCAAGCTAGAGGGCTAAATAGGGCTGTGCAACTACTCCAGTACAGAAGCGACTACTCCAATGGAGATGGAGTCAGAAGGGAGGATGGTATCCCACAGTGAGAGGCTTGTCTGTGACTTCTGGGCTCCTCCTGCACATCTAGGGTTGCCAAGTGGCACTTACCCTTCCAGTGGGGGACTCCAGTCCGGCTCCTGGTGCATGTGCGCGCGCGCTACATGCACGTCACAGGGAAGTGACGTCATCACGCCGGGCACGCTGGGGGCAGGGCCATGACCATACAAGGGAAAACCATAGAGTTTTCCCTTGTATGGCCGTGGCCCCGCCCCCAGCATGCCCGGTGTCATAACGCCACTTCCCTATGACGTGCACGCTAGGGCGGGGTTCCCCCCGGGGCCCGATTCCCCGGCATCAGGGAACGGGCCTCTGGGGCAGGGGGATTTCCGCCCCCCAGGGGGATTTGGCAGCCCTATGCACATCTGCCCTCCGGAGGCACCTGGAGGAGTCTCATCTGACTCTTCCTGTGGTGGTGTCAGGTGCTCAGCATCCTCCTCAGCTGAGTTTTTGGGCTCCTTGCCTGACTAGAAGGAGTTCATACTCTAGTCTATGACTCGCCGGCTCAGAGCTGGGTGATTGGCTTCTTGCCCATCTGCACCAAACCTTAGCAGTTAGGCCAATTGTGCCATAGCGCAAGATTTCTGAGGATCCAGATATGCCCCAAAACGAAACAATATTGTGCTGCTTTATTGTGAGGCAAGGAATGGCCCACTCTGGCCCTTCCCAAGTAATTCCTCATGGGCCTTGTTTGCTCTAAATTGCCAAACTGAAACTAACAGCCCAAAACAAAAGATCTGTTTCTGTATATGAAGATCTCCTTGCACTCTCCTCCTCCACCAAATTAATGGTCATTGTTAAGGGAGGTCAAACAGCCAGCCACGCACTGCAGCAGAGATTCTTTGTGCAGGGGACATGAAGCCAACCCTACTATATACATTATGTTTATTAACTAATTAAAAAGTAGAACAAACTTTCCAGTAGTTATTATCACTATTTAATATAAATGACCAGGGAAATGAACAACATGAGTTGATATCAGTTAGTCTGAAGCCTGGCTATCTGGTTTTGAGAATTCTTGCTGAGTTGAGAGTCAAAGCCTGGGGAAGAGATAAATGAAACTGCTGGTGAATCTTTATGAGCAGCAGAGTAAATGAGATCATGTTGCAGAAAATATTTTTCCTGATAGTGTAACTGCAGTGTGAAGAGCATGATTAGTTTGCTGTTTTTAATAGTAAGTGAGAACCCCGTTCCATTTACCTATCACATTTTTATCCCACACTTCCTTGCAGGAGGTCAGAGTGATATATATGGTTCTTGTGTTTTCCAGTTTTGTCCTCACAACAATCCTGTGAGGAAGGCTAGGCTGAGAGAGAATAACTGGCCCAAGGTCATCCAGTGAGCTTCATAGCAAAGTGTGGTGGATTACAACCCAGATTTTCTTGGTCATAGTCTGACACTCTAACCTCTACACTACATTGGCTCCCTATCACTTTTTAATAGGAAACAGAGTGTGAGTATAAATGGGCAATTTTCTCAGTGGAGGATGGTAAGCAGTGGGGTACCGCAGGGATCAGCACTGGGTCTGATGCTTTTTAACTTGTTAATTAATGATTTGGAGATGGGAGTAAGCAGTGAAGTGGCTAAATATGTGGATGACATGAAATTGTTCAGGGTGGTGAAAACCAGGGAGGATTGTGAGGCACTCCAAAGGGATCTGTCACTCCCAGAATAATAAGCATGACAATGGGTAGTTGTGCTTGACAAAGGCCAGAGTAGTCTCTGCCATACTACCAGCCTTTTTTTCCAGCTGCCAGAAGCCTGCCTTTACACCCGGTGTAATTCTGCTTGATTCCTCGGGTTGTGAGATGCTAGCCTCTGTGCTTCTTCTTTAACACTCTCTGCCTTTTGGGAGTGCCAAATGTTTGCTACTGCCCATTCTGCAGGCTAGAAATTTAATTGCCTTTTGGCGCCTGTTCGCCTTTCAGCCTGACATTTTGCATAGAGAATCCTTTGTGCAAGGGGTTCAATTGCTGGACAATTTGTTCAGATTGGATAGAAACCAAACGTGTGACAGCTAGAGATGCCATCCAATGTTGCTACTTGGCAGCTTAGAATCAAGCTGTGGCACACTTGTTAGAACTATGAGGAACACTGATATATACCCAAGAGCTATGTGTTCAAATTTTTAAAAATGTGTCTGCACAGTTCCACTGGGGACAAGGATTGTCTTTCTGGCAGGAAACCTGTATGTTCTCCTTATATTTTCTTTTTCTTGGACCATCAGATGTGAGAAAAACTCACTGCTTGTGCATCAGATTGGATGCCCTCTTACTTTCTTAGGGTGTAAGCCTATTGAACACAGTAGAGCTCCAGGTAAATATACATTGATCAGGTGGAAGAAAAAATGAGGGTAGGGGAATTTCCAGGTGCTATGAGAACTTCTGAACCAATTTCTGATTAATCAGGGAAGAGATGAGGTTGCTCAAAGTTCGGGAGGGGAGGGGGCTTGCAGCCAGAAATCTGTTTTCCATTGAAACTGATGGAAAATAAAAACAAATGAATGAAACAAAAACAAACAAAATGTTGGGAACCAAACAAAGGAAAAATATTCACACCCCATTAGTGGCTTCTTTTGAACAGAGTATCTTCCAACAAAGAATTTGTTTCCTGCATGTTCCAGTAAGTTTTATTTTGCATCAGTTACTCATTCTCTTTTGTCTCTGAGCAAGAACTATCAGACAGGGGATGTGTTTCACTGGGAGATCACTTGCCTTGTTGCCGCCAGAAGATCCCAGGTTCTCTCTCTTTTGGTCCTTGTGAGTGGCTGCCAGTTAAGACAACTGGTGTGACTCTGTATAAGGCTGTGTCATGTGCCCAAGCAGGGGATCAGCATACAGATCATTGGGGGGGGGGGGCGAGGAATGGGGCAGACAAGTGGTATCTCTGATTTTACCTAATCTCAACCAATTAATGAGATCTCATTAATCTCCTCATAGAATCTTTTTATTGGTGATCATGAAGTGATGGGGACTCCATGATGGTTCCTGGGTGCACAGGTTACTCTGCAGTAGGGATGGGCATGAACTGACTCATTAACTAAACTCCTGGCTAGGGATGGGCATGAACTGACTCATTAACTAAAGTTCATGATAAATTTTGGCCAATCTGTGGTTCGTGAACTGAACTTCATGGCAGGTCAACCGACACAAGCGACTCCATGATGGTTCCTGGGTGCACAGGTTCCTCTGCAGTAGGGATGGGCATGAACTGACTCATTAACTAAACTCCTGGCTAGGGATGGGCATGAACTGACTCATTAACTAAAGTTCATCATAAATGTTGGCCAATCTGTGGTTCATGAACTGAACTTCATGGCAGGTCAACCGACACAAGCTTTTCATTAACTTTCAAGCAGTTTGTGGTGGTTCATGAATGGATACATTTCCAGACAGTCTCCACTCAATCAAAATATTTACAGAACTTCAAAGCAACAGGGGGACAGAATTCTCCAGCTTGTTCATTTGGTGTGTGTAGCCTGCAGGGGGTCCATTTTATACATTTGTGAACGTGTGCCTGCCATTTCCCCAGAAAGCACTTTCCTGGGGCCATCTTCTGGGGGGGGGGGGTAACTCAGACCCTGTAAATCCAATATTCACCAAAGTTGGAGAGCAGGTAGAGGAGAGTCAGCCAGAGACCCTCTGTACGTTTGGTGTTTCTAGCATGCCAGCGAGCTGTTCTACTGCATCACGGACCTAAAAGTTAATGACAGTTTGTGATTCGCAAACCGGGTACGCCACAAACCATGAACCAAAAGGAACTGCATTTTCCAGTTTCATGGTCATCCCTAGTCCTGACAGGGATCCATCTTCTCCTAACTCCCATTCAACACACACAAGATCTTTCTTAGAAAGTCCGTATAGAGAATTGCTTAGTTCTTCACTCAGTCCAGATGCTGCTGTCCTAGTGCTCTGATTGTCTTACCAGGTCTGCTGACTGAAGCAGAACTGAGACAAGACTGAAGCAGAAGGGATGGCAGAATATCGGGCTATCATCAGTGCTTCAGTCTTCTGTGGAGGCCAGCATTAACATCTGAGTGTCCTTCCCCCCCCCACCCCCTGGTCTTCACTTGAGATGCTCATAGAGCCATAGTAGTCAACCTTTTCAGACCAAGATCAATCTTAATGTTAAACATCTATCTTTTTTCCTTCCCGGTATTTATTTTCTAATTTACTCTCTATGTCTTTCTCAGGCCATATGTACACCCCATATCTACTTGTTTAACTGTCATTCCCACTCCCTAAGGAACCCTGGGAATTTCAGTTATGTGGAGAGATCTGTAACATAATTCTTAACACCCATGTTAAACTACAATTGTTATGGGATAGATGTTTGGAACAGGTGGTCAACTGTCTGCACAATCCAGACAACCTTGATGCTCAAGGCAAATTATTCCAGTAAGAGCCAATGTGATATAGCAGCTAAAGTGCCTTTAGTAAGCCAACATAAAGCACAGAAAATCCAAAATGTTCCACTGTCTATGATCTCTGTAGTTGGGTTCTTGGCGATACACTTTAAAAGGGGTAACTTCTCTGGTATGAGGGGATATGTGAGGAGGAAACTGAAAGGAAAAGTAGAAAGGGTCAAAACCACTGGGGAAGCTTGGAGACTATTTAAAACTACAATCCTAGAAGCTCAGAAAAAAATATATACCACAGGTTAGGAAAGGCACAAACAGGTATAGAAAAAAGCCTGCATGCTTAACAAAGTAATGGAAGCTGTAAAAGGTAAGAAGGATTCCTTTAAGCGGTGGAAAGCTAGTCTCAGTGAGGTTGAAAAAAGGGAACACAGGCTGTGGCAAATAAAACGCAATTCTGTGATCAGGCAGGCAAAAAGGGAATATGAGGACCATAAAGCAAAAAACATAAAGACCAACAATAAAACTTTCTTCAAATACATTAGAAGCAGGAAACCAGCCAGGGAGGCAGTGGGGCCCTTGGATGACCAAGGTGTAAAAGGAGTACTGAAGGATGATAGGGAAATGGCTGAGAAGCTGAATGCATTTTTTGCTTCTGTCTTCACTGTGGAAGATGAGAAGTGCTTGCCCACTTCAGAACTGCTGATTTTGGGAGGGGTGTTGAAAGATCTGAATCAGATTGAGGTGATGAGAGAGGAGGTCCTACAACTGATAAACCACTTAAAAACTGCTAAATCACCAGGCCCGGATGGCATACATCCGAGAGTTCTGAAAGAACTCAAATGTGAACTTGTGGATCTCCTTACAAAAATATGTAATCTTTCCTTAAAATCTGCCTCCATTCCTGAGGACTGGAAGGTAGCAAATGTCACTCCCATCTTTAAAAAGGGTTCCAGAGGAGATCCGGGAAATCACAGGCCAGTCAGTCTGACGTCGATACCGGGTAAATTGGTGGAAACCATTATTAAGGAAAGAATTAGTAGGCACATAGATGAACAAAACCTATTGAGGCAGACTCAACATGGGCAAGACTGTTGGAAGGATATTGACTGAGAGAGTCTGGAGCAGACTGCTATGTGTAATTGTATTGGCCTTTGTATTTTTTTCTATGAAGGAATAAGTGGTTATTTTTCATCAGGTAAAGGTAAAAGTTTCCCTTGCTCAAAAGCCAGTCGAATCCAACTCTAGGGTTGTGGTGCTCATCTCCGTTTCCAAGTCGAAGAGCCAGCGCTGTCCGAAGACATTTCCGTGGTCACGTGGCCGGCATGACTAGATGCCGAGGTGCACAGAGCGCTGTTCCCTTCCCACCGAAGTGGTACCTATTTATCTACTTGCAATTTCTTGCTTTTGAACTGCTAGGTTGGCAGGAGCTGGGGCCAGAGACGGGAGCTGACTCCATCCTGCGGCACTCGGGCCTCGAACTGCTGAATTACCGACCTTCCGGTCTGCAGTTCAGCGTCTTAACCACTTGAGTCACCACAGCCCCAGACATTAAATGATGCTATGGCTTTAATCTAGTCTCTTTTGTCATTGTATTATGAGCGCTGTTACCTTCCCACCAAAGTGGTACCTATTTATCTACTTGCAATTTCTTGCTTTCAAACTGCTAGGTTGGCAGGAGCTGGGGCCAGAGACAGGAGCTCACTCCGTCCTGCGGCACCCGGGTCTCGAACTGCTGTGTTATTCTTGTGGATTGGAGTACAAAACGTGTCAAAGGGTTTAGGGATTCGAGCCACCTTTATCTGTGACCTTGGGTCAGTCACAAGTTCTCTCGGAGCTGTGGTGGAGGTGCAGCATAACACAAAACTCCTGGTGTAATATATGAAATTATGGATATTGACCTACAGTATACCAGAAGTATTTTTATTAAATATGGCACTAGACAAATATAAAAAAGCAGATCAGTTTGTATTAACGTATACGTTAACATCGGCTCGCATTATTTTTGTGAAATATTGGAAATTAGAAAAGATACCTTCGAAGGAAGAACTGATTTATAGAATGCTGGAAATAGCAGAAATGGATAAGTTGACTATAATATTACAAGGAAAAGATGACAATGTATTTAAAGAAAGATGGTATAGATTTTATATGTGGCTAGAAAGTAAACACTGTAATAGACTCATCAAGAGGGAATTAGATAAACACAAGAGGCAGGACCCGCAATACTCACGGGGGGAAGTATTCCCCACAGCTCCCGGCCTGCAGAAGCAGATGTGGCAGCAGGCGAGCCCAGCCTTTCCGTCCCCCCCAGTGGCGGCAGTGAGGCCAGCCCACCAAACTTTCTCCCTCCCCCTCCCTCCCCAGCAGCGGCGGCGGTGAGGCCAGCCTACCAAGACTTCTCCCGCTGCCCCCCCGCCCCTGTGGCGGTGGCGAAGCTTTCTCAGAGCATTCCCTGCACATGCGCAGGGAACACTCCTTTACTTTTGGGGGGATTTAAGTATCCCCCTATAGCTTTTTACAGTTTTTATATTTTTCTGCACATCTGGGGATTGCCCCAAATGTGTAGGAAAATCTCCCTGCCCCCCAGGTGCCCCTGATGTGCGGATTTAGGTATCCACACGCAGGGGGTGCCTTGGCTATTAGATATATAGATATGGAGCAGAGGTCCATCAGTGGCTATTAGCCACAAGGTATAGATAGGAACTCTTAAGTCTGGGACAAGTGATGCACTGTATTCTTCGTGCTTGAGGAGAGGCAACAGTGGGAGGGCTTCTAGAGTCCTGGCCCCACTGCTGGACCTCCTGATGGCACCTGGTATTTTTGGCCACTGTGTGACACAGAGTGTTGGACTGGATGGGCCTTTGGCCTGATCCAACATTGGTTTCTCTTTTGTTCTTATGTTCTTAAATGAATCTCTGCTTCTCAACTTTAAAGCTGTTATCAGTCAATGTACCCTAAAAGCTACATATTCAAAAATTTTCTCATTCTCAAGGCCATCATGATTATTATTGATGAAGAACATAATTAAGTTACAGAAAAGGTACTATACATTTTCAAAGAGGAGAACCTATCTTAAATGACCCAAAAAAGGTAGAACAATTTTATGCAGCATGTGCCCTACTTTCTCAGTAGAGAAAACTGCCATTCTAAAGTTCTCAGGGGTCACATTTCAAAGGCATCAATGAGAAGCTGAACATCAAAAATCACAGTAGCAATTCAGAAAATCACTCTCATAACCATTAGATTGCAAGTGCAATCTTACCTTATTTTCTAAGCCCAGAATGCAATTCTATAAAGCAAGTATATGGCTCTTTGAAAATATAAATACGTGCACTGCATTGTACAAACATTTGAAAATGGATTGTGATGTTGCTTTCATTTGCTCCAAATGTTTTGCTGGCAACTCTGACCACTCAGTGTACATGTTTATGGGTGCTTTGAAGTTGAATGTATCAACAAATAAATAGCAATCATTTCTCAGTCCTTCTTTGAAGCCTTCCAACAGTAATGAGAACATTTCATTTTCTAGTAAAAGGTATAATATAATACGATCAGTACATGTTCTACATACCAAAAAGGTATAGCTGTGATTATGAATTATTTGCCAAAGTGATTTTATAAGGTCACTGTACTGAAATCACAGCTGACACAGTATTGTACTATACTGTACCACTGCTACAACACACACACTCATCCTTCAGAAAAAGTAATGGATTAGAACTGTAAAGTTGTGACTGACAATACGTGGTTAAATCATTGCTTTTAAAACATAGCTTTCCATTATTATTTTATTGTTCATGTATATTTTGATAGTTCAATAAAATGTTTACCTATTAAAAAAAAACTTACTCCAATTCTGAAAGAGACCAGAATACCACAACACCTGTGTATTTCTCAAGCTCCCCTGAAAACTTATTCAGTGCCTTATAGCCCAGTCATTTGTAATAGTTTGTTCCACTATATTCAACTGAGCTTAGTCCCAGATAAATGTGTATTAACTTTGTGGCCATAAATGTAATATTGGTGCAATGTCTTTTGAAGTAGAAATTAATTATTACATGTACAACAACATTTTTCATGAGCTGGTTCACATAGTCATCTAGGTGTCGGGCTCAGGTATGCTCCCGTGTAGAACATTCCATGATCAGTGTGTACATCCCAAATGTCCATGTGTCTTGCTTTTTTTTTTTTGCAGCTCATACATTGTGCATATCTTCCAAACACACATTAAATGTAACGCTATATGAAAAAATTACATATAGGGGATCTCTGTGAACTACCTTGTAGTCTGTTTTGCCTCTACAGATTAATGGCCTGGTTTTCAGGGCCACCAGCTATGATACAATGTGGACTCAGATTTTCATATCCAAGTGCAAAATGTTGGTGTAAAACATCAGTAGGCATGTATGGCTTCTTCCCTCAAAGTGCCTACAAATGGTAACTAGAAAAGGCTCTGCCTCTGCTTGTGAGTTTTTGATGGGAAATATTATACACGTGCATCCATCATAACTGATGCACTAAACCTGTATTTTGTACACATGTACTGTAACTGTACCTAGTTGAAATCTAGTTAAAAATTATCCTACACTGAAGCACTGAGTCTTGCGCAGCCATATACAAGTGATACATACTAACACCTAATCTGATGCAAAATCCACACAGAGTGGTGACAGAGTTATTTGGATGTTAGGCAGCATATAACAAAACATGTGAATGTTTATGATCCAGGAGTAGGATTCATACATAAAGAGTTCATTTTGAGAAATTAATGGAAGGCATGAAACCAAGAAAGCAAAGCTTATGGCAGAAGGTATGTGACACTACAGCTGGCTGGCTGCTAATGCAATATTTGTGCTCAGTACTGAGCAGGGGTCATTTCGTAGAAAAAGAGGTGCAGGAGCTCATTTGCATAACTCATTTGGATATGCCACACCCCCTGACAAAGGGGAGGCAGGCAAGCATACCTGGGGTCCCTGCCCGATCAGCTGCCCCACAGCTGCAGGGCACCTGGAGAACATTGGGATTTAGAAGGCATTTAAATCCCCCCCTTCCCTGAGTTTCTCCGCAAAAGCGGAGAGGCTGCAAGCATACCTGGGGTCCCTGCCCGATCAGCTGCCCCACAGCTGCAGGGCACCTGGAGAACATTGGGATTTAGAAGGCATTTAAATCCCCCCCCCACTCCCCTGAGTTTCTCCGCAAAAGCGGAGAGGCTCAGGGGAAGGGAGGGCAGGGAGGCAGACATGCCTGCATTCCCTGCTTGATCTTCTCCAGGTGCCCCACGGCTGTGGGGCACCTGGAGAACATCGCACAGGGAACCCAGGCATATTTCCCATCTGGGGAAGGGAAATAAAGGCATTTAAATCCCCCCCCCACTCCCCTGAGTTTCTCCGCAAAAGCGGAGAGGCTCAGGGGAAAAGGGGGCATTTCTGCCCGCCTCCCCTCCTCTTCTCCAGCCAGCCCGCCGCGGTGGGCTGGCTGGAGAAGTAGAGGGGAGGGCAGGGAGGGATACATGCCTGTGTTCTCTGCCTAATCTTCTAGGGCACCTAGAGAAGATCGGGCAGGGAACCTAGGCATGTTTAGAATGCCTTTCTCTCCCTTCCCCATTAGGGGAAGGGGGGAAAAGGCATTTAAATCCCCCCAGGCAGCGGGGAGCTCTGCAAGCCTTCCCTGGCTTGTCTGCATGCGCAGGCAGGCCAGGAATGGCGGCGAGGGGCCACCCTGGGCTCCTTACTGCCAGAGTGCTGCTTCGCCCTCCTCCAGCAGGAAATGACCCCTGGTACTGAGGAAGCATATGGAAAGGTGATTGAACAAAGTGGAGTCTAACAGCCTGATAAATTTTATCTGGTGAAGTCCTTCTTAAGTTCTTCTTCTGGCTCTGGAATGATCTGGTGTCCTCAACCAGGACCAAGGCCTTTTCGGCTCTGCCCCAAACCTGATGGAACTCTCTGTCTAGAAAGACCCGAGCCCTGCGGGATCTGGTTCAATTCCACAGGGCCTGTAAGACAGAGATGTTCCACTGGGCGTATGGTTGAGTACAGTGACTGCTGGGCCAAGAATTTCCCTGTATTGGATGTGCCCTTAGTTATGCACCCTGAAGGTTTGTAAGGGTGCTATTTGTTATGGTAGATTGATTGCTAATGCTTTAACTTATAGTAGATTGATTGCTAATGTTTTAACTGTAAGATTGGTTTTAAATTGTGATGGATTTATTTTATTAAACTGTATAATTTGTTGTGTATTAAATTTTATAAAAGTCTAATAAAATGGGATAAAAGTCTAATAAACAAATACTGTTGATAGGATATTGTAATATTTGGGTGTTTGTGAAAGATACTGAAATTTTCAACTAAAACATCAATACGTACATGCTGGCAAGTCACAAGCCCCAGCAAGGGGCTTTCAAGGCAAATGAGAAGTAGAGGTGGTTCGCCATTGCCTTCCACCTGTATCTACAGAATGCAAAATGTAAGATATGCCTGCCCAAGTGTTTATTGTTACCTTTTACATGGTTTGACAACAATGGGACCCTCTTTGTTTTGGAACTACTCTGTGCTTTTCATACATGCACACAAAAAGGTGAGGATTAATTTGGATCTGTGGTTTGAAAAGATTCAACAACTTAGTATGTACACAGCTGTGTTCAGAACTAAGCTTTTAAAAAAACGTTTGTTTTCCTGCCTTTCAGACATTGTGCACCACCATGCCTAGGAAAAGAAGGACCAGTGTTCTTCCTGATCATTCGGCTGGCATTATAAGGTATACTGTGGGAGAGTCAGTAGTACCTCTTGTTATCTGGTAAAGAAAGCTAAAATAATATGCATATGAAAGTCAAATCATATATCATGAGAAAAGCAACTAGTGTATCTCTAGCCTATAGTGATTACATCTAGGATTAATTTGGGCTTAATAAATACATTTTTAACAGACTTTAGTGTTCGTTCGTTTCGCTGTCAACCTGTGTTGGCTTTGTAGAGCAATTTCTTCTGATTTGTAGAAAACTTTACCAAAGAGATTTCCCACTAGGGGGCAGTAGGAACCCTACATATAGAGATAGCTGTCTATCCTCCAGAGGAATGGAAGAGGTGCTAAAGGGAGGATTAGGTCCTTTTCATATTAGCTCTTTGGCTTCTAAAAGCAAATGGATTTTGTTAAGGTTTCACACATCTTAAGGATAAAGTGCAACACCAAAAAGAAAAACCAGATTAAAACACGTTTTGGAAAACCCAGATTAAAGCTTCATTAACTACTGCTGCTTATCCTCTGCCTATATGTACGGACTGGTAACTTTCATTTCAACATACCTGAAGAAGTGTGCGTGCACAGGAAAGCTCATACCTTGAATAAAACTTTGTTAGTCTTAAAGATGCCACTGGACTCAAACTTTGTTCTACAGGATGACAGTGTTTTATCCTCAAGGCGTATGAAACTATTTAAAAAATCAATGTGCCTTCAGAAGCCAAAGCAGGTTAAATAGCCCATATGAAAGGGACCTTGATCTCTGTGAATCAAGGAAGTGTGTTCCAACCCAAGATGGACATTTTCTGTGGCATGATAGTTTAAAAAGAGTCAGACTAACCGATGTAAAATTATATTTTATCACATCCTCCAATGACCAGGAAGTTAAACAATATTTATACAAATCAGTTGAGGAAAGTGGTAGAATACTAAGATGCAAAGCTGAAAAGTGCTGGTTCGGTCCCCTTCGTGAGCCTTACAAAGTAGCAACACATCAGAACACGATACAGTAAATGGTGCAATAATCAATATATAACATTAGGTACATTAGGGCCAAACTAGAAGAGGCACTGAAGAAGACTGATCAGATCTCTCATGTCTTTTAATAGCAGCCATGGTGGAAAGTAAATCAGATTAGGACGTGGCATTGGGGAAGGAGAGGTTATTCATTTTCCTCTGTGCCACTGTACTAATATAAATGGCCCCTCTGGAGCCACCGCATGCCCCAAAGACTCAAGGAGAACATTTTGCATCAGGAAAATGGTGCAGAATGAAGGATTTGTACCCCATTTTTCTGTGCTGTGCTTTCAATCCAATTTATGCTACTAGTAAAAGAAGATTAAAAGGTAGAAGATCTGATCATGGTTTTCCAAATCTCATACAGTTTGACTCCGAAAGTACCACTACAGAGTGAAAAGGAACTGGAAAGCATGAAATGTGTTTTTAAAAACTATTTATATTATTTCTCCTTTTTTGATAAAATATACATGCCTGCCAGTTCACATTTAGTTAAACTGTTTTCCCTCATATGTGCGTCAGGTTATGAAATGCTGGCAGACTGGCTTTAATAACAAAGTACAAAACTTTTTACCACATCAATGTGGATAATAAGGCTGAGAGAAGCTACCCTCCTCTATTATGCCTGGTCCATAAAATGTCCCTGAGATACAAATATGGCACAGATTATTTCCTGCTCAAGCATCCTCAGACAATCTACTAGCATGTTTAAAGCATTTGCTTCCTCTTTCTGTACAAAAATTCCAATAGTATGCAAACATCAACATTTAGTTCTTGTTGAAACTTGGCAGATATGTTTTTAACCGTAAAATATCTGACACGGGCTGTTTTCTTTCATGGAAAAAACTTAGCCCAGTCAGAAGTTCTATGTCTCTGACCCGGGCTGCATGAAACCTCATTCTTTCTTCAACCCACAAGGATTCAGTCTTGCCGCTCTGCAGGAACAGAGAGAGAATTTTTTTAGAATATGAGGGGGGAAAGATTGCTCCAGAAATATTGTATTGCTGTGATTACATTCTCAACAGACTACAAAGAAGCCAGTAATTTCCACTGAAGGAAGATGTTTGAATGGATAAGGCAAGACTGCAATACAATCCTATATAGAGTTATTCCCACCTAGACTTATTGATTTCAATAGGTTTAGAGTGGAATAACACTGTATAGCATAGCACTGCTAATGTAACGACTTTGCAAAAGTGATGCATTTTCTTGCCACAGATTTAAAATGTTGTGTGTTTACTTTACTTATTTATGACATATGTATTTCTGCCTTTCTCCATTCATGGAGCTCAAGAATGTACAGATCAGATGCCCAAGTGGTACCACCATCCAAGGACTGACCCAGATCTGCTTAACTTTAGTGTGCGTAACGACTCCCTGCCCCCAGTCCCTTGTTGAATTGCAGACACTGCAAGGTGTTTTAAAATATTGCTATAGTATTTTAATATTTAGTAAAGTCATTTTCCTCTGTGCTTGTAAAAGCCACCTTGGGTACTTAGAATATTCCGGATATTAAGGATAAAAATCGAGAGAATAATCCATCCCATCCCTGCTCCCCAAACCGCACACGTGTGGGATGATCACAACAGGGAATTAGGGAGCACTTTTCTTCCCCTTCCCCTTCCCCTTCCGGTGAGTTGTGCTGCACCAACTCCAGAACCCCAGCCATTGCCTGGGCCTCCCATGGGTAACTAACAATCCCGGTCTTCCTCACAACAACAGGGCAGTGTAGGAGAAAGGGCAGGCTTCTGCAGAAAGCTAATATGAGAGAAAGGTTCTACATAAAGAAGATGCTTTTATTAGAACAAAGAATAGATCTGATAATAGCCTCAAAACTCTGGTCAAACCTCTGCAGTGAATACCTGGGAGGTTTCTTGACATAGATGCTTGCATCTGAGCCAGGACTATGTTGACTTTGGTTAAATAAGAAATTCTGTACCAAGAAATGCTAAATTGTCAAGCCCCATATATCAAGTACATTTGCATATACTGGAGGGGCTTTAACTCATCACTGAAAAGGAACAATGAGTTATTCAAGTTACCCAAGACATCCCATTCTTTTGGCTTCAGAACTTTTTCCAGACATTGCCTATACATTTTTCAAGCCTATCTTCACAGCTGTAAAGCCAGAAACTTGTCCTTAACCAAAAATGCATATTTTTTACACTGTGGTGAAAAAGTGGAATACACACAGCTGGGTACAAGTGCTTATACATGAATGAAAATGAGAATTACTCACTATGCAGCTTTCACTGTTGTCTTCTCTGTGAGGTACAATATAAGATTCTACATCAAGAGATCCTTCACACTGCAAAGGAGTCTGGGAAACGTTTTTACAGCTTGTCAGCATAATGAAATAGTGAGTTGGAATCAGGACTTCCGAATTATTAGAGAGTCTGAAATATAAAAAAAGGTTTTTAAGCTAAAAACAGAATATACTACAGTAGCATGAGTCGAACAATCTAATATCCATTTAACATAATGTAGTACCACTGGACTCAATTCAACAGGAATTTCTCTTGTGCAGGTGCCATTAAAATGAATGAATTTACTGCTGCGGAACAGATACTAGTAACTGTTCTCTGGGGTAAGTTCCACTGCAATAAATTCATTCAGTTTAACGAGGCTTACAGAGGAGAACTTCATGGTAGATTTGGACCTATGCAGGTATACTCTAGTCTAAGCCCATAGACCAAGAACAAAGAATAACAATGAATAACAAAAGGTCTAAAGTAAGAAACAAGTTTTAACAAAACCATATAACTACAGTGTGTGTGTACCCCAGTGAAACTCTGAAGCACATTTACAGTGTGAGCTGCTACAGAATTACTCCAAACACAGTTTCTAATTACGAAGGGTACATTTGCACATCAATCTCCAATTCTGATATATTTATTTCCTTCACTGTTTCCCCTTGGAATTAAACCCAAACAGATGGTGACCATATAAACTAAGCTTGTTATTCCAGTTTAGTCCTTGCATCACTTAAACAACATTTATTATGCTTATGCTAATTTGCTGCTCACCCTCTGCCTCTTTGTATGGGTTGGTAACTTCCATTTTACTGTATCTGAAGAATTGTGTGCACACACCAAAGCTTATACCTTGAATAAGACTTTGTTGGTCCTAAAAGCTGCCCCTGGACTTGAATTTTGTTCAGTTACACAGTTAATTTTGCAAACTGGGCTGCTTCCACACCAGGGTGATTCTTGGTGTTAGCCTATTGGCTGATACGATTCTGTGTGTAATTCTCCTTGCAATGGACATTCCAGGCAGCCCAGGTAATCCGTTTCCTCTTCATTTGTAGTGGTGGCTTTGTGTGCACATGAAGCCCCCCTCCCACTGTATTCTCAGGTGACCCTTAGGATTCTCCACACCCTGTTTATCATTTTTTTAAATGTTATTTTGAGTTGCATTGATAACACAATGCTGCACAAAAATAATGCATGAATATAGTTTCAGAGGGTAGCCATGTTGATCTTCAGTAGAACGGTTAGAGTCCAGGAGCACCTCAGAGACCAACAAGAGTTTCAGGGTATGAGCTTTGGGAGACACTCGGCAAAGGGAGCTTTGACTCTCGAAAGCGTACACCCTGAAACTTTTGTTGGTCTCTGAGGGGCTTCTGGACTCTAATCTCAAAACAATGCAATCTCTTAAAAAAAAAACCTTATATGTATTTGCAGATATCTCCAACATCCTCTCGCCCTTCCCTAAAAGGCAGGCTATGGGGGGTAATTCTCTTCTGCTTTTTTAAAAAAATGAGCATGAGTTTAACAACCTTTTTTAAAAAAACTCATAGTTACAGAGCTTATGAGGAGGCCCTCTCCTCTGTCTAAAAATAAGGCAGTTTTCTTCTATGTTAACTGGTGCCAGGGACTAGCTCCTTCAGGTCATCAACAAATGACACTAGTAACTGACTACCTATTCATCGTAGTCCTGAAATTACAGTTTCCCCTTCAGACACACACACAAAATTGTGTGGATAGCATCCGGCCCCAGAAATACCCCCTTTTGCAGGTTTAATTTAAAGCCAAATTTTTGGGGAAAAAATGGGTTAATGATTTGGGCACAAATAGAGAAAAATATTATGTGGAAACAAGAAAAAAATACACCAGGTGGGTGGCTGAAACTTGGGAAATCTGTGGTGTGAAAGCAGCCCTGGTTTCGCAGATTAATGTTCTCATCATTAAGGAAACCTATCACAGCACTCCAATTTAACTAGACAAGCTGCAATCACACACACTAAATAAGGCACTTTCAATGCACTTTCCAACTGGATTTTTGTGCGAACTGGCAAAATCCATTAGGAAAGTGCACTGAAAGTGGATTGAAAGTGTATTATTTAGTGTGTGTGATCACAGCCTGATTATATAAAGGAATTCTTTTGCGTTATGATGGGTTGTGCTTTAAGTTATGGTTACCCAAGTCAAAATTAAATAATTATGAGTATCTGTTAAGGTGCCTGTCAGAAAGAGATTGCCCTCTCTGAACTTTATGGATATTTTTTAAAGTGCTGTGAAATTGGCATTAAGTTCCTTGATGTTAGGGGATAAGCCAGGATCAGTTTTGTAATGTTGTAGAAATAAAATGTTGTATACTACTGAGGCAGTATTCACACAGAAGAAACAGAGCACACTCCCTCAACTTATGCATCTTCCTTTCATTTCTGTAGCCTGAATCTCTTACCACCACACCATTTAAATAAATAAAGGATATATAGCAACAGGGTCCATGTGAACAGTATGCATAGCCATACTCCTAGAAAACAATTTTGGAAGAATTACAGTCGAGGTTCACACCTCTTGCATCAGAGCGGTGTGGCAGCCATTATCAGAACTGCTCTGGAGCAGAGAGTTTGCGATTTCATCCTTGGTTTTATATTTTTGTATTTTGTCATTCCAGTTGGCTGATCCCTCATTAGCAGATATAGGGTTGGATCCCTGCCAGATGGGCAATTTACAGTGTTTACCAATCCCTGCTGCAGACCTCCTTTCTTGTCATTCCTCTCCATCCCCTTTCCCCCAGGCATGGAGATCTGTGGGCCGCAGTGGGAAGAAGCAAACTTATATTCCACTGATGGAAAAATTCAGTCTGGATTCACAGCACTGTAGACCAAAACCTAAACTTGTATAAGGGGTGTGTGTGTGTGTGTGTGTGTGTGTGTGTGTGTGTTGCTATGGATTTCACTTATCTCTCAGGTAATTTGTCAATCTTTTGTTTGTATAAATATTTTCATATGTTCACAGAGAGTTGGACTTTTTGCCAAAAATTAAGTTTAAGAAGAACTTTGCTTTGGTAACTAATTCATTAAAATACATCACTGCTTATTTTTATTATTATGAAAGCTAAACCTACCATGTACCCACCTTTTCACTTCCTTGGGTGTATCATATAAGCCATTGTAGTCATAATCAAACACAGGACCAGTGATTACATTTACACCATTTCTGGATGCAGCATTTGCTGGGAGGAGGACTGCGTGGAAATAGTTCCAGATCACTGGAGGCACAAGGATGAATATGTGTGATTGATGGTTACAAGATAAGGCCCATCACATTCCTGAGTAAAAGTACATTCAGTGGTGAACCCAGCCTATTTGGCACAAGGGGTGGATAATTTTTAAACGCCCCCCCCCCTCTTTTTTGCCCTCAAGTCACAGCTGACTTATGACCCTGTAGAGTTTCCAAAGCAGGAGACGTTCAGTGGTGATTTGCCATTGCCTGCCTCCAAGTTGGCCCTGCTTAACTTCTGAGATCTGACGAGATCAGGCAAGGCTGGGGATATCCAGGTCAGGGCCCTTCCTCTATGCGACAAAATTATTTCCAGTAATAATCATGAAATAAAATGAATAATAATAATGGCAAGGAAATAGATTCAGGTGGGTAGCCGTGTGGCTCTGAAGCAGCAGAACAAAGTTTGGTCTTAAAGGGCCCACTGGTCCCAAACTTTATATTCAATGTCCAGAAAAGAAAAGCAGACGGTGAAAATGTTCTTGTATTTAACTTTACTGTAGCAGCTATCAGCTCGATCTGTAGTCCTGGAGAAAAGGGAAGCTTAGCTGATCCTAGAGCTTTCTGCTATGCTCAGACTTCCCTGTGCTCTTAGCAGCTGAAGTCAGAACTGCATTGTAAAAATAAAAGGGAAGATGTTTGGCTGCAGGCACCAGGTGGGTGGCTGACCACACCCTCCCCTTGGTACACCACTGGGTACACTGCCCTGCATTTCCTACATTAAAACTATAGGTTGCATTACACTTGTTTACCTGTAGAATCAGTTTTCTGAACGGAATGAATTTTTTTGTCTAACAAAATTCCAAACTGAGCCAATTCGCCATTGCCTTAGCGCACTGTGGGTCATTTTGCTATACAAGGTTAGGGCTAGAAAACATCTGCTGAAGTCCTTGATGACTGCAAGGCAATATATAATGCAAAACTAGGGGATATCCTAAACTGCTATAGGCCTGGACGTTGATATTCAGAAGCTTCCACTGTGCAAAGGGTATTGTGACAATTGTTATGCCTACCTTGCATGCATTTACAGAACAGACCCAGAGACTGTTAGAAAGCAGTCCTAGGCTGCGGTCACACGGATCATTAGCCACGCTACAGAAATGGAAGATAGGCGGATTTTCCGGGCGCGATCACACCACCACATCTGGGAAGCGTAGAGCTCCCGTGGCTCACCCGAGGCTTCCCGCCGAAGATGTGGCTTAAAAAACTAGTACCTCCGAGGTACTAGTTTCCGGAAACCTCAGGGCAAGGGCGGGCGTCTGATCGCGCGCCCGCCCATGTCCCCTCGCAAAAAGGTTTTTTCCCCCAAGTCTCCACAGGATGCGCACAAGCACCCAACGGCGCATGCGCACACCTCCCTCCCTCCCTACCGCGGTGCATGGCTTACTTCTAAGGAGACCTGGGGGGCTTTCTGGCTGCTGCACCGCTTCTCCCGGCTGTTGCCTTCCCTATTCGCACTCCCCCCTCCCTGGACACGCATGCGTGCGCAGAGCCCCCGCCTCTTTTCCGTAC
>NW_015172563.1:1077015-1077886 GCF_001447785.1 Gekko japonicus | reverse complement strand
TAATCAGCACCTCCCCCCTAACCACGGGACCTCGACGGGACGTCTGATTGCGCAGCCGCGCGTTATTTTGTTCTGGGGCAAGCAGCCACGCTCCCCCCCCCCGCATTTTCTGGCCTGTGTGACCGGGGCCCTAAATTGTTTCCGCAAATATATCTACCCTAATAGAAAATCATGGGTTCTGGTCTGGTTATAGGACAGAACTCCGCCCATCCATATAAAAGATTGGGAAGGAATTCTTAAAATAACATTAGCCTTTTTGTTGTAAAAATGTACAATTAACATTTACCTTGAAATGCATGATACATTGGAGCAACGTTGCTTGTGAAAAATCCTTCATAGCTATCAGTTCTTTCATCCTTTATTAAATCTAAAAACATAAATTTACTTTGTTACATGATTATATCACTTCTTGGCCTTTTGACTAAGATCAAGTGTAGCTATATGATTGTCCCTCTTGCTACAGAAATTTCCAAAAGTAGCTTGTGACATGTCCATACAAAGTCTGCCATTTAAAGGGGAAAACCCCCCACTAAGCATGGCTGAACCCTTGAGCACATCTAACAGCTCTTTGGACTCCAGCCACTGGCTAGAATCCAAATCAAATTTAAGCACTCTTAAGCCACTAATTTAAAGGAGTTTAGTGCACTTAAGTCTACTGGGCCGTGGCCTCTTATCCAAAAGAAAGTCCCATTGATTGCAATGTGTCTTATATTCCAAATGTATGGTACTAAAGAATTAAATATTACTTCAGTGGGAATTTAAATGTGCTTTACTAGATGCTGGTTGGCATCTTAATAATCCAATACCAAGTCCCATGAGCACATGGCATTCTCATGTGGGCAAGGGCTTTCCATGCACTTCAATATTGAAG
>NW_015172563.1:1063680-1077001 GCF_001447785.1 Gekko japonicus | reverse complement strand
AATGCCACTGAATCGGATCCTTTGTGTTTATGGAGGTTCAGTACAAAAAGTGTCTTGATTTCAAATTTCAAGATACATGCATGGCACCATTTAGTGTGAATAGCATAAACACATATGAATGACATAATAGACATTGAAACATTTCCTCACTGACCTTTTTATGTACAACATTCATATATGACACCTTGGTTCATTTAAACCCTGGCACTGATAGTGATCTCACTAAGTTTAATTATCTGCCATTTATAATTTCATAATTTATTTTTAGATGCATGTGTCAGATGAAGTGATGATAACTCATGAAAGTTTATGCCACAATAAATGTGTTAGTCATTAAGATACCACAAGACTCTCTGTTACTTTATTTCAAAAGGGTTGGGGGGGTGTCAGTGATGTTTTTCTAAATATGAACTAGGCATTCCCCAGGCACTTGTATCTCTCCCACATTTAATGATTATGTAAGCCTCAAGCTTATTCATGCATTCTGAAAGCCTGCACAACCTTCACATTCGAGTACAAACTCTACTGCTTACTCTGTCAGCAAAGCCTGCTCATAAATAACTTGGTTTGAAATGCAAAAGAAATCAAATTACTTGGTGGGAAAAGAAATCCATAGTTTAGCTGCGGGTGGCCTTTGTAAAATGAACAACTCTGGCCGAGACTTAAAGGAATACGATTATCATTGTGGAGACAGCTGGTGGTAGCTTTTATAGAGACATTCCAATTGGCCTAGGTAACAAAAGACATTATCAGTAGCTGCACAAGCATAATGTACACATCATGTAATATGTGAGATACAGATTCACAAAGGTCCCCTCTAACTTTATTCTTGTAGAACACTGACATTGGACTACTATTTTATTTGATCTTTAGTGTTTTTAACATTGTCAGCCATCTCAAGCATCTTTTAGGGAGTGGTAGCCAATAAATAATTGGATAATTAAATATTTCACTTAAGTAAACTAATCCTCAGCTCTGGCAGATGAACAGATGACTTCTGAAGATCTCATTCATTTCCTAGTTCTCAATATTTACCAACATTTTTCCACACCAGAGGCACTGTCTAGGTGACTTGGTAGGTTATTTCACAGCTTCAGAACCCCAGAACTGTTTCAGACCATGTTGGTCTCCCACTATCCTAAAGAGCCAGTGAGGACCAGAATTATTGATGCAGTCCAAACAGGATAAGACGCTGGACAGCAGAGGGGAGGGCATGAGCCCTTTGTCTAAAGGAAGATTATTACAGTGCTTGGGGTATCTTCAAGGAACCAGGCCAGATTCTAGCATCATTTAACTTCTAATCTGTTTAAAGACATGAAGTAATTAGCCAGAAATACAGCTAGTCAAGTCTTCAGATCACTTCTCAGCTCTTTCTACATTCAGCACAAACATCTGTCCTTGCCTTTAATGTTTCCTACAGCCCCCCCCCCCAAAGGTTATCTCCCTTTTCTTGTACCAAGATCTATTCCCAGAATTTCCACTTCCATTCTGTCCCAACTTTCATCAGCCCAAAATATTCCTTCAAATCTCACATGCTATCCTTTATGCTTTGAACTCCAGCCCACAATACCATGTCCTTCAAATTCAGCTTTTAACTCACCAAGACCATGAAACCCTCATCCCCAACTGAAATGAAGTCTTGGGCCCTGGTCACATGGAGCATTTGCCCCGCGGAAGGCATGATAGTCGGGTGGATTTTCCGGGCGCGATCACACCGGAACATCTGGGAGGCGTAGCGCACCCGTGGCCAACCCATGGCATGCCGCCAAAGATGCGCATTTAAAAGGTACCTGCAACAACCTACTGGCAAATGGTTTGCCACGGGCTGCATACGGACTCCCACGGTGTGATCGTGTCGGCGTGCAGCTATTCCCCCGGGTCATCCTCTTTGCTGCGCGCACCGATGGAGGAAGCCCCAGTGTGCCGCCGTCGCGTCTGATCGCCTAATGGCGGATCAGAATGTGACGGCTCAAATAGCCACGCCTCCCCCCCGCGTTATCTGGCCCATGTGACAGGGGCCTTGGTATAGTTTCTAACCATTGCCTTTCTATTCTCCTTCTGTCATCTTCCTCTCTTCTACCCCATTTTACTTTCCTCTACACAAATTTACACTGTAGACTCTTCAGGACAAACACCTGACTTTTGCATTTGCTACTTAGTAAAATTCACTGTACAGATACACTCAATCCACCTTCAGTGAACTTTCCAACTGGATTTTACTGAGTGAACTGTCAAAATCCAGTTGGAAAGTGCATTGAAAGTGGATTATTTAGTGTGTGTGACCGCAGCCATAGTGTAACAACAGCAACTCCAGTTTAGAGAGAGAATACCACTAAACTGACCAAGTTCCATAACAAATGCTTTCCCCCAAAATGCTCAAAGGCATCAAGAGGCATTTTCTGTCATTCCTAAAACATTTATTTAAGAGTGTATCATGCCCTTAAGTACTAACATACTCACAGGCTTAACAGTATATGCACTCCACAGCGGCATCTTGATATCCTTGCTATATCCATTTATGTAGTGGTTATTGTGAAGAAGGCAATAGTTATGGTCCTTTTGTAGCAGTCTGGGTCTCCCAAAAGGCAAATTGTATTGTTCTACCTTCTTTGCTACAGTAGGAGAAAGAAAAAGAATTCTAAACACAGTCTGTTTTTCTGATGACATTCTCTGCTTGTTTTCCTTTTTTTCAAAGCAGTTAAAATGCTTACCCTGTGAGGCAGTTAAATTTATCTGTGACTGACTCTGTGGTAAGCCCTAGAAACAAAAGGAAGAAAAGGTGAGAACAAATAATTTTGTGTAGCAACAGAGGTGTGAGTTAATCTTGGGATTTGGAGTGTAATGCCAGCCATTTGCAGATGATACTGAACTGCATTCCTTCTTTACATTTGAACCAGGTGAAGCAGTGGATGTTCTGAACAAGTTCGTAGAGTTAATAATGGGCTGGATGAAAGCTAGTAAGCTAGTAAGTTGTTGTTAAGCAGTCAATTAATCCAAGATAGTCACTTCTCAAGGTTTTACATGGGACTATACTATCCCACAAGAATCATGTGTGTAGTTTGGGTATATTCATAGAGCTACCCTTAAGGCTGATGCTCAAGTAGAACCCACCACATCACAAGGTTACGTCAGTGTGTCAGCAGCTCACAGACAGACATCATCTTCCTATGTTATTCATAGTATAATATGGGACACACTTTAGGGAATACACTTCCACAATTTTGAAAGCACTTTACTGGTTCTCTGTTTCCAAGTGCTACAATTTAACAAAGTCAAGTATGCATACTGACAAAGGACCTTAAAGCCAAAGTCCTGTTTAAGGGGGTAAATCAGGAAAGACCTAACCAAAGGGGGCTGAAGTGTGAGTCCTCAAACCAAAGGATATCACTGACACCAGTCCCTTTACTACCCAGCCAGCTGGAGACCAAGAGATAAAACTTTTAGCCCTTCCTGGTCTAAGAACAAGTAAGTCATCCTTGCAAGGTAGGATGTTTACAAAGTGAGTTTCAAAAACCAATTACTATGGTAGCTGTAGCCAATATGGGGTAAAGTACTGGATTCAGACTGAAGCCCCCAAACCCAAGAATACCACAAAATACAAGTAAGATGATTTATTATAAAATTGTACAAGAATATACAATAAATGAGCAGTGAATACTGAAGATAAAAATAACAAAGCTATAAATCTAGGGCAAGCACATTAACAACCATTGGTTCAAGATCCAGATGTTACCCATCAAGACTAAGTCCCATACAGTTTCAAAATCCAAAAGCCAAGACAAGGGTTCCAGTCACTATGACTCACACAGAATCACTAAGCGTCCCAAAATCAGATGTAATCCAGTCACAGGGCAAAACTAGAATGGAAGATCTTTCCTACATGCTCAACAACCCATGGTGGCCTCATTCTAGTTGACTAATCAAATGTATAGCAAATGAACCAGTTCATACCGGTAAGGTGGGATACAAATTGAAAGCAAATAAAATAAAATAAATAAATATAACTTGACCAATCAGGTATAATACTAACCAGCTGACTTAACCAATCAGGTGAGTTTGCCAGTTAGACTGAACACTCTGCAGCTGCGTCAGTTCCAATTTAAGCAAGAACCTTCTTCCACCCATTAGCTTAGGCAGCAACAAGGTGGAATGTACCCTCCCAGAATCTTGTGGCCTTACGAGGCCTTGAAACTGGCAAGCCTAACTGGCACCTGAGTTGTCTCCCATTTTCCCTTATCTGTCTCTTTGAAGCTACAAGCAACCTTGACCTAAGTTCTCAAAGAGAGAAAACTTCCATGATTTTTTAGGCCTCAGAATGAACCACGGAGTAGCAAAAAACTGCTTAAATGGACCAGTTTCCTGACATGCACATTTGCCATCTCTTGGCCCCGGTCACACAGAGCATTAGGCATGCTAGAGAGACGGAAGATAGGTGGATTTTCCGGGTGCGATCTCACCGCCACATCTGGGAAGCGTAGAGCTGCCGTGGCTCACCTGAGGCTTCACTCTGAAGATGCGCTGTAAAAAACTAGTATCTCCGAGGTACTAGTTTCTGGAAACTGCGGGGCAAGGGCGGGTGTCAGATCATGTTTCCGGTGTTAGCTCGTGGCATCCGGCGCCTGCCCATGTCCCGTTGCAAAAACTTTTTTTTGTCAAGTCTCCACGGGTGCGCACAAGCACCCAACGGCGCATGCGAACACTTGGGTTAAAAAAACCCAACACAACCCCTGCGGCGCCGCTTCTTTGCCGCGCCGCAGGAGTGATGTATGATTGGCACCTCCCCCCAACCATGGGATGTTGGCGGGATGTCGGGTGGGATGTTTGATCCGGCTGCCGCACGGTAGTTTGCTCCGGGGCAAACAGCCACGCCTCCCCCCCCTGCGCGATATCCGGCCTGTGTGACCGGGGCTATCAATGGACAGAATAGGTAACTTGTAGCCAAATCTGCAATTCATGTAGTAATGATGGGACAGTTTTAAAGGTGCGGCATTATTCTCACTCTAGATCAATGGAAACCTCTCACTGACATTGAATGAATCTGAAGTAATGTTGACAATGATCTCACAGTTTGGAAAAGTATAGAAGCAAACAGCTAAACATTTCTATTAGTGTGTGTACATACCAACAAATCACATGAGCAGCCAAGATCACCTGTAGAAGTTCTCCGCCTTGTGAAAGGGCATGAAGAAGGGTAACTTTCTTCCTTAGGATAACTTGGGACATAAGTGGGTTTCTTTAAAAGATGATTGAGGCTTCCATGAGTACCATTATTAGGGGCTGGCGTCAAGTCAAGTAGATCTGTAACAAACAAGCAAATGTAACAAATTAATGGCTCAGATCCCACAAACTACCAGTGGTTTGAGATTTTTCTCTCCTCCCCGTCTCCCCTAGAGCCATTTCTGACCCTGGAAAGTTTATTCCAGGGCTGAGGGATTTCTATCTACTGATCACAGCACAAGAAAAGGCAAAAAATATGATTGATGCTGTGTAAAAAAAATATTTTACTTGACTTCAGAAGCTTAGCTGCTATGGGAATTTTCTTCTCAGATCCCCCTGATGATACATACAGGAAATGTGTAGGGGTCATCGAGTCAAAGTATTTTTTTCCCCACTGCACCAATTTCTCCCCCCTCCCCCGCTTTTTCTTGTTCTGCTTACTGGTGAGGCCCTCTCTTCTAGATATTAACAGCTGCACCAGTTGGGTGGCTACAGTAGGCAGGGGAAGGGCAATGAGATTAAACTTTTTGCTTCTTGTGTAAGAAGAGCTCTCTCCACATAATGGAGTCCCACTGCAGCTGCCTACTCAATGCAGCTATTAGTACACACAAGCCCCTCAACACTGGGAATAAACTTTGCCAGTTATCAGAAATGGCTTCAGGAGGAGGGAAGGGTAAGATCCTGCAATTCTTGCACCCGCAAATTGCAGGATCCAACCCATTAGATCTTTTAAAATTCACTTCTGCACTGCAATTTTCATGTGACTGTAAGCATGAGCATGGCATATAGGCATGTTGGAACCTTCTAAGGACTGCACCCCCGCACTGGTCTGCCTCCACCCCTTGCTCATCATCCTGCAGGAGCAACCTACCATAACCTCCCCTTCATCTGTTCCTCAGTATCGCTCCAAAGGAGAGGAAATAGGAAACAGGTGAAAGGAGATGGTGTAAAATTTAAGATGGCTATCACAGTCCAACACTGACTGGATTGGAAATTATATTAGCACAAACACAAATATGCCAATTACAGTAAAAATGGCTATTTCATCATACCACACATTAAATTGTAGATTTCAATATTTTCAAAGGGGTCAACTTTGGTTTGAAACTTGAATCCAGGTCCAAAGCCAATAAACAGAGCCTAGGGAAAAAAGGACAACTCTGTTTTAGTCCTCATATGTTGTAAAGTGTATCAGGGGGATGCAGACATATTTACAACATACATTTATAACTATTTAATGATAATAACTGATGATATGCGTGTAGCCTAAACTAACCTAAAATGAAGCTATTCTTTGGTGGTGGGGGAGAAGAAATTTCTGGCATACATCAGTAATCTTTGTTCAGCAAGTTTACAGAATGCTGGGAATACAAATGGGCTTTTAATTCACTTATGCATTTCAAAAATTTTCTGTAGCTCAATGCCTGTGGCCACACGTCCTTTGAAGAGGGTTATCTCCAATCTCACCAGTTTACCTTCACCAAAAGGCTTAGAAGTTCCTGAATAAAAGCAAGATTTGATCTAACATGAATGGAACGAGACCTTGTTAAATCTTCAGTTTAATAGGCATTTACTTTCCTTGTTAAATCAGAAAAAAAAACCACTATATGTGTTTTTACTAGGAATGGCATTACAATCATGGTTTAAATCTTACAATTTCCTCTTATTTCTTTTCAGACATTCAGGCTACAGCTGCATCAAAATAAACAATGACAAATACAAGACTGCTGTATTCCAAGAAAATGGTTTTGTTTTCTTCTCTTGTAAACGTTGTTCATCTTTTTTTTAAAAAAAATGGTCATTTTGCAGCAACAACTAATTTTCTACTGTAAACAGCATTTGTGTGTAGAGCTTCTCAGCAATAGCAGAAATACACAGCACACATTTTCTCCAGGAAAGATATTTAACCACTTCTTTTATGAGGATCATGTTCTCAAATACTATTGCAGTCCATAAATAGAATAAAATAAAGACCTCATGCATATCTAGTCACAAGACAACTGCTGTACTCTTGTCAGACAATGTAACAGGAAGTGCTAGGAATCTAGAGCTTTTACAAGCACAGGGAGCTATGACGAACATGGTCTTAGTACCATTTTGGTCTTTAAAGCGTCCCCAAAAATTGCCCATTATTTGCAATCGACAAGTGAGTTTTGACCCCATTTGTGCAGATACCTGTGTTGTACAAATGCAAACATAACCCAATGATTAATAGTGATAGTACATGGATTTTTTTAGCTGTCAGATACTAAAATATTTTATATGACTATTGTAAAGCAGAACTTAAGCATGTCTTAGGCAAATATAGAAGACAAACTCAAATTTTATAATAGTATCTTATAACACATTGTCTTACTTTATTTTAGCCCACTTTTCTCAATGAAACGCAAGGCAAATTGTAGAATTAAAAATACAGTAATACGGTATAAAATATCCAATGAACAATGCAATTGGACTAGGATTAAGAAATTAGTAGACAATGCAAACCACAACTACCTACAACATTGGGGGAAGATTTAAGAAGAAGAAGAGATTGGATTTATACCCCGCCCTTCACTACCCAAAGGTGTCTCAGAGCGGCTTACAAACTCCTTTCCCTTCCCCTCCCCACAACAGACACCCTGTGAAGTGGGTGGGGCTGAGAGAACTCTGACACAAACGGCTCTTTTTCAAGAACAGCTCTTATCAGAGCTTTGGCTTGCCCAAGGTCATCCAGCCAGGTGCAAGTGGAGGAGTGGGGAATCAAGCCCGGTTCTCCCAGATTAGAGTCCGCATTCCTAGCCACTACACCAAACTGGATGTTCCACTGTTGACCTAAGAGTGGCAGGACTCAAACACCGAAGCTTCAGGGGGAGATTACAACATAAAATTGCTAAACTTGAGTTCATCCACAAATTCAGAACAATGGATCCCCCACAGCTGAATATGGACATATCTCACTATAGATGCTGTTTTTCTGCCCTTAAGCGTTTCTCGCCCTGACCTAGATTGCCCAGGCTACCCAATCTTGTCAGATCTCAGAAGTTAAGCAGGATTGGCCCTGGCTAGGAGACTCCCAAGGAATAGTAAGGTCATGACGTGGAGGCAGGCAATGACAAACCACCTCTGAACGTCTCTTGACTTGAAACCCCCCACCACGGGGTCACTATAAATCAGCTGTGACTTGACTGCACTTTCCACCACCCAGCGTTTCTCCCTTGCTTTAATCAAGCTAATTACATTTCACCTTGTACCTCTGCATTCTAACTCCTTTCTTGGCAGCACCCCTCCCACCTTCAGACTGGGAGATAAGGACTCATGGATATCCATTCCTACTTCTCTCTGACAAAGGGAGCTTTGACCCTTGAAAACTCATACTCCAAAAAAACTTGTGGGTCTCTAATGTGCTACTGGATTCAGTCTACCTGTTGTACTGCAGACTAACACAGCTATCCTCTGAAACACAACGGCCTAGACAAGGTGGAGTGGAATTACACAAACGCAGTAAAAAGATGCATTAAAAGTAAGACAATACCTAGAATAATCATTGCAGTAGACTGAAATCCTGTCCCATTATAAAGGCGCCCTCATTGATTGCTCGGTTCTACTACAGTTCTATAAAAAATGCCCCCTGAACATTTCTATTTTGCACATTCTGCAGAATGACAGACACGTAGCTGCCTTCATGAATGTCATGAGCCATCACAGGGAATGCACACAAAAAGGCAGTTGCTGATCATACTCATTGGTAGGGTGGCAGTTTCAGAAGGCTTTGCTCCGATGAGGGAAGCTGTTAAGAGCAGCCACGGTATGGCAAGAAAGATGATTCTGCACGTATGTGGGTCCAACTGTTAAGGGTTTTTAGATGATAACCAGTAGGACAAACTGACTAGTAACCAATGGAATGACTGAAGAATAGGTGTGACATGCACACTCTGCCTACTGCCTGATATTAAATGGGCTGCAGTGCTCTGTACCAGCTTCAGTTTCCAAATTGCCTTTAAGGCCCACCTAGAGTGCATTTCAATAGTCTAGCCTCAACCATCAAATGAATCTATATGGCCAGATCAGCCAAGTCAAGGTAAGGGACCCTTTTCCAAGCTAAATTAAGATGGAATAATGCATTTCTGCCGCTGTGTTAACTTGCTTCTCCAACAATACTGCTGGGTCCAGTATAATCCTTAGATCCTTAGCAAAGTCAGTGAATTTCAGCTGGACCTCCATCAAAAATGGGAAACACGGTGTCCTTCAGGACCCCAGCCTTCACAAGTGACATCATCTCCATATTGTGAGGATTCAGTTTCAACTTGTTCAGCCTTAGCCTTTTAGCCACAGCAATAAGGAACTAGTTCAAGTCTCCTATGGCACCACCAGATGATTTTGGATAAATAAGTAGGTCAAAAAGAGTTCTTTTTTAAAGAATGAACCTAATCCCATCTTCATGGCTAGTGGAGACAATATTCTGGCCCTGTTCATGGTAACAAGCAAGAGGGGAAGAGCATGCCTTACTATGCAGCTCACCCAGTGCCTTGGCTCCACCTCTGACACCAACAGGGGTCTATGCGTTGCCATAATATCCAGTTTGGCCCAATGCAGGCTTTGTATACATTGTTAAAAACTTATAGAATTCTAATCCTGCAAAAGAAGTTTATGCACACGACATAGCCTAACCAGGCATCTGTCTTGCTAGTTTTTATATGCAGGATATTTTTAACCTAGGACAAACATTCATCCATGCATCTCCTCACCAGCCATCTGTAGTGGTACAGTTTTGAGAGAGACGCATTATGCCTCTTTCTCAATTTGTAGGAAAGCTTTCTGCTGGCTGCCACCAACTATACAACAAACAGAAAAGTCTTGATGATAGTTTTTTTGGGAAGAACGCTCCCAAAGAAATTGCAAGGGGGTGTGAAATATTTTCTGGTTCTTCTAGGTATCCAGTCCCATAACAAAGATGACTGGAACAAGCAAAAATAGGGAAACAGGGTGGACACAAGTAAACAAAAGCCTGGAGAGTCAGTACCCAAGGCTGGCCTGGGCTAAATGAGAAACATACAGCCCTGGAAACAGAGAATCTTAGTGTCCAGCGTCTTTCTTCAAATATTTAATGCTTAAGTTCCTTAGATAGCTTTCAGCAGGGCTATTTTTGGGCAGGAACGCACAGGAACGGAGTTCCGGCTGGCTCCCAAGTTGGCCATGCCCAGCAGGAACTCACTAGCATAACAGGCCACACCCAACAGCAGAAACTCATTTGGATTGGCTACAATTAGGGGTGTGTGCAAAAAGCCCTGGGTTTTGACAACAAAGTAAAGAGAATAAGAAGCAAAAGGTGGGTGTGGCTGGATGACCACACTTCTGGTAACATGGGGGTGTGGCCTAATATGCGAATGAGCTGTGTTGTCAGGGGTGTGGCCCAATATGCTAATGAGTTCCTGCTGTTGGGTATGGCCTATTATGCTAATGAGTTCCTGCTGGGCTTTTTCTACAACAAAAGCCGTGGCTTTCAGGCAGTGCAAAGGAGAAGGCCTATATTTTCTAGGAAGTGTAATTTTTCCTGTGGAACTGGTGCCCTCTGAATCTTAAATGTTGGCAAAAGCTTTGCAGACTCCAAAGAGATAAAGGCTGAAGGTGTAGGACAAGGGGGGAATGAATGTGATTTCTGAATGTGGGTTCTGCTATTTCCTCTGATGTGTTTGTATGCTGATAGCTGTCACTGTGCCTTCAAAAGTTTAATTATAATAGATCCAGGTCTTGGTATGTAACCTAGAATCTTTTGATTAGAGAAGCTTATAGTAGAATATATTTTATAACTGTACCTTTTGCATACAAAGTTATATATATGTTAAGGAAAAGCATTATTAGAGGCCTCTGGGGATAGAATTAGGATGCAATAAAAACGGAATGTGTATTTAAGAAATTGCAAGGATGACAAGAGCAAGGCTGAATGTGAATCACATTCCTTATCACCCAGCTCCCCAGAAACAATGGGAAGAGGGACTAGCTTCACTAAGATCAGAAAGGTTCTCAGTGTTCCCTAATGTTCCCATTGAACATCTGAAGAGCAGATAGGCAAATGTAATCACTGACACTACATGAGAGACCAATAGTAAGGTTTAAAGTCAAATGATGCTTGTATGATGTTAACTGCTTGGTACCAATGAGAGATTCTTTAATGTGTAAACTATATGTGATGTCATTTGGGGTATAAGACCTTCTGCCCTTCCTGGTTATGGCAGAATACAGTTTTGGAATTGCTAAGGTGCTAAGGCATTCAGCCCTGTATTCCTTGTTTTCAATGCATTAAACAGATATTCATCTAACTCCTTGGACTCCGACTGTGTGTTTCCAATTCAGCACGGGAGCACGCAGAAACAGATTTGTGTATCAAAGGTACAACAATACTTTCTCTCCTCCCCCTATTATCCCAGACCCCACCAAGAAAACCAGCCTCCACACTGTTCTGCTAACTTCAAATTTGTCCAGTTCCAATTACAAACACTTAAGTCTGGACTTGGAAAGATTTGCCTTTCCTCTTGAATTGTTTGTTGGAAGCTGAGTACTGACCAATTCTAAAATAAGAATGAGTATGTTTTGAAACTTACCTGCATATTTTCAAATGTATTATCTGACCCGTGGAATCCACCTTTGCAGTACTTGAGCTCAGATGGCATTCTGCAGAACATAGCCATAAACATGTAACTGACAATACCTGTATTATAGAAAACCTGTGAATACTGCAACCCTATTCTCTCTGTGTTTCCCTAGACATATCTCAGCCCTTTCGTCCTCTGCCTAAAATTCCACTGTTAAAATAATAAACCTGTCTTCATTGGCTTCCTATCCTCTTCCATAACCAGAACAGCCTTCTTGCCTTTAGCATTAGAGCTCTTTCAGATTTTCTTTTTTCTTTTTTTGCTTCATTTCTTTTAATATTCCTTGCAAAAGCACAGCTGTGTTAATCTGTTACAACAATTTTTTAAAAGTTCAGTGGTACCTTCAAGACTAACAACATTCATTTCAATATGAGCTTTCATAACAGACAATGGAGAGACTAGCTTCACTAGTCAGATACATATCTGATGAAACAGACTGAGACTTTAAAAATATATATATAATATTCCTGCCAGTAACCTGTGTTTCCCCAACTTTGCCACCCTGAGCTGCCCAATAATCTCTTGTTATTGAACACTACTGTTCCAGATGCCTCTCACTGAGTAAAATTCCCTGCCTCAAGATGTACATACTGTCACTTATCATTTTCTTTCAAACCACTTTTTCCACACAGGCTACTGAACTAATATTCATTCCAAGCAGGGCTTTATTTTGGAAAAAGATGTGCCGGAAATGAGGGAAATGAAGTTTTATAACTGTATACTGAAAACTCATGAACTTTTAAACATTTTGAAAATAATTTTGTCGAAGAGGTTCTGGAACTCCATTCCCCCAGAGAAAAAGCCCTGATTTCAAGTATTCTCAAATTAATTGCACTACCTTTGCTTCCCTCACCCTCCTCTCATTTGTCTTCATGTTGTTTAGTTCATATTGTAACCTTCTTGGAAGCTTATGTTTTGTTAATGGAAGCTGTATAAATAAAAGGTACTTCCTTTAATTGGGCATAGAGATGCTATATAACTACTTCCTAAGAAGATAAATTTGCTCTTTCAGAGAGAGCTATTTAGCGCCAAATTAATCTTGCACCTCCCATAACTCTTCACATAAAGCCCATATCTCCTCCACAGTTCATGAGAAAATATCATGTGCATGATCTTCTGACATAATACCACCACAGTTTTTCAGTCCAGTTTTCACATTGCCCAGTACTGATATTTTACAGCATCTGCACTTAAATACTAACAGTCAGGCCAACACTGCAGCCCTTTGCAGAGTTCAATCAAAGCCCACTGAAATAAATGAACTTAGACTGGAGTAACTCTGCATGAAGCTGCATGTCATCAACTTTTGGGGAGTTAGGCACCAACCAGAGAAAGAAAGAAAGAAAGAAAGAAAGAAAGAAAGAAAGAAAGAAAGAAAGAAAGAAAGAAAGAAAGAAAGAAAGAAAGAAAGAAAGAAAGAAAGACAGGAAGGAAGGAAGGGAGGGAGGAAGGGAGGGAGGGAGGGAGGGAGG
>NW_015172563.1:1052759-1063645 GCF_001447785.1 Gekko japonicus | reverse complement strand
GGAAGGGGGAGAGGGGGAGAGATTGAAATCACTGTAGAAGAGAAGCTGACCGTATGTCTTTTATCCCTACTTAAATGGGACCATACCTTTTATCTCTAGTTCAGCAAGGAAGCACTGTATCCATGTATAGGTACATTGCAAGGGATCCACAAAAAGCTAAACTTTTATAGCTACTTAAGAAAAACTAGTAACTTACCGAGCAAGTTGCCACTGCTCATCCATATAAAAGTTCACTGGTTCAATGCGGTCACTCTTGGCATAGTGAAGTCGCTTGGGGAGTAGGTGTTTCATGTATGCTTTGAAATGCTGATCTGGGGCTAAGCACTGAAATGTTGACATTAATATTCATGTTGTTTCTAATATTACACTTTTGCATCATAAGTGTTCCCATCTATAAATTCTCAAGTACATCAAGCCTGTTCAAATGCTTCTTTCGAAAACTTTATTTATTTACTATTGCACTTCATTTATACCCTGCCTTTCTCAGTGGGGACTCAGAGCAGCTTACATCCTTCTCCTTTCCTCCATTCTTTCTTTGCAACAGCCCTGTGAAGTGGGGTAGGCTGAGAGTGTGTGACTGGGGCCAAGAGTGGGGCTTTGAAGCTGGGCCTCCCAGCTCCTAGCCTAACCATTATACCCTGCTGGCTCACCACACACGAGCCTCTCTGGCGGAAGCTGCTCCTTCTCAACTCTGCATGTATATGTGTGTACATATATACAAACAACACCCTGAGAGCTTCCTTCCTGTGATGCAGTGGCATGGCTCTAGGAAATGTGTTTGAACACCACAGTCACATGGGTAGGCGTGGTAGCATCAAGATTTCTCAACCAGCTGGGAAACACAATGTCATTAAAGTGGGAACAACGCATTCTCCAGACCAATGGTATCACACCATGGGGGGAAATAAAGTAACTACAGCTGTCAAAAAGAAGGTAATAGAGAACATTGAGGGTTTTGTTGATCTAATCTAAGGTGCTAGCAGACAGCTCCACCAAAAAAGGCATTAATCCCTTTATTTGGATAGATGATGCACACATGTGAAAGAGCAAGCGGCAATCTCAGAAGAGGCATTCCCATGTGTGAGAGAAGGGAAAATGCCTCTTCTAAGAATATGTCCAATACCCCTGATTTTGTAAGTAATTACATTGGACATAACTCCCAGTTTAAGAAAAAAAATCTGCTGCCCAGTTCACAAACAGAATCTTTTAAATCAAATGATTAAATTGCAGCTCTAAATGTAAGAAAAAGTCATCAGGAGTCATATATGAAAAAACAATACTTACTGTTAGGCTTCTGACAACTCCTTCATAATCAACTGGAAGAGTTAGATGAAATCATTAATTACCTAAAGGTTAAAAGAAAATGAAAATAAAAGACTTCCTAATGAGGAATGGCAATTTAAATACTGAATAATATTTCTTCTCAAATTAACATCCTTTTCACCACCCCACAGCAACATCATAAGTAATTCTATCACATAATACTTATTTTTGAAAATGTTTATATTGCTCTTGCCCAAAACATGTGGACTCAGCAAAGCATAACATAGCATGGAGGTATTCAGGTGGGAGTAGACAGTAGCACTATAGAGTGGCACTAAACTGGCTTGGTTGAAAAATTCCCTCAGCCTTCTTCTTGGACTGCAAGCCATTAGAAAGTGGCCAGTAAATGATTCAAACAATTGAAGTTTTTAAATAAATACAAACAACATGCCAATGAAGTAATCATGAAAGGCTCAGAAACAATTGAAATTCCCACTGATATGGTGTTATTTGCGTGACCAAGGCACTGTTCACATATTTATGCAGCATAATTATTAAAAAGTTGCACCTGCTTTGTATTTTTTTCATAGAAATTAACAGCAGCCATTCACCTGTGTGGACCACAATACCATTGAGAGTATTCCTGCCTTCCCTGCCCATGTAAGGATTGTTGTTGTTCTATTTCACAGCTGACTGGCCCTCCCCAGTCCATTTGCTTCACTTTTTCTAATAGAAGTGAACCATTTTCTAATACGCAATATATTAATTGTCTAATATATTAAGTTAAAGAAAGCATTACTTCAGAATGAAAACAACATTACTGGTTTAAACTACATGCCAACAATTAAGGCAAATTCTTCCTAATATCAAAACCTATACTAAAAGCTTAGAAGCCACAATCACTCATGTTTCACTTTCCAAATACAATTGAGCTTACTTCTGGGCAGGGCTGCCAGAAGTCACTCCTGTTGCCTGCTGCCACTAATCTGAGTAGTGGGGGGAGGGATTAAAAAAAGTGGTGCCAGCTGTGGTGTCACATCACTTCCAGTAGAAAAACAGGGTAATTCTAGGTATTGCTGTAAACAATATGGTTTTGCCACAGAGTTTCTGCCAATTTCCAGAGCTACCTATGTTACTTCTGTTTTGTTTTGATTTTTTACTTCTTCTTTTTTTTTACCAGAAGTGACAGGATACCACACCCAGCATCTCAGGGTCCCCCCCCCAATATCCCCATCCACAACCCTCCCACCAGTTGCCTGCCAACCCTTCTTTGGGGCTATTAGACACAATGACAACTACTCAAAACTACTAAAATTATCAGAAGGATCCAAGTCATGTGCGATCATTAGCAAAACATCAACATCTACACTTAATCTGAGCCAAAAGGCCAAGAAGTCATAACATCTTAATTTTTCACCCTTAGATGTCATGTCTCAGAGCATACTTTATAAGATGATGTTAAATCAATTTTAAATCATTCTGGATGCAGATGATGAAAGCAATCATTTATTTATGCATTCAATTTCTCTCTCAATCCTATTTTTCTCTCCAAAAATCAGGAAGCAAAGGTAGGCCATTCCCAGGATTGAAGGGCAAGGGAAGCTCATCATGGATGTTTTACTATTGACCTTGGTTGTAACTACATGTACTTTCAAAGAATACATTGAATTTGAGCATATTAGACTAACCATTACATACAAGAGAAATACTCATCTGGAACATTGCTTGGTCTTAAGCGAGCTGCAGGGCCAGGTACTACAGTCAAATCCCCAACATAATCCAAGTATGTGTTCAGGTATGCTGCTTTACTGCAGCTAGCTTCCTCCATCCCTTTAAAGAAAAGATAAACATGATTTTAAAGAATCAGCCAGTTAATAAATGGATAGGTAGCTACCTCTCAAACAATGAAAAAATGTAGCTAACCTTATTTAATTAGCAGTAAGAAACAAACATAGAAGGATGTGAATGGACAATTGAACAAATTTGGTAAACTGATTTTTAGGAGGGGGGGTTCTTTCCACTTTGCTTCTGAACTCATTTACATGCAAGTTAGTCACAATTATTTTAACAGGAATCATGACCAAGTAGGGGCCTAGCTAGAAATGTCTTTGGGAGTTCCATGTTAGCATTTTTACTCTGAAAATCTATAATAAAGATAAAAAGACTGGGTTTAACGACAAACTAACTGAATTAGAAAAAACTCTTGTATTTTCGGATGATAAACTGCTAAAGAAAATCTATAAAATTTTGGTAGAGGACTTGTTCTTAGATGAAACAGTTAAGCAAAATTGTAGGATTCTCCTGCCTGGAAATTGGGAACTGAAATACTTATACATAATGAGAGCACGAGATGGAATCTGTTTACTGCTTAATGATGCAAGAATATGTGAATAAACTGTTGGAGACGGCTGAAAATGACAAATTGTCATCGTTGATGAGAGGCACAACAGACCCAGCATTTCAAAAGACATGGAAAAAACTGTATGATTGATACAATATAAATGCATAGCTTAAAGTAATGAAATTTTTGGTATTATTAATCTTTTTAAGTTAAATAGAAACTATGGTAATAAAAAGATAAGAGTATACAGAAACTTAAGCAAATTTATAGAAATTCTTTAAATATGGTAATAGAGATAAGAAAATATACTGATCTCTTTGTATGTTTTATGTGTGTAAGTAGATGTTTGTTATGTAGTATGTTTGTTTGTTGGTGTATAATATGAAAAATAATAAAAGTGTACCTTATGGGTACTTAAAAAAAAAGACAAGCTGCACAGAGGATTGGGGCTGTGGTGTGGGGAGAGGAGATTAACCCTTTCCCCTGGCACCATTTTTTTCAACCTGAAAGGGTCATCCAGTTTGCCTCATTGGGGCAAACATGCAAGTACTTTGTATGTTGCCTGTATGTTTGCTCCAGCCAGGCAAACAGTAGCTCCACAGGGCTATTTCAGGTCAGGAAAAAAGGATATGGGCTCACAGTCTGAACTGAGATCTTGTACAGCTTATTTACAACATAAAAATGTTGTCACACCTTGCTAGCTTCTCAGTGCTTAAGAGAGCAATCCTAGATGGGCTTACTCTGAATTCTACTACAGTCTATTCAACAGGGCTTACTCCCAGGAAAGTGTCCTTAGGATTGTGCTGTAAATGATGCATACATGTAATCCTAAACAGAGTTACCCCTTTCTAAGCCTAAGAAGACTTAGGCCCCGGGTCACACGGGAGGATTTCCCCCCCAAGAGGGATGGATCAGGAGCACATAAAGCGGGCGCGATCACACCGCAACATCTGGGAAGCGTCACGCACCCATCCCCGATCTGTCCCTTCAGCCCGAAAACGCGCATTTAAAAGTCAGCCCGAAAACGTGCATTTAAAAGGTACTAGCAACAGAGCACTACCTTTCGGATGATGCGCGGCAATTCCAGGCGTCTGGTCGGGGAAGTGCTGGTAGCCCGTCGCAGCCAGCGCCGTTCCCCGTCCCATGCATGAGCACAACCATGCTACTGCACAACCGCAGGTGTGCGATCTGACATGCCCCCGCGGCTCTGTGCTCCGGCAGCCGATCACACGTGTGATTGGCTGCCGGAGCACGGAGACGCAGGGGCACGTCGGATCACGCTCCCGTGGTTCTTTTTGCTCCGGCTCTAATTTGCCTCCCTTTGGCAGCGGATCATCCCGCTCGTGTGACCGGGACCTTAGAAGGGTATAACTTTACTTAGGGTTGCACTGCAAGTGAACCTGCACACATATGTAACTAAGTGGGACACCTGCACCTTGCATGATCAGTGATAAAAATATATAAACAGTTTTCAGACTATTAATGCTTTAGAGTTGGCATCAGGCGTGCTTACCTTCTTTTTCTGAATGGCTAAGTCTTAGAGTATGGCTAAACTCAGGGGTCATTTCGTAGAAAATATAACTTTACTTAGGGTTGCACTACAAGTGAAGCTGCACACATATGTAACTAAGTGGGACACCTGCACCTTGCATGATCAGTGATAAAAATATATAAACAGTTTTCAGACTATTAATGCTTTAGAGTTGGCATCAGGCCTGCTTACCTTCTGTTTCTGAATGGCTGAGTCTTAGAGTATGGCTAAACTAATTGAATTGGAACAGCTGAGAGACAATATGAGATACGTAAAGATAAATATGGTGTTTTTTTTATTCACTTCATGAATGTGCACTATGATCCAAATATTTATTTGATATTATTCTGTTTTGTATTAAGTTTATAATGTAAAGGTTAAAAATTACATGGCTTTTCAATACATGTGTTTACAGGAGATGATCTATTTATATTTCCAACAGAAAAACTTTTTAAATATGCACTACTTAAAAGATTACTGTTATCAAAAAGCAGCATAAAATGTGCATGTGTAAAACTCTTTTTTACTCTCATAAGGCTCAAAGTATTGGGGCGAAGTGTCTATCTTCCCGCTCTACAGTAAGATCTATGAGATTTGGGAGCAGATCTTTTTCTAGCTCAGCACCAGATATGTTTGTGCTTCTCTCTGTCTCTGGGGTACTCTGAAGACTAACTAAAATTGTTCTGTTCAGGTGTCTCTCCAGTTTGATACTGAGGGCTATGATAGGTTAAGACTGAAACAGACTGACTGGCCCTTAGGATTGCCACCTGGAGATTTGGGGGGTGGAGACTGTGGAGGGTGGGGTTTGGGACTTCAGAGGGGTATGATATCATAGAATCCACCTTCCAAAATGGCCGTTTTCTCCAGGTGAATTGATCTCTGCCACCTGGAGATCAGCTGTATTCCCAGATCTCCAGCCACCTCCTGGAGGTTGGCAGCTTTCACTACTTGTGGTCATTCAGCAAGCTTCACAGCTGAGCAGGAACTTGGGTCTCCCCAGTTCTAATCTGACACTCTAACCATTACTTAGAAGAAGAGGAAGAGAAGGAGGGGGAGGAGTAGTTGGTTTTTATACCCTGCTTTTCACTACTTGAAGGAGTCTCAGAGCAGCTAACAATCGCCTTCCCTTCCTTTCCCCACAATAGACACTCTGTGAGGCAGGTGGGGCTGAGAGAGTTCAGAGAGAACTGTGACTGGCTCAAGGTCACCCAGCTGGCTTCATGTGGAGGAGTGGGGAATCAAACTGGGTTCTCCAGATCAGAGTCCACCACTCTTAACCACTACAACAAACTGGCTCTAAGAAAGCACCAGTGATAGAACTGAGGACATAATAAATTTTATCTCATGTTAAAAGCTTTTCTCCTATTGCTAGAAAATATTCTTACTTTAAAAATAAAATGACCTCAGAATGTTAGTCTGACCTGAATGCTATATAGCTTAAATAAACTTACCATGATCAGAGAGAAGAAGAATGTTAATGCAGTTGTGCAGGTTCATTTGTTTAAGACCATCCATCAGCATCCCAACCACTTTATCCACTCGCTGTAATGCAAGAATGACCTGCAAGACAAAAATAAAGACAGGCAAGACAGACATTAACTTAACTTGCAAGCCATATTTAAAATCTATGGTTCTGAAAGTGTTCGAGAGCAACAAGTTATTCATAGGAAATATCCTGGACTAGAATTGTATTATTTTTTGTAACAACGATAGAAAATCACTCTACTGATGGCATATCTAGTTAAAAGAACTTAGTGATCAGTGGCATGTATCTGAGATGTTAAAAAAAGGCTTACAAAAATTAAAGGATACCCACAGAATTATGCAAAGCCTCAGGAATATGGTTGAATAAAAATCTCCCATTTTTAATAGTAAATCATGGAGATTAATTCATGTTCATTTTATATTTAATATACCAATTTAAATATATATATTAGTGTTAAAAACTGTGATATAAAGCATTATCACTGACTCACTACAGAACTTATTTAAAAGCAAAAAAAAAATCCATTTACTTACTTCACTGCTGATTGGTCCATATCTGTGGCCTGAATGATCTGGTTCTTCTAAATACAGAGTGTAAAAGTGTGGTCTATATCAAACAGTACCAAAATTTTAATATTTTACATATAAACTGTGAGAAGTTATGGAATTTATATAGACAGCATTTGTTAGAAACATCTGAGCAATAATAACAACAAAAAGATATGAGGCACCCAAGGACTTACATCCCAGCCATATCTCTGTATAGTCAAACTGGGTTCAATGGGCCTTACTCCCAAGTAAGTGTGTGTATAAGATCACAGCCTCACTGTACAACTCCATCAAAATCAAACACTTTCATGACTAACTGATTTCACTTGGAAAATAAAGCTTGTGTTTAACATCATTCCCACTGAAATCAATAACTTTGGATAACTTTCTTTTGCACTAAGACATAACGTGTCATGGGCAAGATCCCATCTTATCATCGAATGCACCACCTTCATCTTCCATGCCACAATGGCTGCATTCTGACATCATGACAAACTGTGACTTTTCTAGAAATGTAGTCCTCTTGTTTAGTTATCACCAGAAAATGGGGACAAGGAGAGAAACAGAGGCTGTTTTCTAAGAAATGTTTATGCAGCACAAAGAGCACAAGATTTTTCTGTTGTTCTATGCCAGGGGTGGCCAAACTGTGACTCGAGAGCCACACGCGGCTCTTTCACACATGTTTCCACCACTTTCCTTCTTTCTTTCCACCTCTCTCTCTCTCTCTCTCTCTCTCTCTCTCTCTCTCTCTCTCTCTCTCTGACAAATAAATATCATTAGCAAACAAATAAATATCGGACAAATAAATATCATTATCAATATCTGTTTTTACCCCTTTTGCTTTTTTTTGGCAGTCTCATTTAATGCTAGTAAAAAGCAAATGTGCATATTTTTAAATTAAAAACATGTTTGTAATATCTGTTCATGTCTTGCAGCTCTCAGACATCTGACGTTTATTCTATGTGGCTCTTACGTTGAGCAAGTTTGGCCACCCCTGTTCTATGCAGCCATCTCTATCCAGAAAGCTGAGAAGGGCAGAACTGCTTAATGAACCAAGATTCTGAATTCAGACCTCAGAATGATCAGAGATTAGTACCAACCAGAGTTAATAAGCCAAGTACAAACTGTGCCTGTTTAGCGCCCACCATTTATGTGTCACAACACTGCAGTTCAGACCATCTGAATGCAGCCACTAAATTGGTTAGTTGTTAATATGCAACAGACAAATTAACAAAAGTTATACTTAGAGAGCTATTGACTAATAATGAATTAATATGCTATGACAAATTAACAAAAGTTAGAGAGCTATTAATTGATTAAGTGTCTCACAAGAGATAAAGCTTGAAAAATAGGCTTTACTTGGTTGTGTATTGTGTTGAATACAAATATTAAGAAATGCATGGTTGTTGTTTTTCTAAGATTCTAAACATGTACCTTTTATCTTCTGGTAACTGTAGCCAACTAAGAAAAGTTGTTACTCTTTCTTCAAATGGTATTGAGCTAAAGCAAAAAGCAAAACAAGCAACTTAACCAAAAACTGTGATATGTATTACTTAACCTAATTTATCTGCATATTTAAAAACTGCTTATTATTAGATGAAGTTTTTGTTGTATCTTGAGAACGGTTTGTAGTCTACATGTTTGTAGTAATGTTCTTCCTCCTTTGTTGGCTGTGTGGTTCACTTGATACACGGATAATTAATAGTTTGCAGGAATTTTCAGGCACTGAGAAACAATCCTGAGTTGCAGAAGAGGAAGAAGAACATTGTATGGACCAGAGACAAGGAACGGGAAAAAACAAGTGTTGTTTGAAGAAAGCAGAAAGACTTTTAATGCTGGCTTTTTAACGTTTTCCTCCTGTTCTGTTTTTGTTCTGGGTACCTTTATGAGAAAATTTTGTTTGTTTTTTAAAGTCCCTGGAAATTAACAGAGCAATCCTAAGAAGAATTATAGCCTTCTATGACCAATGAAGTCAAAGTACTTAGAAGTGTGTAACTCTGCTTTGGACTGGAAGAATTCTTTTGTTTTCCTTGAACGGTCAGGACCCATTTGCTGGGAAATTCCACTAACAAAAGCATTTTAAAATGGCATACCTAAAATGGATACATTAGGTATACAACTCTGTACTGTAACTTGATATCTCAGGTTTATAGTTAATTTAAATCCAATATCTAAGCTCTGGGGATTGGCAAATGCAAGCTTACAATAGGAAAGGTCAACTGCTTCAAAAACGCTACTTTAAAAATCATGAAACTACAACAAATGTTGGTTCCGTTCACACTGGTATTTTGGCCGGATATAGGCACATTTCACAAACTGATTAAATGGGCCCGGTCACACAGCCACATCTGTCAGGCGTTCCCCGGGCATACTCACCCTGTCAGAGGATGACTTGGAGCCGGGTTAAAAAGCCACCACCTCCAAAATTGTGTTTTTGTTTCCCCGCGCATTCATTGTGCATGGCCGGATGTCTGAACATGGGGAAGCACACACAGAACAGATCTGGCAGTCTGAACCTGGAGATCCATTCTACTGCTAGGGAGGTGCCTTTTTTAAAAAAATGCCTATATGCGCATGTACTTCTATGCGTGCACATGACTTTTGGAATTCTTTTGGAAGGGTGGTCCATGGCTGAAGCACTGCAATAATGTGGATGCTTTACCATGGGATGTCTCTGTGGGTAACCCACAGCAGGGTGTGCTGCGTGGTTGATATGCCCCACAACACCTTAAACCAGTTCAATTAGAGGCGGCACCATATTGCGCCAAGCCACCAGTGTGGGCACGGCCATTGTGTGGGTGTTTCCAAAAGGTTGGCAGGTAGATATGATGTGCTAAGCTTTGTGATTGGATTGAAGTTGTGGAGACCATTTAATAGAGTCCCACTGAAATTAACTGGACTGGTAGTGCAATCCAATACAGAGATACAACCAGGGGTCATACGGGGCCAGAGCACGCCGGAGCACCACTCCGGCAGCCCAGGAGCTGGCACAAATGGCAGTGGTGGCAAGTCCTGCCCCCAGCTCCACGCGCCAAAGCATTGCGGCCTGGGGGAGGCCTGAAGAGGCCCGTCGCCGGCCTCCCCGGGCCTGCGCTAGTGCGCTGCGGCCCGGGGGAGGCCTGAAGAGGCCTGACAAGGCCCGTCTCTGGCCTCCCAGGACCTGCGCTGGAGCACTGCAGCCCGAGGGAGGCCTGAGGAGGCCTGTTGCCAGTTTGCCGGGGCCCACGCTGGAGCACTGCGGCCCAGGGAAGGCCTGAGGAGGCCCGTTGCTGGAATACCGGGGCCCGCGCTGGAGCGCTGTGGCTTGGAGGAGGCACATCGCTGGAGTCCCGGGGCCCGCACCAGAGCGCTGCGGCCTGGGGAAGGCCTTGATCGTAGTGAGGGATCCATGTGAGTGGGGATGGTGGGGGCTTGATGGGGGGTGGGAGAGCCTTCCTTCCTCTCCCCATCTCTTTGCCCTCTTTTTCCCTCCATTTCTTCTCTCCTTTCATTTTGTTTCTCTCTTCTTTTCTTCTTTCCTTCCTTTTGCTCTTTTCTCTCTTTTTCTCCTTCTTTCCTTCTATTTCCCTCTTTCCTTCTCTCTTTCTTTCCCTTCTTTCCTTCTCTCTTTCTTTCCCTCTTTCCTTCTTTCTCTCCTTCTTCCCTTCTCTCTCTTTCTTTCCCTCCTTCTTCTCTTCTCGTTCCCTCCCTTTGTTCTCTCCTCTTGCGCTCTCTTTC
>NW_015172563.1:1032410-1052747 GCF_001447785.1 Gekko japonicus | reverse complement strand
CTTTCCCTCCTTCTTCCCTTCTCTCTCTTTCTTTCCCTCCTTTCCTTCTCTTTCTTTTCCTCTTTCCTTCCTTTGTTCTTTCTCTCTACTCTCTCTGTCTCTCCTTCCTTCTTTCCTCCTTCTGCGGCCCATCTCTAGTGAGAAGGGGTTTAGGCTGGTTGGGGAAGGGAAGGGGAGGCTTTTGAAGATACCTCCCCCCCTTTGCTTCCCCTTCCGACATCACTTCTGGTGATGTCAGGGGGTGTGGCATATGGTAATGAGATATTATGCTAATAGCCTAGTAGCTCATTAGCATACCTTATGCTAATGAGCTCCTGCAGCTCTTTTTCTATGAAATGACCCCTGGATACAACCCTTTCTTAGCCCACTGATGCCAAGGAACTCTGTTTAGGATTGCCTTTGTCTGAAACCCTCCACCTGCAGAAGGTGAAACAAATATCAGATAACCTGTACCCTCCCCCTCCCCATTCCAACAGTGTCCTGCAATGAGCCACGCCAAGCCAGTGTTGATGGTGACAGAAGTATGAGAAAGACAGTGAGCACTGATTGTATGTGCTTGTTTGCCCCCATGTTCACAGGAGGCACAATGTGAATATAGGGCTGATTCCACACTAGCCATTTAATCTGCAATTGTCACGAGTTGATCATTCAGTTTCTAGATAGTGTAGCCAACCCCTTGCTTTCCAGTATTTTCTCCTCTAATTTTCCACCTTTAAAATATGTTATTTGTGGTGATTGTACTTGTAGGAACAGATTTTTATGGGGAATATAGTGCTTTATTAAGTGCTGTGTGCACTCTATTTTAACTCCATTTGCAGCTAAACGTGGCTAGATGTGGCAATTCTGTAGCGGCAACTGTGTACGTGTAATCATCACAGAACACAAGACAATATGATAACGGCTTTTACTAAAAAGGTGCATGTCACTGACATTCCCTTGAAAGCAGCTGCCAACCTAATCCCTAAACTGTGTTTTTAACTACCCAGCATTTCAAGGTCAGTTGGGATGTTTGCACCAGAACAGGAGGGGGGTGGGGAGAATTTTCTCCAAAAGGAATCCTGCAAAATAAACAGGTTGTGATACAGATGTTGCATTCACTAGCATCTTGAGATCACAGCCATCCCCAATTTTTGATGTTTCAGCATATCGGGACAGGGTAAAAGCCGGAACGACCCCCAATTTTTGATGTTTCAGAATATCTATAGTTCTTTTTTTAAAATGTCAGTTCCCCAAACTGCAAAGTCTTACTTGTTGTATATTCTGTAAATGTTTGGAAAGCTTCCATTAACATCAACATCTGAACCAGGCCAGAAGAACGATGCAGATTTTTGTCCTTGATACATAGCTGTCAGCCAAATCTGTTCAAAGAGAGAAAACACTGATGCTCATGAATTCTTTCAATTTATGATCTTTTTCCTTCTAGTTCGTAAAAACATTTAAAAATCACATAGCATTCCATAAAAGATACTATACTTTCCCCTTATACCAACCCTGCTAGTTACTTATACTGTAAGGATTATTCATTGCTTTGATATTCAATAAAATACGTATTTTGAAGACTATTAACCTAGAACACACTTCCCATTCTAAAGGAGTAAAAACAAACATAAAGGATTGCATTAAAATTTCATTTAATTTGACAGATATTAATATAGCTCAGGGCTGTATGCTTAAAATCACCACTTACTGGCTGCCCTAGGTACCACTGTCGTTTGAACTTCTCTTCATTTCTGAGCGTGAAGAAAGCATTTCTCTTGGGCTCATACATTTTATTATCCACTAGACCATGTGATTCAGGATATAGGCCCTGCAAGCAACATGGGAGTAATTATTACCTAGGTATCAACATTGTTTATGCTCCTGTCAACTTAGCAACTTAGGCAACAAAACAAGCCAAGAGAATACTGGCATGATTCCTCTTTAAAAAGCTACAAAAGTTATTTTTAGACTTTGTTACCTAAAAGACAGCTGGTTAGCTTTTCCTCTGCAATGACAGTCTTCAAGGAAATTTGGGTGCTTTCTAAGGCATGCTCTCAGTTCATGTGGAGCAACAGTGAGGCTCAAGAGGGGTTATGGGGAGTATAAAAACAGAATTTCTTTGAAAGGAAAAACAGGGTGTCACCCGTTGAGATACAGATGAATACTAGGAAGTGGATGGGGTCTTAACAGGCATGGAATCGACTGAAAAGTTTGGGAATATATGAAAAAGGCTAACTGGTTTGGTGTTGTAAGCCATTCTGAGACTTTCAAATAGGAAAGGACAAAATCAAAATAAATACTAAGCTGAATGTGTTGTGTTTTGCTACTAACACAAACACATGGTATTTAATTCTTATTCTGCAAAAAGCAGCAGAGCTCATCTAAATAGGCAGAACTCTGCTGACACAGACATCCTTCATGGTTTGGCCCTTGGGGAAGCTTCAGGACCACAAGATTTCTACTCCTCACTTCCTCCTCTCATCACAGATGGCTGAGCAATGTATAAAACAATTTCAGAAAATGAGTGTAGCTGTGAAATGTCTGGATGCTAAGACCAAAGAACAACACCAGAGGATCAGTCAGTATAGTGGGGATGGATGGTAAAGTGTAGTTTGCTCTAGAAATTATTAATTAGCCTGAGTGGAGAGAGAGGGGAGGTACAGCAAGAATTGCAGGAGAAAACCTGAAACATAGTTAACAGTCATTCATGTAGCACCAAACTACAACATTAGTAGGGGTCTGCAATTATTTTTAATGGTATTTTTCGGTTCGGGTCTATTGGACCTTAAAAAAAAAATGAGATTCCCAAAACATCCCGGATCCAAATCCCATACCAAATACCAAAAATCCAGGATTTTTTGGAAATCCCAAAAATTTTCTGGTCCAATAGACCCAAACTGAAAAAATACCAGTAAAAAATACCAGCCTGATCCTGGGGCTGGTGTGGTTTCTTCCTGCAGCCCAGTTTAAACCAAGCAGCAGGAGAAGGCAGCACAGCGCGGCATGAGCTTCCCCACAGGCACAGAGATCCCAGCTGGGCTGCCCTCTCCTGCCACCTGGTTTAAACTGGGTAGAGAGAAGGCAGTGCAGAGCTACGCCAGCAGGGAACTCTCAACTCACCACCGACCCAGCTGATCTTGAGCTGGCTTCTCTTGCAGCTCAGTTTAAACTGTGCTGCAAGAGAAGCCAGCCACCCTTGCTGATCCTCGGGCTGACTTCTGCAGTCCCTTTAAAGTTTAAAGGGACGGCATAAGCCTGCCCTACAAACAGGTGAGAGGCAGGAGCCTCTCCACTGTTTTCAGATCTACCCGAAATTCCCAAATATATTCGGGATTTTCTTGGGATTTTTTTCTGGTTTTCCCAAGAATACCCAGATACACTTGGGAAACCAAAAAATATTGATAAGGTATTATTCAGGTATATTTTTGGCTTGGGTATATCCAAATGCACACCCCTAAACATTATATCCACACCAAATCACTTATTAGTTTGAGATTACAGTGTACTCTAGCATCATCTCATTTGAGGCAGTTATTTTCCAGGTGGCAACAGATATTTTGAGGTCATTAAACCAATGGCATTTTACTTTAGAAATTGTGATCCTGGTATAATTTGGGGGAGCAATGGCCAAAGTCATGCAGAATGATATGAGAACAGCAGTATACATTTTTACATGGGCCTCTGAAAAAAGGCTTGTTGGGGGGGGGAAATACAGAGATTTATTATCTGCAGCTTTGACTCCCTATCCTGACCTGTATGGCCCAGAATAGCCCAAACACGTCAGAACCTGGACACTAAGCAGGGTCAGCCCTAGTTAGTACTTAGATGGGAGACAACCAAGGAAGTCCAGTATTGTTACGCAGAGACAGACAATGGGAAACTACCACTGTTTGTCTCTTGCCTTGAAAATCCTATGGCGTCACCATAAATCCGCTGTGCCTTGATGGCCCTTTCCACCACTCCCATTACTCCCTGCCAGATATTGGCCACAGCTTGACCTTAGGACACCCAGTAGCTGCCCCCCTTACCATTCTTCCCCCTATATTGTCTGATCCCCTGGTGTTGCTTCTTTGGTCTTATCATCCAGGTATTTCACAGCTACGCACATTGTCTGCAAGTATTTTCTAAGCTGCTAAGTGATGCAACCACTACCAAAGGTGACCAAAACTTTTGTGATATTTGCAAAATATGTAGCTACAGGTCTTCTTCTGAAGTCTAAGATTTGACCTTAGGACACCCAGTAGCTGCCCCCCTTACCATTCTTCCCCCTATATTGTCTGATCCCCTGGTGTTGCTTCTTTGGTCTTATCATCCAGGTATTTCACAGCTACGCACATTGTCTGCAAGTATTTTCTAAGCTGCTAAGTGAATGCAACCACTACCAAAGGTGACCAAAACTTTTGTGATATTTGCAAAATATGTAGCTACAGGTCTTCTTCTGAAGTCTAAGATTTTATTCAGTAGCTAGCTACCTACAGGTGCAATTCTAAATACAGAACTCGGTAAGACAGCACTCAGCAAACATGTTTAAAATTATGCTGTAAACATGGGGGTGTTTCAGAAGTCACAGAATGTAATATTTTATAAAATACAACACACTATTTCCATTGAAAGTAAAGGAAACCAGTGCAATTCCTCTTCAGTGTATGCGTGAAATCACACAATGCTCTTACCGTGGCAATGCTGTAATGATTGGGAAATGTTTTTGATGGATACACTGGTCTCATGCCATCAGTGTATGTTCCACATTTTTCTGGTGAAAGAAAAAAATGAAGTTTAATATCTTCAACAATTCCACAGTTACAGATTATATTAATTTTCATATCAAAATGTATAGATTATTAAAAGAATATGGCAATAGAAATATTCAGCAACTCCACTCAACACCAACTCCTCTCAGGTAATTCATTGTTTGGTAGTTGGGTCAACCACAACTACATAGAAGCCTCATCACATCTGCAAGAATCAGCTCTACTCCCAAGTTCAGGCAGTTTTCACCCTGACTATGTGGTTCTTTTGTCTAAGTGAAGTTTGTGCTGGCCTGGTAAAAATCACCCAGATCATGTGACAAACTGCCTCACAATAACTGCCTGTTCTGTAGTGATGTTTTAAGGGACTATCACAACGCTATTTGCCTATTTAAACTGGTCTTCATAAATGTGAACAGAGAAATCTTCATGTGGCAAAATGTCAGAATTAATTTTTCCAGCACAAGTCTTTGTATAAAAGCAATACATACAGGCACACACAGACACAAAACAAGTACCGTGTTTCCCCGAAAATAAGACACTGTCTTATATTTATTTATTCTCAAGAAGACACACTAGGGCTTATACCACAAATGCATAGAAATCCTGCTAGGTCTTATTTTGGGGGAAACAGGGTATTAAGAAAGTTGGTTATTATTTAGTATATAGTTTATTATTACCCTGCATTCCAAGGTTAGGCGGGTATTCCAGAAGTGATGTCATCACATCAGCGACAAAGAAAGTTGGTTATTATTTAGTATATAGTTTATTATTACCCTGCATTCCAAGGTTAGGCGGGGATGTCATCAACGGAATGACATCAATTCCAGAAGTGATGTCATCGCATCAGCGACATCAGGGCAATGCTCTACTTTTGGGGCAAAACTCTATGGTAAAAATGGCTACAAACCATAGAGTTTTGCCCAAAAAGTAGAGCATTGTCCCTGACATCACCAATGGATGCCTTTTTGGGGGTGGGGTTTCCCCCGATGCCCGAGTCCGCAAAAGCAAAGGATCCCCCGCCCCCACCTGGGGACTGGCAAGCCTAATGCCAATTATCACTTTAAACATTAACTAATGCTGCTTATATGAGCTGAAGCATTAACATTTTAAAAAAGATGTTCCAGCAGCTGATTGAAAAGCTGGAAGAGTAATGTACAACAATCACTGAGACTGAAAGCAGGATTGTGCATTTATGCACAAAGCTGTTAACAGTCTCCCTTGTGAGGGTTCAAAAGTAAGAAAAAAACTCATTTAACATCAATCTGAATTTAGGAGGATTAATGATTACAAATCCATTTAAATGAGGCAAATTCACAACTATAAATTATAACTAGCAACAACCAAGATCTGAAAAATTGAGCAACTAGCTTTGAATTCTCAAGACATTTGGCTTTTACTTCTCACATAGCAGCATTTCTTCCTCCCTGCATAAACAGAACTGCTTTTGATGCTCATAGTACTTTAAAAATCACATCCAGATTATGACTTGTACAGGGAGGTATTTGAAGAACAAACAGTTCTGCTGCTCAAAGAAAAAAAATTAAATATCCCATTAGGCACACACCCCCTTTTGCCTGGTGATGTAAGGACTCAGAGATCTCCATTCCAACTTGTATCTAACAAAGGCAACTTTGACACTTGATAGCTGATACTCAAAAAATCTTGTTGGCCTCTAAAGTTACTGAACTTGAATCTAGTTGTTCTACCGTTCAACAGAAACTATGAAACTTATGTAAAATGAGAAATACCGTACCATAAAATCCACAAAAGATCTTAGCAACCTGCCTTTCTCTCACTCTTAATTTCTGGAACCCTTCTGTGGAAGTTTAAACTTTAGGTTTTTATGGAAAATCATATTAATTAATTTATAGACATAAATTTCAGCACAGCAACAAGAATGGCAAGGTCTTTTCCACTGCCCATGTACCGCCATTGTTTTCCACTGTTTCAACAAACAGAACATGATGGAGAACAGACAATATGAACAATGTAGTAACATCATCATTTCCTTTTCCCAATAATCCAGAGCTAGAAAGCCAAGTAAGTTGTATGTGCATTGTTAAATATATATTTCTGAGCAACTTAATGTCTGTCTCTCTTCTGTGTTTTAATATTTTATCCAATACTGACTCCTAAAAAACCTTGAGGAGGCAAACAGTCCTGTCTCATGTAACTTTCCTTGTTTAGGAATGTGGTTTCGGAAATGTGCAAGATAATTACTGCCCAGCCACAGAAACAGTTGCTTAACCACGTCAGTGCTTTGTGGAACTCAAGAATGTCTCTTGCCTCTTTACTGATCCTGTGCTGCAAAAACAACTGTGGTATCATAGGTCAAAAGGAGTTTATGGAGGGTATAAGAAATTCAAGTGAGAAAATTAGGAAAAAACACAGCTTGGATTTTTTTTAAAAAAATATTTCAACATGCTGTCTCTCAGACAGAGAAACTACTCACGTAATTTGCTAATAACAGGAAGAAGTCCACCCCATGTGTGCAAATACTCAGCCCTGAATCCATCCAAAGAAAACAACAACACCGGAGGCTTTGTAAATCTGAGCAATTAGAAATGAGACAGTTAGAAACAAATATCTGATATTTATTAGCTCATTTTCTAGACACTTTTTCAGTCTGGGACTACTCTGTTGATGTGTATCCCAAGATGAATTGGGACAGAGACAACTCTAACCAAACAAAAATACTTGGATCAACTTCAGTTATATATGTCAAGCTTTTTCACTCTGTGGAGGAGACCAGAAGTCTAGAGGAGGCAGAACTAACCAGAAATGGTTTAAGCATAGACCAAGGAATATCAAGAAGAATGCTGTATAACAGACTAGCAAAAAATATATATATTACTGTTAGCAATGGCAGCAATATTTATTTTATTTATTATGTTTATACCCCGCCCATCCCACAAGCAGGCTCAGTAAGCAATGCCAGAAACTCTGGCTGTCCTCATTGACCACAAGAAGGACCTTTAAGACACAGTGGGAAGGAGGATGGAGAAGGGCAATCCTGAAGTGTGGCATATGTTTTAAGAATACTGAAATGTGTTGGGACATGCTCAAATTCAGTCAAAATATCAGGCTGAATACTAGGAGAACCTAATTTAGGATGCAATCCTATGCACAGTTAGCCAGGAGTAAGCACCCTTCAGGATAGTGGGGCTTACTTCTGAGAAGACATGCACAGACTAAGGTGTTACTATTGTTCTTTATCACATAGGATCTTCAAGAACAAGATAGACAACTAATTGGTTGTAGACATCATCCATAAGACAAGAATCTGGATGATTTCCTAAGGTAAATTTAGCTTTATAGCCAAAAGTGGTGATCACTGGAGATGGACATTGGAACTAGGGATGGGCAGGAACCAGAAAAATGAAAGTCTTTGGAGGTTTGTGGCTCATGAAACTCATGAAACGTGAACTTCCACGGACTCTCCCGGGCTAAGAACCAGTTAGTAGTTCGTGAGGTCCATGATGCAATGAGACCCAGAAGTGGGCTCAGAAGGCATTCCAGACCAAAATACCAGGTGATATCAGGAGGTCCAGCAGTGGGGCCAGGACATAAAAGCTGGCAGTCCTGTTCTGCAATAAGACCATTTAAATTGTGAGGGCTCCTAGTGTCCTGGCCCCACTGATGGACCTCCTGATATTGTCTGGTATTTTTGGCCACTGTGTGACAGAGTGTTGGACTAGATGGGCCACTGGCCTGATCCAATATTGGCTTCTCTTTTGTTCTTAGCATTTATTATGAAAAAAAATTAAACGGTTAAAAGTATGTCTTAGACATTACAATATTTTTAAAAGCTGTATTAATATGAATCCTAAGGCAAAGGTCTTAACACTCTTCTTGATTAAAGAAAAGAAATCTGATTTGGATCACAGGTCTTGGTGCTTCTAATCTGAGGTTTCCCCAAAATATTTTGGTTTGTAAGCCTCATCACTGTGTTTACAGCGAAGCCACATATGCCACAAAAATGCTTTCTCACAAGAAGCTTTCAACAGCTATGGCTAAAAGTCATTTAAAGCCACTAGCATTCCACAGTCAGCAGTACATATAAAAGACATTTCCTTCTTTGAAATCTCGGGGGGGGGCCTCTATATGTGTCATGGCTGATAAAAGCCTTCCAGGGAGAAAATTACATTAGCAATTTGGGTAATCACTGTACAGAAATATTTACATTATCAGACTTAAACAACCTTTCTTTCCTTTTAAAAAGATGTAAAATCAAATTTAAATATCCTCACCCATCTGGACACTGGGGTTCCTTAATGTCCTTACATTCTTCTTGAAGCCAGCTGGTCTTTCCTTATTTAAGAAAAGAGATTTTATTTCAAATATTACATCAATCTGGGGTTTTTTGGAAGAGAAAAAAACAACGAACTGATTGAAATGGAAAATTAATGAATCTACTCATTTTCAATGCAATCCTAATCAGTTACATCCTTCTAAATCCATTTAAACCAACAGGTTTACCATGGTGTATATCTGCCTAGGACTGTACTGTTAATTCCTTCTAAAATATTCAAAACTGTGCAATTTAAGGTGGGAAAGTAAAAAATCCTACTGGGGATGTCCAGGATCTTGCACGTATTTAAGGAAACTCTTTGATCCTTGCCTATATTACTTGATATGGTTGAAATATTCAGTGACAAGAAGTAATCACTGAATCTGGGCAACAGTAAACTTGAGTGACTTCCCCCATGCCCCTAAATGAAGCTTTAACCATCCAAGATTGCATTCAGCTATAACCACAGATCATTTTCTGTCATTATATTTCAGTGACAAACCATGGCTAGTTACTTTCCAGTCTGTAAAGGTGTATGTACCTTATATTGCCTTATAGTTTTCAACTGCCCCTTCAAATTTCAGCTCTTTTTTGTTCAAGCCCTAGATAGCTCAGAAAGTGTTGTATAAAAATGCCCAAAGGCTGATGAAGACTACTCCATTATTGCTCTTTACATCTTTTAAGGACACAAACATAAATTAGGAAGATTTTTTTTTTTTACCTTCGCAAACTGAATAATAATTGACGCAGCAATTATCATTTTTCACACAGTCATCTGAACAGGAGCAGTGATATTCTGTCCGGTTCTTCTCACCACACCGAAACTTTGTACAGGTCCATATGTGAGCTACAATCAAAACCAAGCAACCCACTTTTAGTTAAATAGGGCTTAACTGCATAACTCGAACACATATGAATATAACCGCATGCCAACTCTTCTGACACTTTATTTAAAAAGATACATTTAAGAAGTCAGCAATTTTCACTTTGGCTTCCTAAATTTGTAGAAAAGATGACACAGGAAAAGCAGGAAAGCCCTTAATTGTTTTAATGGTTTAGCTCTTGCCTGTCAGAATACAGTTTCATGTTCATGCTGACAACAAGGACATAAAATCTAGCTGAAGACACTGAAGTCATCAAACACCAATTTATTCACTACCACGTCTTCCTGCTTTCCTCCACAGAATATTTTTGTCTTTTTCTTTTTGGTGAGTGTATATGTGTATGTGTGTGCGCCTGGAAAACACGGTTGACTTCTGGTAACCCCTGCATTCCCATCAGTACAGCTGTGTCAAGAATTGGAACAATTGGGGGGAAAAGTCTTACCAGGTTCTATACAGGCTTCTTGGAAATCTAAACAGCAGTTTTCAAGTTTAACACATTCACTGTCACAGCGGCAGCTTCCAAATGTTCTCTCAAAGCAGCGGCCTTTGCAGGTTTTGACTGAAATGTTTAACATGGAATGCATCTTCAGTATCATGGCCTGAACACTGATATTACATTAATTAACATTCAATACTGGTTTGGAATAGACAAAGAGTAAACTGATCTTAATAGACTACCAAAATGAAAATGCCACTGATGTTGTATATGCATTTGTTTGTGGTGTGAAGCCTGCAAAACAGTGCAGCTATGTAACATCCCTTTATTTCAAAGGACTTCTGCACAAGCTACAATTCAAATAAATGTCAATTGGATACAAAAAAGGGCTTTGTGGATTCTGCACCCATGGGTTTGATTGTCCCTATCAAGGAATTTAGGTCAGAATAATCTGAACTAGAAGATGTAATTTCTACCAACACTACCACCAGACAGTTCTAGGATTAAACTCATTCATCCAGTTCGGGCCTTAAAAATGTTCACAATCACCAGGATTTCTTCCACATACAGCTCTTGCTCCATGTCTTCCCCAACCCCCCCCCCAAAAAAGAGGGTTTCCACATAAAATCACTGTACAGTCATCTACCTTGCAAGTTTCCCTCAGCGTCAACCTGCAGTTTCCCCAAACCTGCTTTGGTATTATTTGTTTGTTTGATTGATTGATTTATAGACTGCCCTCCCCGTGTGAAGGCCTTGGGGCAGTGAACAACATATTCAATAAATACATTTACAAATCCAATTTAAACAGTTAAAAACAATAAGTTCTATAACTATTTCAGATGGCTTAAAGGACCAATTTATGTCCTTACCCCAGGAGGGGAGAGGAGGGATGGGAGGCTTGATGAAAAACCATTGCTGTGCTCAACCATAGGCCTCTCCTCCACTTGCACCTGCTGATGTGACCTTGGGTCAGTCACAAGCTCTGGCACAGCTGTCCTTGAAAAAGAGCAGTTTGTGTCAGAGTTCTCTCAGCCCCACCCACCTTACAGGGTGTCTGTTGTGGGGAGGGGAAGGGAAAGGAGTTTGTAAGCCGCTCTGAGACTCCAAGTGAGGGGTATAAATCCAATCTCTTCTTCTTCTTCTTCTTCTTCTTCTTTTCCCTCAGATTGTCATGGCCCCGCCCCCAGCGTGCCCGGCGTCGTCATGTCACTTCCTGGTGACGTGGATGCGGTGCGCACGCGCGCTCCATGATCAGCCCGGGAGGAAGGTAACACTTGGCAACCCTACCCTGCAGGGCTGCACTAGGTCCCACAGGGCACAGATGTCATTACCACCAGGTTGGTGCCAGGACCAAAAAAGCCCTGGCTCTAGTCAAGGATAGCTGAATATCTTTTTGGGCCAGGGATCACCAGGAGGTTCTTCTCCCTAAAGCCTAATGCTCTTCTAGAGGTATCCCAGGAGAGGTGGTTCCATAAGATCTTTCCTTGCGATGGGTTGGGGATGAATGTGGACAGGAAGGTGTGGATTTTATCCACATCCAGTGTAATTTCTCCACATTTTTCCTTGTGCATGCCACATACACACACAAGCAGCAACCTTTTTGCCATGTTTTTCTTTTATTGAAGGATGACAAATGGCAGACGTAAGGCAAAACAACAGAAAATCCCCATGTGGAGGTTCCATTGCTACTGCACAGCCTTTGCAGCCATGAGAGCAAAATGGGGAAACCACCTCCATGTGGAAACAATCTAGGAAAATGAGACCCCTTCTGAAATACAGTGTATTAAAAACGGCTGTATCATGTCACTTCATTATATAGTTGACCCCAAATCCATCTACTTCAGTCAAGTAAAATATCATGCAAGAGTTACACTGCAATCTTCCTGCAATCATTTCCAAGGAATTTGCTCCTAGTGGGACCCTCTTTGCTGCGTTCTCCATGGTTGTTCCAGCACCCATCAATGTTCCTTTAACAGCATGATCGCCCCACCACACATACAGCAGCTCTGTGAGGAAGGTCAGACTGAAAGCAACCGGCCTAAGGTCACTGGGTGAGCTGTCATGGCACAGTGGGGACTCAAACCTAGTACAATGTTACTATCTGATATTTTTTAAGGCAGAAAGATGGTAATGGGAAGGGAACTACCAAATGTATCAATACAAACTCTTTCACAGGCAACAATATGTTTCCATTATGACTTGATCCAGGGCTCTTTTTGTAGAAAAAGTCCAGCAGGAACGCATTAGCATAATAGACCACACCCAACAGCAGAAACTCATTAGCATATTAGGTCACACCCCTGACAACACAGCTCATTAACATATTAGGCCGTACCCCCATGTTACCAGAAGTGTCATCATCCAGCCACACCCATCTTTTGCTTCTTAGTCTGTTTACCCTGTTTGTTGTCAAAACCCAGGGCTTTTCTTGTAGCAGGAACTCCTTTGCATGTTAGGCCACACACCCCTAATGTAGCCAGTCCTAATGAGTTTCTGCTGTTGGGTGTGGCCTATTATGCTAATGAGTTTCTGCTGGGTGTGGCCAACTCGGGAGCCAGCTGGAACTCCGTTCCTGTGCGTTCCTGCCCAAAAATAGCCCTGCTTGATACTAATAGAAATGTTAGGCCTGAGACCTTGAGTTGGTTGTACATTTGAACATATGAAACTGACTTAATATTGAGCTAAGACTACTGGCCCATCAGGTCAGCACTCTCACTGGCAGCAGCTCTCCAGGGTCTCCGGCAGAGGTCTTTCACATCATCTGCCAACTGATCCCTTTACCTGGAGTTGCCAGGGATTGAACCTGGGACTTTCTGCATGCAAATCAGATGCTCTACCACTGAGCCATGGCTGCTCCCATAATTTGTTTTGATGAACCAGAAAATGTACTGATTCTATTGGAGTCTTAAGGAGCTGTTTCAAAATAATATGTTATATAGAGCAGAGATATTCTGGCGGAACAATGAACTGTTTGAATTACCTCCTCTATTCCTCATTAGTTCTGTACCCACGCTTTTAAATTCTTAACCATTTGAGTTATTTGTTTCTCATAGTTGAGTTCAGTTATTTTCCAATAATACAGAGAAACAAAAACATTTTGAGTTGCTACGATAAACCCCTAATGCAAGATACTTTTTTATGTCAATGGGAACTCCTCAAAATGTGTATGCTAGAATTTCCTGTAATTACCATCTCTTGTACAGCTAGGCTTCAGTCCAAATATGCATCCTAAAATTGTTGTTAGCACAATGACACACAATACCTAGAACATAAAAGAAAGACATAGTTAACTGACAGTAAACAACAATGATATGTCATCTCCAATCTTGCAAAACAGAAGTATTGTTTCTAATTACTTTTACTTGACAAAGTTTGATTTGTTTTTTTCCACAGCAAGCCCAGGCATTCTGGGTTCGATTTCGCATTCATGTTGTCAACACGTAACCCATGCAATCCAGCAAATGCAGCAAACATACAAAATATTCTTTGGAAGCTTATGGTAGGAGGATGAAAACAGTAATCAGAATTCTTCATAAAAGCTCACTCTATACTGTAAAACTACAAATGCCTCTCTTTTTTTTCAAATCAAGGCACAGTAACTTGCCTTGCTATTAGCCACAAGGTATAGATAGGGACTCTGGGGCAAGTGATGCTCGGTCATCTTGGTGCTTGGGGGGGGGGTCAACAGTGGGAGGGCTTCTAATGTCCTGGCCCCACTGGTGGACCTCCTGATGGCACTGGTATTTCTGGCCACCGTGTGATACAGAGTGTTGGACTGGATGGGCCTTTGGCCTGATCCAACATTGGCATATCTTATGTTCTTATGTAACTTCTCAATTTGGATTTTGGACTAGCATTTCTCCAAGAGCACTGTCTCTCCACCTCCGAACAGCAAACTGGAGTTTCAAAAGCTATTTGTGGCCTGCAGGCCTTGCTGTTCCAAGAAAAGTAGCTAGACAGGTATAATCTTTATATTTAAAATTTATTACACTCATTTTGAGTAGTTGATTTAAGGTTTTTTAAACAATTAGCTGAACTTTGCATTAAAATATAGGATCGTTTCCAATGAGCCACATATAGAAATGCTTTCTTAGGGTTGCCAGTTCTGGGTTGGGAGATTCCTGGAGATTTTGGGGGTGGACTCTGGGAAGGGAAGGGCTTTGGGAGGAGAGGGACCTCAGTGGAGTATAATGCCATAAAGTCCACCTTCCAATGCCAGTTTTCTCCAGGAGAACTGATCTCTGTGACTTAGAGACCAGTTGCAATTCTGGAGCTCTCCAGCCACTACCTGGACACTGGCAACCCTAGCTTTCCTGCCTTGACCTTCCTGCAGCAGTCCCAGCAATGTCCCCAGAAATGTTTTTCCCCCCCTAGGAGTCAGGGGGTCCTTGCAGATGGCTTGAGATGTGGTCTGCAGAGAGAAGAAGTAAGCAGAACAGTGACAAGTTTCCACCCACAGAAATGGCCTTGCACTCCTGCAATAACAGATTTGGATCCAGCCCACAGAAAAAAAATATATTCCGGCAGTTATGAAGTAATGATGTCAGAAAGTTGAAGTATTTTTAAGGGAAATCCAGACAGGTGGTTTACTGAAAACTGGATGATCCCTAAACACTACCGTGGCACCACTCTAACTATTGCATGTCATCGTTCTGAAGAGTTTCATATTACCATGGATAACTCATGAGCAATCCCCACAATATCATCATGCTCAGGAAATGGCATGAATCTCTTCCTGTGGTCAGGAAGTCTTACAGAAATGACCATGTTACTATTAAGCTGGACCGATTCATGTCATTCTGGTGTACTTGTGCAAACCACACACAAGGCAGATTCACAGCACCACAAGCCATAGAATATTTCAAAAATATTATTGTTTTTACTACGGACTAGAAAAATCTCAGGATCAATGCATGGTATCCAGAATTTGGGGAAAAAAACCTGAGCAAAAATTGTCTTGACTTCAGAATAAAAAATCTAACTGAACCTGAACATCTGATTCCCCCCCCCCAATTCGTTCATTTTGTGGGGCACACAATATTTTTACTTAATCCTGTAAATAATTAGAGTGAGTATCTGTGTAGTCCATAGATGCACGTCCATTGTGAATTACAAATAATAAAGTAACCACTTTTAGTAGGGATGTTTCTTTGCTCAACTGCTTTTTACAAGTGGCATAAAAACATTCCAACTTCAAACATTCAAAGATGTATAAGAAACAGAAAGCCAAAGTACCTTGGGTTTTCTATATACATGAATTTCCATGATGCCCAAGAAGTATGAACGCCTTGGTTATTGACATGGTTAAAATTAAAATGTATAGAAAAGGAATTATAAACTATGTACACCTTCATAATCATCTTCTTCCCTACTTGTCACATTTGGTCTTTGCCACAACTTTACTACCTTTCCCAACCCTCAAAGGCACAACGTATTTTATGGATTGTCTCAAAGCACGGGAAAGGAAGCATGGCATACTTCCTGTTCCTTTCCCACCCTTTAAATTCCCACACAATCATGACCTGTCAAACTCTCATAGTCTTAACTTTGCACAACTTCAGTGCTTGCTCAGTCCTTTGCTTCCTTATGATTATATACCAGCATTGCCAAGGAAAGTAGTTTGGAGAGCCAGACTGATGTAGCGGTTAGGAGCACGGACTCTAATCTGGGAGAACCCAGTTTGATTCCCCACATCTCCACATGCAACTGTTGGTGTGACCTTGGGTCAATCATAAGTGCTTTCAGAGCTGCTCTCAAGGGCAGTTCTTGCGAGAGCTCTCTCAGCCCCACCTACCTCACAGAGCATCTGTTGTGGGGAGGGGAAGGGAAAAAGATAGTAAGGCACTATGAGACTCCTTCAGGTAATGAAGGGCGGGGTATAAATCCAATCCTTCCTCTCCTCCTCATCTCATAATCAGTGGGGGAGAGTTTTGTTGCCAACATCTAGCAGTGTGCAGGCAGGTGATATGTATTCCACAACAGGACCAAATTTGTGCATGTACATTTTGCAAGAAAGCAATTGAACATCTTAATATACATAAATCTCTGAATCAGAATATGTGTCTATATATCACTTGGTAACTCTAACCAAGACAAGACAAAACCAAAAGCTTGATTCAAATTTCATTGCCACCTTGCATTAAGGCTTTAACCACATACCACTAGATATTACCCTGTTGCCATGCTATATCAATCATTCTGTCTGCTGTTGGGAATGACTGATGTACTGCACAATATTCAACTGTACAGTAGATACAGATTTAGTCACTGGTTCATATACTTGAATTTTCACTGTATCTCCACAATACATCATAAGTAGTTTAATATTAGTTACTTCTGCAATGCCATTTTTTTCATGTATTAAGTCCTCAATCTAGATAAGGCAATGAGTCAGCCTAATGAACACTGAAATATCAGATACTGTTTGTGCTAAACTAAAAAAAAAACCCTTGATATCTAAGAAGCTTCGTTTCAGGTAAATGTAGCATAATGTTGCATGGAGTTCCATTTTTTCTTCTTCTTCTGCATTTAATGAAATCAACTTTAATTAAATCAACTTCACCAGCTTAGTCAGACAGGTGAGTGTGAAGAGGCTACTAGACTTGTTAGGGTTGTCAGCTCTGGACTGGGAAATACCTGGAGATTTTGGGGGTGGAGGCTGGGTAAGGCAGGGTTTGGGAAGGGAGGGACCTCAGCCAGGTATAATGCTATAGGGTCTAGCCTCCAAAACAGCCATTTTATCCAGGGAAACTAATCTTTCTCATTTGGAGAGGAGTTATAATTCCAGGACTTGTACATTGCTTTATTAATTAAAATAATTCCCCATTTAATTAACTTATAACAAAAATAATAATAATTTCCTTTCATTTTGTTCCAGTTTTCTTTGTTATTGCAGTGTCTGCCTCTAGTGGTTTCACTTTTACAAGGAAGTCAGTATTTTCCTAATAAAGGCATAGCGCTTCTTGCTCGGGGTGGGGGGGGAGGCACATTCTGGGCTTGCTTGACTTGAATGCTAGTATTATAGTTACAAATGTGAAGAACTCCAGTTGTGAAGTATATTGTTGGGACTTTGCCTTCCTCTCTTCTCCCAATGCTTGCTATGCTGTGCCAAATTTTCCATTGTAGTCTGGGTTCTCTTGCTTGTCTGCTGCTTCCCAGACCTTATCCACCACCACCCCATGCAAGCAAATCTACCTCAAGGTCTTTCTGCCACCGCCGCCACCTACAACACCAAAAGCCTTATCCTCTTTGTGCCAACAAATACCCTTGCCTCTTCAGTCAGCTTGAAAAACAGTAATACAAGGAAGAGACAAAGTGGCTGCAGTGCTGCCTGTGTTACTGTTTGGAATTTTTCCTATCAATTTTCCCATAGACTTTAATATTAAACATGGCACCCTTTCATTGCTTGTAAAGAGTGGGGGGCTTTATCTATCTAAAATTTGGCAATATGGGTGTCCTAGGGGAGTGCTACTATCTCCCTGAGTTTTGTCCAATTTGGATGCAAAACAACAAGAAAAGGCAGAGGGGTCCATTGAAATTAATAGGAAATAATAGCAAAATAGTATTATGACACTGGTAATGAAAGGAACAATAATGGAACAAAACCCAATAATGAAACAGTCCCTTTCGGAGTTAATAACAAAAACCAAAGAATGAAACAAACTCCCTTGCACAAGTCTAGGGGCTACTGAGCCCTTTCTCCTCTGACCTACCTAGCCTTTAAAAAAAGCAGTAAGGAATCGTAGGGTTACACACAACATATAGTTGAACCTGTATTTAAATGGTAGGCTGTCAATCATATTTTATTTATTAAAAAAGTCCTCAAGCTCAGATACAGAAGAATTTCACCTCTAAATGTTTGAGTGGCAAAACAAGGAATTTTACATAATTAAAATTTAAACACAGGTAAATAATATTGGGGAGGGAGAGACTGCAAATGTTGAAGTGGTTATGACTTCCCCATTCACCGTAGCCTCCACCCATTCTTGAGCACAGTTTCAGTGTGGCTATGCAATGATACAGTGCAATTAAAAGGAGTATTTTGCAGTTGTTTTTGGTTTGCTGCCGGAAAGAAGAAAATATCTCATTTTATTTTAAAATGTGTTTTTGTGTATGTTTGTATTGGAACAAGCTTTTGTATTCTAGGCATCTTTCCCCTTATTACATCCTTTGTGTGGGAGTAAGATAGAAAGCATTGCCCGTTAAACATTATGGGCACTGACAGATAGCTGGGGAAACCTTTTTTCATGCTGGACACTGAACACTTGGTCAACACAATTAGGAAGCAGCAAACCTACACAAATGTGTATATAAGCTTTCCTATCCATAGCCATGTTTGCACTTCTGTCCATAAGCATTTCTGGGACATACTGCGTTAGATCTTACCAATCACAAGCATGAAGAGTCTGAGGGTGCTCGTCTTTGCTGCCCTCTCCTTCTACAAATAAATAATAAATACAAAGAGCCCATTGTGATGATCCCACCTCTAAAAAGCTAATGCTGAACACTGAGATACTCTCCTGTACAAAATGCTATGTAGCACAGGGGCATGTCATGAGGGAATTTGGTGAAATTACTCTTGCACTAGTGAAGAAACATCACAGACCTTCCAGAATCCTATCTCATTGAATTGCCAGTGCTAGCTCAGCCATGTTTTGTCTTTCTGTTATTATGTTTCACTGAAAAAAAGATTCCATTTTTTATTCTCTTGCTCAGACCCAGCATAAAAATGTCTATTTAAAAAGTAACAGCCATTCAGCACATTAACTTATAACATGGTATTTTCTTAATTTTATTAAGTATTCTCTGTGGAATTCCATCTCAGTGTAAATATGTATGAAACCAGTCCCATTTCTTTGAAAGACCATTTGGATATGTGAAAATGTGCTGCAATAGTCTCCCTCCCACATATCCCCTACCTCTCTTAATCATATGAAACATTTTAATTCTTCTTGCCATTTTCTCTCCTTCAAGTCTATTTTTCCCTTTGCACATTCCAATTGTTATGAAATTATCCCCTCCTGAAGAGCGAAAAATGCTCCTACCTATTTTCATTGAACTACAGATTCTGCTGGATGGCCCAGGCTAGCCCTAGTTAGTATTTAGATGGGAAACCATCAAGTAAACCCAGGGTTGCTACACAGAGGCAGGCAATGGCAAACCAACTCTATTTGTGTCTTGCCTTGAAAACCCAAGTAAGCTGCACCTCAATGGATGTTGCAAAGAACAATAATGCATAGGAACCTGGAATGTAAGATCTATGAATCAAGGTAAGCGTGACGTGGTCAACAATGAGATGGCGAGACTGAACATCGACATCTTGGGAATCAGTGAACTAAAGTGGACAGGAATGGGCGAATTCAACTCAGAAGACCATTATATCTACTACTGTGGCCAAGAATCCCATAGAAAAAATGATCTGGCCTTTATAGTAAACAAGAGTGTGTGAAAGGCAGTAATGGGATACAATCTCAAAAGCGACAGAATTATCTCGGTCCGAATCAAAGGCAAACTATTCAACATCACAGTAATTCAAGTCTATGCCCCAACCACTGATGCAGAAGAGGCTAAAGTGGACTGGTTCTATGAAGACCTACAACACCTCCTAGAAGTAACACCAAAAGAAGATGTCCTCCTCATCATAGGAGACTGGAATGCTAAAGTAAGATGTCAAAAGGTAACCGGAATAACAGACAAGTTTGGCCTTGGAGAACAAAATGAAGCAGGGCAAAGGCTAAGAGAGGTTTGTCAAGAGAACACACTGGTCATAGCGAACACCCTCTTCCAACAACCTAAGAGGCAACTCTACACATGGACATCACCAGATGGGCAACACCGAAATAAGATTGATTATATAACTTGCAGACAAAGATGGAGAAGCTCTATCCAATCAGTAAAAACAAGACCTGGATCTGACTGTGGCTCAGATCATGAGTTACTCATTGCAAAATTCAGGCTTAAACTGAAGATAGTTGGGAAAACCACTAGGCCACTCAG
>NW_015172563.1:1009268-1031688 GCF_001447785.1 Gekko japonicus | reverse complement strand
GATGGCAAACCTAGACAGCATATTAAAAAGTAGAGACATCACCCTGCCAACAAAAGTCCATATGGTCAAAGCAATGGTATTCCCAGTAGTACTGTATGGCTGCGAGAGTTGGACTATAAGGAAGGCCAAGCGCCAAAGAATAGATTCTTTTGAATTATGGTGCTGGAGAAGACTCTTGAGAGTCCCCTGATCTGCAAGGAGATCAAATCAGTCAATCCTAAAAGAAATCAACCCTGACTGTTCCCCGGAAGGCCAAATACTGAAGCTGAAGCTCAAATACTTTGGCCACCAAATGAGAAGGGAGCACTCACTGGAGAAGACCCTGATGCTGGGAAAGATTGGAGGTCAAAGAAGAAGGGGACGGCAAAGGATGAGATAGTTAGACAGTGTTATCGAGGCAACAAACATAAAATTAAGCAAACTCCGGAGCACGACGAAAAACAGGAGGGCCTGGCGTGATGTGGCCGATGGGGTCACGAAGAGTTGGACTCGACTGTGCAACTGAATAACAACATTTAACATCACTAAAACCTTTGTTTTTCCTATAAGGTCAAAAGACTTAAATTAAGCCAGAGGGCCTCTCCGGAGGAAACATGATATTCTTCAAATGTATTTTGTTTCTTACAGCAGTCCTGGCAATTTTATACAAATGGCTAGATGAGCAGCCTGCTGTTTAGGACAACCACATCATAAATCAGCAATTCCTGAGTTGTTAGGATTGGTGTATAGGAAATCGTTCATGATATTGCTTTGGAGAGATACATTTGGAGAGACATTTGGCTGCAGAGCAAAGGCTGTAGAGCAACCAGAGATAATGAATAATCCAAGGGCATACTTACACATATTTTCTTGTGTGCCTGGTTTATTAAAGAGTAAGAACAGTAGCACAGGAAGTAGCATAAATATGCACAACACACACAAACTAAGCTACCCTATGGTGTGAAGTTTTGCGTGTTCTGTCCCTGAGTGGAATGAAGTACTAATTCCTATATGCAGGGGTCATTTCGTAGAAAAAGAGCTAGGGGGACTCATTAGCATAACTCATTAGCATATGCCACACCCCCTGACATCACCGGAAGTGTGTCCTCCCCACAGCCGGCGGCGACCTCCAGCGGGCACCAGCAGGGAGCTCCAGGCCCCGCCCTCCCGCACCTCACCCAGGGGGATGGCGTCCCCCCCCAAATGACCCCTGCCTATATGAAATACTGTGTCTTCTTTGACCTTTGAAAGGGACAGAATTTATATTTAATAGAGGGGGGGGAATCATTATTTTGACATTAAAAAGCAACATGTCCATTAAAATTTAGCACATACACTACCAAAATCTTTTAATATGTACTATGCTGTTTCTAGTCAAGGTCATCCAAAGAGCAAGATTTTGAAGCAAGATGCCAGTTATGCTGAACAAACATTAAAATGTATATTAACAAAGGGTTTTGCATGCAGAGACAAGCATTTATCTGACATATTTTTTAAAAAAGAAATCTCAAAGTGACAGAAACCTGAGACATGCTAAATTCAGTAGAAGAGGAGCATCAGGATAAAAAGAAGTTTCATTCTTATCTAAGATATCTCTTATGGCTCACTGGCACTGCATCATTCTAGTACTGTTCCACAATTTTCCTCTTAAAGACACTGATAGGCTTAGCAAAAACAAACAGAAACACTATTAGACTATTTTTCTTACAAGTTTAATGCTTCTCATTTTACCATAGCCCCCTCACAGAAAGGAATAAATGAAAAGACTCTTTATATAACTGGAAAATAAAGAAATTTAGTCCTATCAAATTATAAAATTGTATTTTAATCATATGCTGCTTTTTAATCTAAAAATACCAAAGCAATATATGAGAACGCAACCAAACATTACAACAACCAAAGTAGTAGATATATCATCCATTGCTTCCTATGTATGTAACAACAAGAATATTCAGCAGTGATCTAATAAGGTCTTTTAGGTGGAACCTTAAAACAGATGCCTGGAATCCCTTTGTGCATGTGTAATGTGTTGTGAAATACCTTGTTGCTTTTGCTTCATAAGCAGTATGTGGCTCCTTGCACTGAATGTTACCTAAACTTTCACCTACAAATCTTCATTTGGTTTTACTGACATCTCAACAGAAAACACTTAATACTAGTAAGGGAATATCTCACAGTCTGCACTTCAGAAGGACTTCTGTTGGGTGGGACTTATTTTATACAATTTCTGCTGTAACAGAGGAGGCCACTCCACAGGATCCTGCTGGCCTCCAGACTGCCCTGCAATCTACTGGCTGTGACCTGAGCCCATAGCAGATCAACTGCACTCCTGCTTTAGGAGTACAGCAAGAGAGCTGCTCGGTTGAGGAGAATAGTCTGGAGGGCTGGTTTCAGCAGATGGGCAGCGGGATGACTGGCACAAGAGAGAAAGGGAGGCACTTTCACTGGATTCCCCCTCCTCATAGCACTTCATGCTGAGTGGCTTTTTGCCTATGGACTCCCACAACCATTTTTGCTGGAGAGGGTCACAAAGACCTCCTGTGGGAAAGAAGGGGAAAATAACTGTCAGAAAGGATCTTCTGTAGCATTCAACAATGTTTCCATGTAGAGATGCCTATCCACAGAGGTCATTTCGGGGGGGGATCGCGGGGGATCGCAGTTCTCCCGGGTGAGGTACGGGGGGGCACATGACAAAGCCCCGCCCTCTGCTTCCAGCCGCTCCACTTCCGGCCCTTATTCAGCCAGGAGGAGGCAGGAGAAGAGGGAGGGTAAGTTGCTTCCTCCCTGCCCCTCCCCACCCCTGCCTGCCTGGGGCCAGGGAGGGCCTTCGCGGGGCTTCCTTGCACTCCCGCCGGCTGGGACTGTTGGGAGCGGGGTGTGTGGCCTTATGACTCACTTCCGGTGATGTCAGGGGGTGTGGCATATGCTAATGAGTTATGCTAATGAGCTCCCATAGCTCTTTTTCTACGAAACGACCCCTGTGTAACCACCTTTAAAAGCCACATCTCCAAGCACAAAATCTTAAATCAGAAGCAACTTCTGGAATACCACTGTACTGCAGTGGCTTCCAAATCACATATTTATATCCAGAACACCAAATGCCATAGTAGCATGGATCCAATCAATTTCATAATTCCTTTTATCAGTCTGCAGAGCCTTGCCAACTGCATTGTTCTCTCTTGCATATTCTTTCAGGAAAAGCTAACACACAAGGAGAAAAGGGCAGCCATAAAAATAAATGAGCTAGACCCTTTTCCTGTGAAGAAAAGCTAAAGAATTCGGATCTTTCTGTTTAAGTAGGAGAAGAAGATGATGATGACTAGTGGGAGACATGACAGAGCTTACAACTGTGGGCTTGCAACTGTGGGCTCATAACAACATCTTGTGGATTGTATGAGTATGGCTGGAATGCTGGGACTTTCCCCAGTTTTGCAGCCTTTGTCATTCTTGACAGTAGCTGCTTGCACAGTCCCAGCAGCTACTCTCTATTGCCCAAGCATGCAAAAGGTGGACCCATGAAGACTTGCAGTGGAACAAAAATATCATTCCCTCCTCAATTGGCTTCCACCTGCCTTCCTCGTATTCTGCATTCATTTAGCCATCCTTCCTTCACTCCCACTTCCTTTTCCATGGACTTTCCCCCTGATCCCCCCCCCCGATGTTTTCCCTGGCCACTCCAGCCACCTGGCCAGACTTCCCTGCCTCATCAACTGCACCATACAGTTCTTCCCCTTTATCAGCAGTACCCCGCATCCCCCAAATTTACCCTCCCCCACTCCCTCCTTTCATTGTCAAGAAACCACTTTAGGATAAGCAACCAGAAATAGCACCCAAAGGCAGTGTTCCCTCTAAGCTGAGTTAGTATGAGTTAGCTCACAAATTTTTAGCCTCCAGCTCACAGATTTTTGTCTTCACTCAGGAAGGAGGGCTCCAGAGCAAACTAATTTATGCAATAGCCAAACTGCTCGCTCACAACTTTAAAGCCAGTAGCTCACAAAGTAGAATTTTTGCTCACAAGACTCCACAGCTTAGAGGGAACATTGCCCAAAGGTGGGGAGGGTGCCACAGTTATACATACATATTTTATTATTAATAAAAACTGTAAATACATAAATATATAGTAAACTTATTCTCCTTCTAAAACTAGAACTCAGGAGCACACAGGTGAGTTGATGGGCAGCAGATTAAAAAATACAAAAGCACTAGTTAATGCATAACTTACATAAATAATCCATTGCCCAAAACTGTAATGATAGCTGCTAAATTAAGGCTGCAATCCTAAGAACATGTACGCAAGAGTAGGCGCCATTAAATAAAACAGGACTTAATTCTCTGCAAACATGCATAGGATTGCACTGTAAGTGACTTTAAAATTACATTAAACAAATAAAGGTACATCTATGTTTATGACCCAAGATGGTTAAATGGAACTTCCATGTTCAGAGTCAGCATATTTCTGAATATCCATTATGGGGTGGCAATAACAGGTTTGGCTTCTTCTTGCAGGCCTTCTACAGGCATCCAGTTGGCCACTATATGAAACAGGATTCTGGCACAGACTAATTTTGGTCTCATCCAATGGAAATCTTCTTGTATTGTTATGAATTTGAACTTGAGTGTCTTCTGTTTTATTTTATTTTTACAAAAAGAGGGGGTTTTGGACCGCTTTAGGAAACCCCTCACCTTCCATCTATCTCTATTTTTTTTAATTATTGTCATACAGTCCTATTTTTTAATTCTTCTCTCCCTTGCTTCAGAAAAGCAGCTGTTAACATATCAACTAAATTACAAAAGCAGCTGAATGACTAACTTTATAAAGGTCATAGTCCAAAGCTCACAAAGGTTTTGCAGCCTAATATGTACAATACGGAAGCACAAGTAAATTTGTGTACCAGCTCATTAAATCAGGTTAGAAGTAAACTGGGTTTCAGAAACTTAACTAACTAAACTGCTTCACAGACAACAAAAAACCACTGGTCACAATTGACCTTTAAAAATGCTTCCTGTATTCCCCTCACCTGGTTTTTTGCCACTAAAAATAGTGTGTGGGGGGGTGGAGGTAACTGCGAGAAAGAAACTGAAGCTCCTTCTCCCTCCTCACAGAGCCAAGTGAACAAGCACTTTTTAAGGGAATTCCCCTGATCAACATCTGACTATGAGTCCGGTTGTACACCTGTAACCTGACACATGTTGGGCATGTCATAATTAGGCCTATGCCCTAATCATGATTTGAGCAATAACTTTACATCCCTGAGTGGCAAAGTGAGTGACTCACTCAGCAGCAGCAGTGTACCCAAAAGGCCTATGAGATGCTATTAAAAAGAGTAGGAAGGAACTGTATTCTCTTTGTATTGCCGACAGTGAATGTAGTCTGGTTTTACCTACAGCAGAGGTGGAAGCTTCACTGAATCGTCTAGAACAGCAAGTGCTGGACAGCACACTCACGAGGATAGCAGACAGCTAGCAAATTGCAATGCAACATCCTGTGAGGGTTGTTTAATTTTTTTTTAATCACAGTAGGTATTGTTTTATTGACAGACTTCAGTAAAATACTAAAAAAATCACAGTAGGTACTGTTTTATTGACAGACTTCAGTAAAATACTGATGTAATACTTATGACGTGATTATGGGTGACTAAGGCAATACCTTTAATAGTAACATTCGCTTTGAAGTCGCTGAGTTATAAAAAAAATCTGCAGACCAAATCCCCATCTAGACAGTTAGCAAGGACTGTTCTAAAGAATACTTCATCACACATACCATATGGATACATTCCAGGTCAGTCATGACACACTGAACCAGCAAAAAAATTAATTAATTAATGCTGCGGTGTTTACGAAGTGTGGCAGGATGTTTATCACCAATACTGCAATCTTGCTATCAATTTTTACAATTTAAGCTCACTGGACCATGGCAGGCATAACCAGACTTCGGTTCATGCTTTCAGTCCATATCACCAAGTAGTGCGTGACGCAGAGGGATTAAAGTCTCCAGAACAGATCACAGATCTCAAATCCCTGGAGGGTGATGAATGCCATGGTGCTGCTGACTCCAAATGCCATTTCAGGTTGCTCAAGGTTTAGAACATTAGTTGTAACAACAGAACGCTGTTGAATCTGATGTTTTTTTCTATAACATAGAATCACAGAATCACAGCATTGGAAGGGGCCAAGCAGGCCATCTAGTCCACCACCACCCCCGCTCAATGCGGGATCAGCCTAGAGCATCCCTGACAAGTGTTTGTCCAGCCGCTGCTTAAAGACTGCCAGCGAGGGGGAGCTCATCACCTCCCTAGGCAGCTGATTCCACTGCTGCACAACTCTTACTGTAAAAAGGGTTTTCCTAAGATCCAGCCGGTACCTTCCCACCCTTAATTTAAACCCAGTATTGCAAGTCCTATCTTCTGCTGCCAACAGGAACAGCTCCCTGCCTTCCTCTAAGTGCAAAAGGCAAAGGTTTCCCTTGCTCAAAAGCTAGTCAAATCTGACTCTAGGGGGTGGTGCTCATCTCCATGCCGAAGAGCCAGCGCTGTCCGAAGATGTTTCCGTGGTCATGTGGCCAGCACGACTAAACACCAATGCGCACAGAACGCTGTTACCTTCCCACCAAAGTGGTACCTATTTATCTTGCTTTCAAACTGCTAGGTTGGCAGGAGCTGGGGCAGCAAGGGGAGCTCACTCCATCACACAGCACAGAACTGGAGAGCTACAGACCTTCCAGTCTGCAGCTTCAGCATCTTAACCTCAGACAAGCCCTTCAAATACTTAAAGAGAGCAATCATGTCCCCCTTCAACTGCCTCTTCTCCAGACTAAACATTCCAAGTCCCTCAGCCTTTCCTCCTCTTTGATGTCAACTAGGTTGGAACTCTTCCAGAATAAGTAAACATGCAACCAGAACATAGGGTTGCCACCAGGCCTGGAGAAAACGACCTGTCTTTTTAACAGAGACTTAAGAGGATGTTATTTACCAAGTGAGGTTATTTACACCCATGGCATAAAAAGCTTCATTTATTCATTTCCACAAATTAAACTTATATTAAAGGGACAAGACATTTTTATCAACCAGAACTAAATAACACACTTTCCTCTCAAGGTCCCATATAAATGGAAGTGCCAAAAATAACTTCTCTGTTGTCCAATTTCCCATCAAGATACGATGAAGAGATGCCCTGACCTGGATAGCTAAGCAGGGCCAACCCTGGCAAGTATTTGGATGGGAGACCTCCAGAGAATACCAGGGCCAGAAGGCCAGAGGTAGGTTACCAAGCCACTTCTTTGAATGTCCTCCGTGCCCCAGTAGGAGGTCACCATGACTTCCAGGTATAGGCACACACACAAAAATGCAAAAATACCCCCCCCCCTCAAAAAAGAAAGATATGATGAAGAGAAGCTGTCTAATTGTTACCTAGTAACATACTTTGTAGTTCTACCAAATCAGGAACAGACACCATGGACCCTAACCAAGGAAGACCACTCCCATAATCTCCATTTAGGTATCATTTCTCATTTCACCCTCCCCCCCAATTGCAAGTTATAATATATCTCAACCTGTGTTATCTCACAATCATCCCTGTGAAGCAGGATATTCACCACATACATGACACATATCTGAATCCCATATTAATTAATCTGGAATAACTATCGCCCCTCATTGTAATGTAATTGTAACATAATCCATAACACAGATTACAATCTCCACATCATCCATAAATATGCATCAGAAGAGTGGAGAAACCCATCTTTTTCTAGGGCTGACTAACAGATGCTGTGGAATAACCGATTCACATGATATAACTTTAGATATGAATTCCTGGGTATGATGCAGGTGATACAGCATGACTGGTGACAGGAGCTCCTCCAGTTCTGATGAACTCTTTGAGTGTAGAAAATCCTACAGATTGAGTTGAACAGCTCTAATTTCCCCATTATATGTGTGCCACCTCAAAAAGAGAGAGAGATGCAAGGTTTAACCTCTACATGACAGTCCTATCCCCTGTACTCTAGTTCTGTTTTGGATGCCAGATGTGTAAGAGTATATTGTGATGAATGTTGAGAGAACTCTAGTATAGACCTGCACAGATGCTCATGCTTCACATATTCCAAGGCTGAACCAAAGCACTGAAAACCAAGGCTGGTAAACTGGCTGAAAGCAAGCCCTGCACCACATACATAGTATTGGTTTATATTGGCTGAGAATGACTTCTCACAAAGTACCGGAGACCTCTGTGGCCTCCACACCCAACTGTAACCAACACAGATTCAGGTAACCAACACAGTATACAGAGAAAGTCCTTCCCGTGTGCTTTAATGATGCCATATGGTTTTAAATTCTGAAGCTGTGTGAGCTGTCAACCACAGATCCGTTAAATGGCACTAAACAATTCAGTCACTCGCTTCCCAATTTTTGCAAGACGGCTGTTTTGTCTGTTGCCCACCCTTCCTCCAGTGAGCATCACCAGGCAGCATCCCATTTTAACCTCATAACAACCCTGCCAGGTAGGCTCGCCTTGTAATCAGCATTCGAACCCAGGTCTCCGTGCTCCCAGTCTCGCTATTACACCTGAGTAAGCCCCGCCACCTCCGCTGCGCTCCTTGTGAGCGTCGCCTCCTTACCAGGGACAGAACTTTGTAGGCATTCCGCTCCTTGTCTTTGCCTATGGGCGCCGCCGCTTTCTCGGGTTCATCCGCGAGCTCCATGGCCGGCAGCATGGGCACCGCGGCTGAATTCTGCAACTCTGCCCTTGCGCCAGCCCCATCGCCGCGGAGGTTTTTTTCTGGGCTATTACCCGCAGGCGGATTGCCTTTGGCTCGGCTGTCGCTAGCGCTGCCAATGCTCTCCATTGTCCCTGCGGCGTGTCTTGCCCTCCGCCTCCTGCCGCTTCTGTTAATAAGGGGCCTGCGAGCTGCCCTGGCTCCGCCTCCTTCCCCCGGCTTTGGCGGGCTTCCCTCGGGCTGCCCAAACTGGGGGAGTGAGGGAACCAAACGTCCCGGATTCCTCGGTTTCCTGTCTAGGTCCCCTAGATCTAGGTGGTTCCCCCTTTCCAATCTGCGTTTGTGTGACTCTTCTCATGAAATGAGGAGGAATCTCCGTTTGTCTTCTGAAGAAGCTTTATTGGGGGAGGAATCCTCTGAAGTAACTAAAAGTGTGATTTCTTGAGGGATGGAATCATCTGGCTCCAAAATAGACGTTGCACTGCAGGAAGGTGACCGGGTTTGTTTACACGCGAAAGTGAAGATACATTTTCCTCTCCGGTTTTTTTTTTCTTTGTGGAGGGAGAAATATAACTCTTTTGCCTTCTTATATACACAGATTTTCCCAGAGCTCAAGCACTCCCTTCAATTCTAGGCTAACGTAAAGCGAAGGAAATGTGACCAGTTGGGTAGCCGTGTTGGTCTGAAGCAGTAGAACAAAGTTTGAGTTCAGTGGCACCTTTAAGACCAACAAAGTTGTATTCAAGGTATGAGCTTTTGTGTGTACACACACGTCTTTATGTACACAAAAGCTCACACCTTGAATAAAACTTTGTTGGTGGTAAAGGTGCTACTGAAATACTTTGTTCAAAGGAAATGTAACAGTTAAACAGCTGAGTAGTCATCAAGAAAATATTTGTGAGAACTGAAACTTCAAAGCTACCTGTTACTAGTCTTTTCCCACAGAATTAACATTTTCATATTTTTACTACTCTGTGCATTTATTTGGGAGTAAGCCCTACTGAGGAAGCAAGCTTAATATGTTTAACACATGTACGTTCAATATACGTATCCAAATAAAAGTTACAAAAACAAGATTACCAAAGACCTCCCTCCCCCATTGAAAATACTGCCCTTTGCCTGACACTCTGTTACTTTCTTTGTGTGGTTTCAAACAGGAATTATGTTTGCTTTTTGTTTGTTCTTTATAGAGTCTGAATGTGCACTGTGAAAAGTTATCTTTTATTACACTCCCAACCACCACCAGCATCTCCCTTATATATAAAAGCCGAATGGTGGTGGTACTTCTCTAGAACATTCCACACGCTCCAGAATTGGTTGGCGCCTTGGTGTGCCACTCAGAATCTGTCCCTATCCACTGGCTGCATAGCTTGAGTCTCACCTCCAACATTCTAAACAGTTTGCTGTTCCCCCCCCCTAGCCAGTCAGAACACAGAGGTTATTTGCATATGTGGCCTGATTGGCCTTTGCCTTGGAACACAGAGGTCATTTGCATATGCGACCTGATTGGCTTTTGCCTCTAACATTCTAAACAGTTTGCTGTTCTGAGGTAAAATGTATCCAATCTCCAGGTGAGGGCTGGAGATCACTCAGAATCACAACTGCTTTCCAGATGGCAGAGATCAGTTCCCCTGGAGAAAATGGTGAGCTCTGTACCCTTATATGCTGCTGAGGTGGCCCCTGTATGACAGCCAATGTGATGTAGCAGTCAGGGCTTCAGAGCATGGGAGAGGCTGCAGGTGTGTGGGGGGTGGAAAGGTGAAGAGTGAGGGGGAAATAAAGGTAGGTTGATGATTGGCTGGGAAGGAGATAGGGTTGCCAACTCCAGGTGGGAAATTCCTGGAGATGTGAGGGATGGACCCTGGAGAGGGTGAGGTTTCAGGAGTCGTGGGACCTCAGACAGGTACAAAGCCATAGACTCCACCCTCCAAACCAACCATTCCCTTCTGGGGAACCATTGTTGCCAATCTCCAGGTGAGGGCTGGAGATCACTCAAAATTACAACTGTTCTTTAGGTAGCAGAGATCAGTTCCTCTGGAGAAAATGGTGGACTCAGTGTCATTACACCCTGCTGAGGTCGCCACAGCAAATTGACACTGAGTGTCCAAGGCTGGGGCACCCAACCAGAGGCTCTTTCCAGAGGCCGTTGTATTTATTTCCACAACGGGCCTTTTTCCTAGTCTACTATAAACTGCATTCCCCTTGCCTCTCCAGTTGTTCCCCCCCACCACAATTATCCTTGGCTCTCCTGTCCTCTTTATGGCCTCCCCACACACATATTCCCATATAAGAGCCAGTGTGGTACAGCAGTTAGAAAGCTGGACTAGAATCTGTGAGACCCAAGTTCAAATCACTCTCTGCCATGGAAGCCTGCTGGGTGACCTTGGGCCAGTCACACACACTCAGCCTAACCTATCTCACAGAGTTGTTGTGAGGATAAAATGGAATAAATGGAAAAATAAATTATACAAGGCTCCTCAGTGGGGAGAAAGGTGGGGTATAAACAAAATAAAAATAAGTGCTGTACATTTCTTAGGGTAGAAGAATGTCTTACTGTGTAAAGTACTGTGTAAAATGTTGTTGGTGTTGAATAAATGCATCCTGAAATTATTTCAGTTCAAAACATAAGTAAATATTCTCTTACGTTAAATCAAATAGGCACCAATCAGCAGCCCATATTTAGAAATGATATTCAGCAAACTGGCTTTGTGGGAGGAAGACTAAAATAAGCCGACGACTCCTGCATAAGATATTTTGTGCCAGCTTTTGTTAAAAGGACAGTAAAAAAAATACCTGTTGATATCATCACCAGCTGGCTACAAAATAGTTGATTGACTTTCACATATTCAACCTACTGTTACATTAAGAAATGGCATCCAAAGCTGCAGAAACTAAAGCATGTTGTTTTTATTGGGGCTTAAAAACGATTGGCTCTTTAAATATTGAGCCATGCATGCCAGTACTAAATTGCAGCTGATCATTATTTATGACCAGTGTTCCCTCTAAGCTGAGTTAGTGTGAGCTAGCTCAGTCTTTTAGCTTCCAGCTCACACATTTTTTTCTTAGCTCAGGAAGGATGGCTCCAGAGCAAACTAGTTTATGCAGTAGCCAACTTGCTCGCTCACAACTTTAATGTCAGTAGCTCACAAAGTAGAATTTTTGCTCACAAGACTCCACAGCTTAGAGGGAGCATTGTTTATGACACATTATTATGGTTGTTGTCGTCATTGTTATCATCATCATCATTTTGCCATTATGACTTATGACCACTCCCAGGGTTTTCAAGGCAAGAGATGTTCAAAGATGGTTTGCCATTGCCTGGTTCCGCGTAGAAACCCTGGTATTCCTTGGTGGGTCTCCCATCCAAAACTGAGATCTAACTAGCCTGATCTCTTAGCAAACATGATTCGGTTTGTAGTGCGGACAGGGGGGAGGATTGACATCATATTGCCATGGTCATAATATACCAAAATTTGTATAACATAAGAAGATAACAGAGCAGAAATTGTGCCCCAGTTAAAGATTCAGAATTGTGGTTGTCAAAGGAAAACTTCTCAGAGAGCAAAGTAGTCAGTTAACAGTCTGAGGAGAGGCGAGAGGCCCATGCAAAAACTTCAGTTAATTTGTGAATTGCAACATGTAATTTTTATGTCAAAAAGGTCCCTCAATGAAACATTTTCTTTTAACACAGATTGAATTCCTAGGAAGAGGTGCACGCAGGGGTCATTTGGGGGGGGGGACGCGGGGGGACGCCATCCCCCCCGGGTGAGGTGCGGGAGGGCGGGGCCTGGAGCTCCCTGCTGGTGCTCGCTGGAGGTCGCCGCCGGCTGTGGGGAGGACACACTTCCGGTGATGTCAGGGGGTGTGGCATATGCTAATGAGTTATGCTAATGAGTCCCCCTAGCTCTTTTTCTACGAAATGACCCCTGGGTGCACGTATCTATGTAAGCCGAAGAAACACATGGTTTCAAACACATGGATGCTATATAAGGAAGTGGCTCATTGCTAGGAGGGGAATATGGATCATTTGAAAAGGTATCTTCGTATCTCTGAAGTATGGCCTGAAGACATGCGACATAGCAGCCTTGCTGAAGCTAAACAAGTCATCTGTTCAGTGTCTAAATGAGAGACGCTTGAAAACCATAATCATGCTGCCAGATTCCATGAAGTCAAGATGGTGTTTCAATCAAAGGTGCAGTCCTAAGCATAGTTGCACCCTCCAGAATCAATTGAAGTCAATGGGCTTAGACTGGTGTGACCCTGTTTAGAACTCCCTGTAAATCAGCCAATTAATTTGTAAAGAATATCAGCCTTCTTCTTCTGGCAGTGTCAATTCTCTGGTCCTTGCTGCTTGTCTGTATCTTGCTCCTTGTCTATATCTATGCCTGTTTCCATGAAGATGAACCCGAACCTCTACCCCACTATGCTCATTCCACCTACAGTTCTGGCACTGCCATTCCTACACTCTTCACACACCATATCTGACTCATTTTTTCAGAGTGATGAATTCCTACCCAACATGATTTACCAGAGGAGGATGCTGCCACATCAAATCACACGGTTAATTGTGCATATTTTTGAAAGGCAATATACAAAATAAAAAGTTAACCTTTCCTTAGTTCATTGTTGTTGCTGTTCAGTCGCACAGTCGAGTCTGACTCTTCACGACCCCATGGACCACATCACGCAAGGCCCTTCTGTCTTCCATCATGCTCCAGAAGTTCATTAGGGATGGACAAAGTATTTAACCAAAAATGAATTGACTAAATGGAGACTAAAGCATGTCGTGTATAAGCCTGATGTTTATGTTGTTATTACCAAAATGATGCCCACTTCTCTGCTCCGTCTTTGCTTGCTCACTCCTCAGTCTCTTTCCCCCCATCAGACATGTTCTTCCTTCCTTCCCCCTTGCCAAACTACTTGTCTTGTTTTTTCCTGCTAATCCCATATCTACTGGCCACCTTGCATCTCCTATGGTTTCTCATCCCCTCATCCTGTCTCTCCTTTCCTTTCCCCCCAAACGTACCTCCCTTTTTGCCAGCTGTTTTCCTGCTTTCCCCACCCTTGCTCCCTTCGATTCTCTTTGCCCATCCCTCCTTTCGTGACCTTTGTTTTTTCCATTGCTACTTTCCCCACTTCATTCACCTCCTTCCATTGAGCGGTTGAAAGTGCCGTCAAGTCACAGCTGACTTATGGTGACCTTATGGGGTTTTCAAGGCAAGAGATGTTCAGAGGTGGATAGCCATTGCCTGCCTCCACATCATGACCCTGGTATTCCATGGAGGTCTCCCATCCAAATACTAGCCAGGGACGACCCTGCTTGGCTTCCGAGATCTAACAAGATCAGGCTAGCTTGGACTATTCAGGTCAGGGCTATCCTTCCTTTCATTATCAGGTGCCATTTTGGGTTGCTATAGCAAATGTTTTTATATTTTTCTGCAACCCTAGGATTTCCATAGGTTGGTGGAAATATTTTAGTGCTGTTCCCCCTACACACACATTGTGGATTTTTATCTGCATTTACATTCACCAGAATGTACATGGATATGATATTGAAGGAGCTAGCTTTTTGTACTGAGAGCCACTGTGGTGTAGTAGTTAAGCATGTCGGACTAGTAACTGGAAAACCCAGGTTTCATAGCCGTAGGCTGAGGACAGACTAGCAGTATGAAGTGTGAGGGAGGCAGGGCAAAAAGACACTGACCAAGTTGTGCTAGGGATTCCCAGTCGCACTGCACCTACTGATGCGGGAGCATACTGGGGAGGAGGCGCAAGGGAGCGTTCGCACTGTTGACCTGCCCCTGGAGGCGCGGCTGTAAGTGGCTTTTTTTAATTCCAGCAACATGCACCTATTTCTCGAGCTTTTAGTGTGCACAATTCCGGGAAGTGGGATCAACATGCTTTTCAGGGTTTGCTACCGTTTTCACCTGGTACTTTTAAAACTCGGTAGGGAATCGCCATAGGATGGGTTGAGTACGGCTGGGGAACGCCTGACAGCTGTGGCTGTGTGAACCGGCCCCTTTAATCCATTTGTGAAACATGCCTATATTGGGCCAAACTGCCAGTCTGAACTCAGCCATAGAAGCTCGCTGGGTGATCTTGGGGCCATCACACCCTCTCAGCCTAGCCTATCACACAGGGTTTTTGTGTGGATAAAATGGAGGAGAGGAGAATGATGTAAACTGCTTTGGGTCCCTACTGAGGAGAAAGGTGGGATCTAAATTAATTGTCTCAGCGCTTTTAGGAAGCAGAAAGATGGACAGATCGGTTATTTACAATAATAATTATCTAAGTAACAGAGACTCTGATAGTGAGCTCTGTTTCCATACTTATAATATGGTGCCTGCATTTGCTTTGCAGACCTAAGCAGACCTAAGCAGGCATCCTCACATGATGAAACTTGAATCAAAATGATGATGCAGTTATGTTTGTCCCCTGTTTTTATAGCCTAGTGCTATGAAACTCTGAAAAGAAAACTTTTAACCCTTAAGCAAGAGTTGAGCCTGCTGCCTGAATACACATTATAAAAATAGAAGCGAAGGGAAATGTAACATTTTTGCCACAGGATGAGGAAGAGGTTGGTAGGGACTGCTGCCAAGTCCTTGAACCAAAGAACTGAACAGAGCTAGGCATTGCAATGTTTGGTTTGTAACTGTGAGACTTCAAATCACTGCTTGAATCACTGCAACTAAAGTAGCTTCCGAAAATAGGGACAGTTAAGTTCCACTTAGATACATCTGGGGTGTGTGTGTGTGGAATATAGTACCTAAGGCAAAATTTGGGTTCCTGAGAATATGAACTTTCATTTTCTAAAAAACAGGTCACCTGGGAAGTTTTTTGGCTTTGTTTTCCAGGAAAGATTTTTTTCTGAGATCAGGCCCTCCTGAACATAAATCAATAGATCCTGCATCCCTTTATCACAAGGGGAGTGAATTCTCCAGGCTTAGAAACACCAATAGGAGCCCCACAAAGCTCAACAGGCACTGCTGGCTGCCAATAACAGAGTTCCCATTCTGCTCTATGGGATCAGAATACTATACTGTACTATACTTTTTATATAGTACTATACTATACTATACATACATATATGTGTGTGTGTGAATGTGGATAGATAGATAGATAGATAGATAGATAGATAGATAGACAGACAGACAGACAGACAGACAGACAGACAGACAGACAGACAGACAGAGATCGAGATATAAATAAGGAATAAATGAATATGCTCTGCTTTTAACAGGTTCCTTGCCTCTCTAACTGCCAAGAGTCAACATAGGAGAGACTATACACACACACACACACATACTAGCCTGCTACCCATGCTTCGCTACGGTATTTAAGTTCCGTAAATCCAGTTATAATGATGATGATGTGAAATTTGAAATGTGACATTTGTTGTAGTGTAAGAAATGAAGTGAGACATATGTACTTTTTTCCTCTCTACTGAAGGACCTCTTTCTAGACCACATTGGTGGTTCTGCCCTCAAGTGCTAGGATCACCAGGCTGCTTGATGAGCTCACTCTGGAGCAGGCCACATAGAACTGTCCATTTAGAGAAGCAGTTGTCTGTTAAGTCAGCTCCTGCAACCTTCCACAAAAGTGATGGCCTCTCTACCTGTGTTCATGGATTGTTTTGCTCATATGGAGACAGTGTTGTTCTGAGTACCTCAGGGTGATCTTGCTGGTACTTGGCTCAGTGCACTGCAGGAGTACTATGTGCAAATGTCTTTGCCGCATTCCTAAGTTGTCTCCTCCTTGTAGTGTTGGTGTATCAGTCTCAGTGTTTGCCAGGAGCTCTGTGTTTGCCAGGAGTAAGAGGTGAGAGGTGTGAGGGGGAGATGATGTGAGGGAGTGGTGATGTGGTAGACATTTCTTCAGGTTCATGAGGGAGGCACACATTGAAATGGCTCCCAGAAATGTCCTTTACTATCTCCCCGTAAACATTCATACCATGGCCCTGCTCCTACACCTGACAGACACCAGCCTGTCTGGTGTTGGGAGGGATTGTATTTAAAGGCATCAGGGAGGCTGGGCCAGCAGCAGTGCTAAGGCAGTCCTGCTGAGCAAAGCTCCCCAGTGGTTGTAAGCATACCACCTCCTCTCCTACACCTGACAGGCAGCTGCCTGTCCAGTGTAGGAGGGGGAGGGGGGAGGAGTATGGTGGAGGTGGGGCTGCATCTGGCAGACAACCGCCTGTTAGGTGTAGGAGGTGGGGGGAGTGTGTTGGAAGCCATCCCACCTCCTCTCCTAAACCTGACAGGCAGCTGCCTGTCCAGTGTAGGAGGGGGAGGAGTATTAGAAGCCACTGTGGAGGTGGGGCTGCACCTGACAGACAACCGCCTTTTATGTGTAGGAGGTGGGAGGAGTGTGTTGGAAGCCATCAGAGAGGCTGGGCAAGCAGCTTTGCTTCACCTCACAGGTGGTTGGCCACTCCTGATTTCCTCAACTGTCATTAGCTGTCTGCAGTCCCCTGTAACTGTTGGGTCAGAACACTAAGCTCTGCAGCTGACCAGTCAGAGCGTGGGGGGTACAGAGAGGCAGCTCACTGGAAGCTGCATAGGAGTCAATGGGGGGAGCACATTTCCCCCCTTTTGACCCACTTAGGGGTCAAATGTCTAAAACTCCCTTCTTAGCGAGCACCTACACCACGGTAGGAGCGCTCTCCCCGAATTTGGTGTCTCTAGGTCCAGCGGTTTGGCCTGGGCGTTGATTTTACGGTGAGGGGACTTTCATATATATCTATCAGCTCAGCTCCACAGCCTCTCCTATGTTGACTCATGGCAGTTAGACAGAGAGGCAGGGAACCTGTTAAAAGCAGAGCATATTAATTTCCTCCTAATTGCAAACATCTCTCCCCTGCTGGGGTTTGGGTGTTAGGTGAACTCAGGGCTCTGAGCCATCCTGTCTCACTGCTCACACGGCTGCTGACCTCCCAGTTAACTACTGACAACCAGTAGTGGAGCTTTTCCCTAGTTGGGCTCTTTGAGGCAGAGGTACTGAGCTGTTGCTCCTCCTCCTCCCCAGCATATTACACCCCCTCTAGCTATGTCTGTTGGCCTGTAGTTTCCACACTTCTTTGCAGAGCTCATGATTCCACTGCAAGAGGTCTGCATTCAGAAGAGCAATGGTTCCTTTTATCCGGGGGTCACAAATACAGGCCAGCTTGTACTCCCCTTTATTGCAGAGAGACTGCAACCTGCTGGTGATGCCCACCTGGAACCTCTCTGCCAAGGCCCTGACCCGTGGGAGAACAGTTGGCTCCAGTGCAGAGGCCAGAACCCGCTCCAGCCCTCAGATCAGGTAATGACTTGCCCCAGATTGGCCATATGGGCACACAGCACGTTGGTGGTGTCCTGGAAAGGCTTGAGGACACACACCATTTGGGAGAGGGTCAGCCAGTCATTGGAGCTGATGCTGAGCTCCCTCGTGCAGGATGGTCATGGAGGAGACCACTACATCCTGTGTCCTGTCCATCTTCTCCACCAAACATGTGATCTTGGGGGGGGGGAGTTCCTTATCCTCCTTCCTCTGCCTCTCATGCTGCAAACAGGCAGAATTGATGTTGTGCAAGACGTGGGTGGCCAGGCACCAGCAGGTCTCAAGCAAGGACCACATCTCCAGGGGGGCAGCCTCTCAGGTGGCCTTGACCATACTCCCCAGCCCCAGAGCATTCTTCAACACCAGCTGAAGTGTGTGCACCAGGCAGATGATGCCCTTGAGGTGCACATGCTTCACCTCTGCCAGCATGTTGGCACTGGCATCCGTGACCGTGAAGCCATGGACGACATTGCTGCCACCCACCTACTCCCTCAGGATTCTCTGTATCACAGGGTGGCAATGTTTTGCACTGTGCGATCTGCATCCATCGCCTTCACATGGAGCAGAATCACTTTGCAGCCTGGTGGAAGGACCGTCCCCTCCTGGGGCCTGGGCCGTGCCTCAACAGTCCTGCTGGTTGCTTGCTCTAGAGGTCTGCCATGAAGTGCATGGTTCTGCCTTGCACTCTGGAGACCCGCGTCTTGACCATTGTTACTGCAGCCGGCAAAAGGCTATGGCCTCCATGAGGGAGAAGGGTTGGCCATCCACAGCAATCATCTCACTTTTCATCTTAAATACTGCCACCTGCCCAAGCCAAGAGATGTTAAATGACCTACATGCTCTTAAATTGGCAGGTCATCCAGTCCCTATTCTTCTCTATGTTGATGATCCTTTTTCACTTTCCCTCTCAGCAGCGGGCATGAGGTGAGCTCTAAAAATCTTTTCACTTTACTGTGTGACTGAATTTCTCCACATAAATAACCATAAATCCAAAGTAATGATTTTTGGGTTCTTCCCCAAATCTAGACAGTGTCAGTCACTCCCTTTGTCCTTAGATTAACATCACCTTGAATGGGTTTATATGTTTAGTTATTGAAGCTTATTATTTCATGCCTTTTCCTCTATCTCATGAACTCCGCATTCCCTTAGTAAATACAAGTACCAATATGGCAGCTATCTAAAGATTCTTCTTTTTCTGCATTGTGCAGGGGGTTGGACTAGATGACCGTGTATATCCTTTCCAACTCTATGATTCTATGATTCTGTACCAGTGGTGGCCAACATATCCCACCAGCTTTACAGGTGTTCTGTGCAAAAATCACAGCTCACTTCCTATATGGTGACCCCAACCTTTTCATTCCAACATGGAAGCCATCCAATCATCTTTCCTTTGTGCATTGTTTGGCACTCCTAAATGTGTGTTTTCATCAGTCCTGTACCTTGAAGCTGGCATGAAACAGCTTGCTACCTCTGCTTGGTTTTGCTGCCCTAAAGTTTACTATTCTTACACTTTTCTTAGTCCCTCCCTCCCCTTTTGCTTTGGTCACGCTCTGATCCCTTGGTTAAGTCCACGGTACCAGTTTCTGGATTCTAAAATAACAGGATTAGGGTTTCCCTCTCTGGCTTGTCTGAGTTAGGCTTTGATTGAGCTTGTGCTCTGATTTTTTTTAAAAAAACATATTCTCTGATAACTCCCCTTATTTTAACTTTTCCCAGCCACTTCAAGGACTACTTCAAGGACTACTACTGTGCGCAGACTCTAATCTGGGAGAGCCGGGTTTGATTCCCCACTCCTCCACTTGCACCTGCTGGATGACCTTGGGCAAGCCATAGTTTTGATAAAAGCTGTTCTTGAAAAAAGAGCAGTTTCTGTCAAGAGCTCTCTCAGCCCCACCTACCTCACAGGGTATCTGTTGTGGGGAGGGGAAGGGAAAGGAGTTTGTAAGCCACTCTGAGACCCCTTTGGGTAGTGAAGGGCGGGGTATAAATCCAATCTCTTCTTCTTCTTACTTAACCTTCTGTCTGGAAATGAAAATCACATCTCTCTGGCAGTTACCAAATATATCTCACCTGCACTAAAAATTCAAGCTACTGCCATTAATTCAATGCCTAGTTAAATATGCAGCAATTCTGTGGCTATTTTTAATTTTAATTAGATTTTTTACAATTATGCATTCAATATTTACTTCTTCATAAAATGATGAATGTTCTCTTTTCTCATTACTTTCAATTATTATTATATCATTTTGTCTAAAAGCCTATGGGCTATGTAGACTTCCTTGAATAAATTAAATGTTAAGCTTTTTCTTACCACTGGATTGATGTTATCTGTGCCTTCTGTTATATTACCTGTGCCTTCTGAGAAGCACACCCCCAAATATTTTACATCTTTAGTTGCCTCTTTGAACCCGTATTTCTTGCAATATCATTTTTTCTTATTCCTCTCTATTTAGCCCTACCAAGACTGATTTAGATGTATTAACTGATTATGTGATCTAACCCTAATAGTTAATGTTTCTATACACAGCTTAAACAAAAGAGGGGAGAGACAACACTCCTGGTGTACAATCCTTTCCAGATTAAGTAAAGATTTTAAAAATCCATTCACCACTACTCTGGCAAAGGGAGCACTTTAACAACATTTTACCCAATCAGAAAACTTTGTGCCAAAGTCGAAAGCACCCAAGACATAATATAGAAATTTTGTCAAAAGCCTTTTTCAGTATCAACAAAATAGAATACTACTGAGCTATTCTCAACATATCTCAAGTTCAATGAATATTATCAGTTTCCCGATTTTCCAAGTTAACTGTCTTCCTTGTATAAAATTAGTCTGGGCCTTAGAAATATATTGCCCCAACAGAGAATTTAATTTTCTAACCAAAATAGCTCTAAAAATTATATAATCACTATTAAGTAATGATGTTGGCCAGTATGAGGCTATATTACTTATATCTATCATCTTTGGGTATCAAAAAATATTCACCCATAAAGTTTTGCTGTTTGTAGAAAATCAGAAATCTTCATCAAATAAGGGGTCAACTCATCCAGAAAAGTTACATGAAATTCATTGGGTGTAACCATTCGGATCAGGGGTTTTATTAATGTATAAGTATTTGGTAATAATTTGGATTTCTTCCTTTTTAATAGATTGATCTATGAACGCCCTATGACTCCTTCAATCTTGGAATCTTAATTGGTTGAAGAAAATAATTTTACACATATTTGGCAATGTTATCTAATGCATACAATGTTGCAAAGAAGTCTTTTTATTCTTCCTCTATCTTCTGTGTCTCTATCTTCTGTGACTCACAGATCCATTGACCTGCTTTACCTTTAATTACAGTAATTTTATTTTGGTTAGATCTTTCAGATAGTAAATAATCTAGATTTGCATATTTAAATAATCTGTTTAGAAAAATAGCAATGTCCTAGAAGCCTGGTAGGTGTTACAAAGTTTTATCTTATCTCTTATTAACTCCAGGATGTTTCTATACTTTTATGTGGCATTCTCTTTAAAATTTTGTTCTTGTCTTTCTAATTCTACTAAGAGTTTCTCCCTCATTTTTCCCTTCCTTTCCTCAAATAACTCTGCTTGAATAGATGTTCTCAGTGCTAGAAATAGCCTTCCTAAACTTTTGAACTGTAACTTTTTATGATGTTGTTCTATTTTACTGGTTGTAGCTAAAATTGTATTAGTTACGGTCTATAAACCATCGCTAGTCTCCTAGAAAGAACACTTCTGGGCAAGGAGGAAAACCACAGCAGCTGGTACAAAAAGCCAAGCAATACATATGCAAATTTCATTTATGAAATTACTATGAACACTATCTAGAAAACTAAAGGATGTGCAGCTTTCAATCTTTGCATCATAATAATAAATAACAAAATGTACTCTAGCATTAGCTTTCATGAGTCAGACCTCACATCTTCAGATGCACTGTGTGACACAGGGTGTTGGACTGGATGGGCCTTTGGCCTGATCCAACATTGCTGTCTCTTATGATCTTACTAGCAGTAAAGCCCGTTGTGAAAGCAATACAACGAGATCTAGAAAGAGGCTCTGGGGCAGTGCTCTGGCTTTGGGCAAACAGTGTCAATTTGCTGTGGTGACCTCAGCAGGGTATAATGACAGAGTCCACTGTTTTCTCCAGAGGAACTGATCTCTGCTACCTGAAGAGCAGTTGTAATTGTGAGTGATCTGTAGCCCTCACCTGGAGATTGGCAGCAATTGTTACCCAGGACAAAATGGCTGGTTTGGAGGGTGTAGTCTATGGCATTCTACCTGTCTGAGGTCCCACCCCTCTGCAAACCCCAACCTCTCCAGGCTCCAGGAGGCAGAAGCCTCCGGTCACCCGCTCCCTTCCCCTCCCCCCCCACCGACTCCTGGGCCGGCAACTGAAGGCCGGG